>NC_134571.1:12269285-12572500 GCF_050947875.1 Dermacentor variabilis
GTGATCGGACCTGTTTGAAAATAGGTACGGGTACTGGGGTGGCAGCATAGATGACACTGCCGCCTCCGTCTCAAGCGTTCCGAAAGGTCCTTCAATAAGCACCTTTGCTACTGGCAGACACACGCTATGAGCTTCCACGGCTTGCTTGATCCACGCGCACTCGCCCGTGAACATATGGGGTTCTACATAAGACGGGTGAACTACATCCATCGTAGCTGCGGAATCGCGAAGCACTCGGCACTCTTTCCCGTTCACGAGGAGGTCTCGCATGTAAGGCTCGAGAAGCTTCATGTTCTCGTCAGTGCTGCCTATTGAAAAAAACACAACTTTTGGTGTTGTTTCCGGACACTGCGCCGAAAAGTGACCCGGCTTCTGGCACGTATAACACAAGCGCGCTCGCCTCATCTCGAACCGCTTTCTGCGTTTGGCTGCCGCCGTCTCTTTACGTTTGGTCGGACTGCTTTCGCTCGCATCCGCACTACGCGTGTCCCCCTTTGCTCTCATGGGTGTGAACTTCGGCCTCTCCAACTTCGAGCCAAATTCACCCTTTTGACCGTCCTTAGCTCCGCGAGCTCGACGCGTCACAAACTCCTCGGCTAGCTCAGCGGCTCTAGCCACCGTACTCACGTCTGGCCTATCCAAGACCCAGTATCGCACGTTCTCCGGTAACCGACTATAAAACTGTTCTAGCCCGAAGCACTGCAGAACTTTATCGTGGTCACCAAACGCTTTCTCTTCTTTGAGCCACTCCTGCATGTTCGACATAAGCCTATACGCAAACTCTGTATATGACTCACTTTTGCCTTTCTCATTTTCCCGAAACTTCCGACGGAACGCCTCCGCAGACAGCCGGTACTTTTTTAGAAGACTCGATTTCACTGTGTCGAAATCCTCTGCCTCCTCTCTATCCAAGCGAGCGACTACGTCGGCCGCCTCGCCGGGTAACAAAGTGAGCAAGCGCTGTGGCCACGTTTCCCGAGAGAACCCCTGCTTCTCGCACGTTCGCTCAAAGTTAACCAGGAACAAACCAATGTCCTCTCCAAGCTTAAACGGCCGCATCAGGTCAGTCATATTGAACAATACTCGTTCTCCTGCACCGTGTGCCTGACTTCCATTACGAGCGCGTTCCATCTCTACCTCGAGACGCTTCATTTCCAAAGCGTGTTGACGCTCTTCTTTTTCTTTCTCTGCTTTACGTTCACGCTCTTCTTTCTCTTTCTGTTCTTTAAGTTCGCGCTCCTGTTTCTCTTTTTGCTCTCTAAGTTCGCGCTCATGTCTTTTTGACCTCTCCTCAATAGTCTCAAGGCATTCCGACAGCTCGTCATCCTCAGCCTCTAACTCAAGAATAGCCTTTAGCAGTTCAGGTTTTCTTAGTTTGTCTGAGACATCCAGACCCAACTCTCTTGCAAGCTCCAACAATTTCGGTTTGCGCAACGACTTCAAATCCATGGCTGCTCTGAATGCTGCTTTCTCTACTGCTTACTATTGTCTTGCCGCAAACTAACCCGGCAGCAACGACAACCACAATTACCAGCTCTGTTTCTGACACTAACAAAAAGCCTGGCAAAGCTCAGAAGAAGAAAGTCCCGCACTCACCAAACCTCGCAGGCAGGAATTCCGCGCAGTCGTTCCGCTGCAGGCAACCAGTCGTCACACAGGGCTCGTTGCACTGCTCCCGGATCGTCGTTGAGCTGCTCAGCATACAGTCAACTGCATCTCTTCGCTGCTGGCCTCCGTTGTCGCGATCTCACCGCTGGCAGACAGTTGTCTGAAGTCGGAGGCGATCTCACCGCTGGCAACCAGAGGTTTGGGATCCGGACTGCTGGTACGATCTGTTGGGAACTCGGCGCTGACGCCCGAGGTTGTACCTGGGTCGCAAGCCCCAAGGGTAGCGTTGGCCTGGCGGCCTGGGGTACAACTGGAAGCATCCGAAGGTCCCGGCAAAGCATGAGTCGACTGGTAACAACGAAACAACTTGTTTATTTTAACATCGCAAAGAGTTGGCGGTCAGGTTTGACCGAAGTAGAGAGACGGGAGAGCACTTCACTCAACAGAAGAAATCGGAGCCCTCCTTTTGGCGTCCGGGGGCAGCTGTTTTTATACTCTCGCAGTTGAGGGCAAGAAGGAACCCCTCAAAAGACGAGCACGTGAATGTACAATGGGCTAATGGTGACGCACACTGTCGTAGCGATGCCGTAGCACCATGACGAGCACGATCTCGTAGCACCCTGTCGAGCACGATCTCGTAGCACCCTGTCGTGGCGCTGCCGGTCGGACACAATGACTGTAACGAGAAGATGGTCCCTGCTTTGGCATCGCCTGTTTCGGGCACAATGACTGGAACGAGATCCCTGCTTTGGCATCGCCTGTTTCGGGCCCAATAACTGGAATGAGATCCCTGCTTTGGCATCGCCTGTTTCGGGCACAATGACTGGAACGAGATCCCTACTTTGGCATCGCCTGTTTCGGGCCCAATAACTGGAATGAGATCCCTGCTTTGGCATCGCCTGTTTCGGGCACAATGACTGGAACGAGATCCCTAGGCGGTCGCATCGCCGCAGACGCGCCTGGAAACACCTGGCGATGAGTGTTGCGGCGACGACGATCGGGCCAAAATGTCTGCCGCCCCGCCGCAGTCGCGCCGGCAAAACCACGTGTCGCAGGCGAAACGCAACAGTGGGCTCTCAGAGAAATCGTTGCGCCGCTATTCCGGCCCCTATGAAGTTGTACGCCGCCTCAGTGATGTGAACTATGAGGCGGTGCCTCAAAGTTCTGATCCAGGTTCGAACCGACGCCGTGCCCGTGCTGAAGTCGTCCACGTAGTACGGATGAAGCCGTACTACGCACGCGAGGGATAAGCAACCCTCACAAACCGCTTCAGCATTGTGTACATTCCTGTATGTTTTTTTTGTCTTTTCATGTTGGGCACTCTTGCCCATAGTGCGCCCCGCTGCCTTTGAAGCGACCGGGCCGGTCGCTTTTGAGAGGGGAGCAATGACGCGAAATAAGTTTGCACGGGATGACACGGGACCCTTAAAGCGAGAACGACGAAGTTCGTGGTTGCGCGCGCGCTCTCCGAGGACCAGCCATCGCTAAAGTTTTTTTGCCAATCTGTCGGTGGTAAACTGTTTTATTGTAATAGCTGGGTGACACTATATATATATATATATATATATATATATATATATATATATATATATATACATACATCCACCAACCGACCCACTTTGACTTTTATCCCCGCTCCCCCTTGGTTGTCATTGCCCCGTCTACTGTTCGTTGCCGGCATGCCGAATACACGCAAAGTTGGTCGTCAATTCATCCCTCCCCATGTCTGTCAGGTCATCTGCCTCTTCTCTCTGATAATGCCGGCGGGTCAAATGGACAAAAAATGGCGCATGATTTATACCCTCAGACATGCCGGGGAGGAAATTTGGCGAGGACTCCACATGCGGAGCTGCTCGACTAGAAGCGCCTATGTTTTCAGTGAGCAGCAGCTGTCGGTTTCCGAATTAAAAAAAAAAACTTTCCTGTCGCTGTGCCTCGCCTGTCGAGAACACGTGCGACACGGTTGCGGGGGCACAGCGCTAATAAACTGAGACGCAGGCAAGTAAGGAGTGGAATATTGTGCAACCACCGCAGCGCACCCAACTCCACAAAGTTCGCTCGAGTACAGTACCGACATGCAAAGTGTCTCGAGGCCCGCATCGGGCATGTACCGTCGACACCGCGTGCGAATGACTACAGTAGCCGTGTAGAATGAAACTGTGTTTCCTCGGCTCACTATGTAATGCCATACTACGGCGTCGATACGGCCGTCTACCTGATCAAACCCACACCGCAACTAGCAACCTCAATTTCTGTAAAGAAACATGATGTCGCGCTCATTATCTTGCTTCTTTTGTTTTTATTCGCTCTCTTTCGTGATTACGAACGCGTACTAAAACACGTATGCGCACCGCGGTTTCCGTGAAACGCCGTGCCTGCACAGCTACGCGCAGGCCAATCGCGTCACGAATACGGCAGCAGTTTGACCGGCGCATTCGTCGGCGATCGTTGCACGCCTCAAGGCCCAGCGGTTAGGATACGCCGGCGAAGAGTCTTGCGCCAGGGTGTCGGAATGAAATATACGTCTCTCGTTCTGGTTTCAGTTTCCTTCCACTGAGAAACGTTCCCTTCCGGTTCTACTACCGCACGAAAAAAAAAAAAAAAGTGACCCGTGACGGTTCATAACGGTTTCGTTTCGCATGCAAACATTTTTGAAGCAGAGTAACGATAAAAACATAGTATTTATTTCTCTTAATAAGTGAATTATGAATTCTGAGATCATGCTGAATGTCTTGAGTCAAAGCACTAATAATGGTTTCAGAAGCAGCACGTCATCGAGTGTATTCGCCGAAAGGCGAAACCGTTGTTCCGATAAAACGAACTTAAACGAACATAAACGAATGATAAGATTTCGGTAGCAAGTCGTTGTACCCGTAGAGAACGAAACGATAAACTCTTCAGTGCACTGGCCCTGGGTTTTGCTATGGTGCTGATCTGCTACTGCATCGAGTGGCAGGCTTAGATCAGCGGAGCGCTCGACCGGCTGTCGTTCGCGCTATCCCTGACTGGGATACGCGCTTTTGCGGACCCCCTAGATACGCCCTAATTCTGACGTTGTCTGACGTCCGTTGTTCCGGATTGCCGGCTTTCCCCTTGAACCGAAAACGGATAAAAAATATTTCGGTTTCACTCCAAATCAAAATAATAAATAACGTTTATGTTTTCTTTCCGTACAAAAATATCGTTTTTATCGTTTTTTGTTTTTGTTTTCGTTCCATTCCGACACACTGTCTTGCGCAATGTTGTATCACCCGGCCGGTTTATATAGGTGTTCCATAGATGGGTGTTCTGTGACGCGGCCACTTGCATTAGGCGCGCTCGGCGCCGCCTGCCCGGACATGTCGCCTTCACACACTACGTCGCGCTATCTTTTCTGAAATAAAAAAAATAACGCGCAAAAGGATAAAATTGTTAGGTGTGACTATTAGGTATTGTGACTGTTAGGTAAGACTAAGAACTTCTGTTAACCAATCATCTTTAGATAACTTACTTGCAGCGACAACCGTGTAATGTGTCGTCAGGCTTTCCAGCACCTACTTTGTGTCGATCCGTGCTGCTCCGCCTCAACTTCGGAGGGATCGTGGCGCACGCCACGATTTTCCCTCAAGATACATCATCGAAATAATGCTCTGTTATGGACATTATATTAATACAATGAGGAGGTAATGCAAAACGCAGCTTTTTGATGGCTTTTCTGACATGCGTTGACAGAGAGAGGCATCCAGCAACACGCCGTTGATTTCTAAAGCTGAGAAAAACATGCTGGAAAGAGCGTCACGCGAAATGTCATCATTTCGTTTTTCAAGTACCGTTGACATGCATATCAATTGAACGAGCTTCGAACAATCTCTAAGATTATAACTACGTAGCGCATCTGAGATCACGTGGAAGACGGTGTCGTGTAATCTCGCGTAGCATTCGCCAGCATGTTCCTAAGCCATATTGGCATGGATATCAAATGATCGAGTAGCGAAGAAACTCTGTGATAGTACCCACGCAGGGCACATCAGACCACGTGGTAAACATTGTCACGTGACCTAGCGTAACATTCGGAGGCCTACATGTGATCCACAAACACACTCACATGGGTGTCAAACGAACGGCAAACTCAGAAGCTATGATATTCTATTCAAGTAGCGAACCTCAAGTCACAAGGAAAATCTTGCCACGTGACCTCGCGCATGTTTCGCTCGCCCATGCGTGACTCATAACCATACTTACGTGGGCATCAAACGATCGGGCTTCGAACAATCTCTGCGATGGCGTGCGCACGTCGCGTACTTCAGGCACGATGAAAAAGAGTCACTTGACATCACGTAACATTAGCCAGCCCATGGGCAATTCCCAACCATGCAAACATGAATTTCAAACGAACGAGAAACTCAAAATCTATGCGATGGTAGCGAGGTAGAGGACGTCAAATCACATCGCAAAGCGTGACCTCACGTATATTTCACTCGCGCATGCGTGATTCCTAACCATACTTCCACGGGTATCAAACGAACGAACTTCGAACAAGCTCTGCGAGGCTACGCATCTCGCGCACGTCAAACTACGAGGAAAATGGTGTTACGTGACATCACGTAACTTTTGCCAGGTCCACGAGTCATTCCCATACTGACATGGATATCAAACGACTGGAAATCGCAAAAGCTATCGGATGGTACCCACGTAGCGAACGGTAAATCACGTGGGAAAAGGTGTCACGTTACCTCATGTATCGTTCGCTAGCCCATGCTTGATTCCAAACGATGTAACTTAATGGCGCAAACGATCCCTTCCCTGTTCGTTTGCGCCATTCCCCCTGGAATATGGATTGCCAACACGCCCGACAGTCATTACTTCTAAATCACATTTAACTTAGATATAAAGTTTGTAAACAGTGATAAGGTGCCTCAGAAAGACTGGCCAACGTTTCAATAGGAAGACCTACCTTCGTCAAAGGCGGCCTCGTAATCCTCGGCATGTTAGTTTTAAAGGGTGTTACGGATGTTATCAGTGGTGGTTGGTTATAACGTCTGCGACGTCTGTGAGCTTCGTTCCCCAGACGAGGTGACAAGAGCGGGAGAGTGCGAAAGTGGGGAGAAAAGATAACAAAGAAAAGGAGAAAAAAAATCAGGGGGACACCAAGAGAAAAAAAAGGAGAGAAAGAAAATGAAGAAGAAAGAAAGAAGGGGGCATGGGAGGGCGTTGGGGAAACGAGAGGCTAGGGAGCATTCAGGGCTGTCGTTGGCGGCATGTTTTTGTGGCATCAGAAGAGTCACTCAGCCGGTCAGTGTGCGAGTCCCCCAAGAGGCCAAAAAAAAAAACATGAGTTGAAAGAGTGACTTCAGTAGCATAGCAGCAATGCGTCGAGTAATTTTGAATTACTTAAGATGGCGACAAGGAGTCTGCGGTGCAATGTATGGGGTGACTGGAAGGCAGCGGCATGGTCTTTCAAGGGGCGTTAGCCCCAGTCGCTCAACGTAGGTGTCGTTACGGCGGTATCCAGAAATGGCGATAGCCTCGGTTGAGGCGCCGAAAAAGGTATATTGACGTCTGGGACTACGTAATTTGTTGGTGAGGGTGTTTCAAAAATATATAAAAAAGGAAAAGAGAGGGTGGAACCGCAACCGGAATAACTAATAGGAGGGTGACGTGCGCAGAAGTGGGAGGGGGCAAGTGTACATGGGAAAAGGGGGTTGTAGAGTTGATATAAACGTAAAAACATGAAAGAGTATATTAACTTGAGTAGTAGGCAGGAAAATTTTTTTTTCGAAAGGGAGGAGTAGGTGAGGTTAAGAAATAAGGTTAGCTGGTGGCATAATGCGTTTTGTGTCTTGGTTGATGATATGAAAATTACAGATTTAAGTTACCGTTTTAAAGATTTTAAGTTGCCACGGGCCAAATTAATTCCCGCCGGGTGTAGGCAATTAAACTTGTGTATGACGTATGAGTCCGCATATTTCCTTTTGCGAGGTGAACGGAAATTTCTTTGTAGTATATAGAGCCTTGCTTTGTCATATACATGACCATGTACAATAAAGTAGCTCGCTACTGCTTTAGGCAAATTGTCTTTTGTGTCCGCGGGGTGACCGTTGAGTCTTGTATGAATTTGTTGTCCAGACTCGCCTATGTATTGTTTGCTACAAGCGGCAAATTATAGACAGTAGACTTCGTTGCTTGATGTGCAGGTGGAAGCCGAAGTTACCTTGTGTGCGTAATTCGACGCTGTAATTTTTACTGTAGTAGTAGATTGAATATGTTTGCATGTAGAGCACCTGGGCCTGCTCCAGGGACCGGTTCCCAACTTCCTCTTTGCCCTTAGTTTGGCATGCACAAGAATATCTTTAAAAATTGGAGGACGCTTAAGCTTCGCCTTCAAGAGTGGAACGCGACAGCGTTCCCGTCGACCCGCGAAGGGGTGTAAGACAATGGGCCACGGCGCAGCGACTACGCGCCCCGCATCGGACGCGGTGAGCGTCGAGCAACGCAGCGTTCGGTGCGACAACGACATGTGCGCCTGAGCAAGCGACGCACGCCTGAGCTTTAGAAACAGCTCGTTTCTAAGGCAACACCGCGTTCACTAGAGGCGCTTTTGTACCGCTATGAAGCATCGAACTCGTGGCTCAGTTCGATGCTTCATAGCGGTACAAAAGCGCCTCTAGTGAACGCGGTGTTGCCTTAATCGAACTCGTGGCTCAGTAAATAAAGAAAAAAATACTCGTGGCTCAGTGGTAACGTCTCCGTCTCACACTCCGGAGACCCTGGTTCGATTCCCACCCAGCCCATCTTGCAAGTTGTTTTTTATTCATGAAGTGCCTGCTGGGATTTATCGCTCACGGCCAACGCCGCCGACGCCGACGACACCGGCTTTTCTGCGACACGAGCTCCTTAACGCTGTCGCGTTAAAATTAGTGTTGCGTTTGTAGGCTTCTCTGGGCGGGTCGGGAAAAATCTTATCAAATTTCTGGTTGCTGGGGATAATTGGGTAGCATTTACGGAGGATGTTATTCATGTTCGGGGGTGCGTTTGAGAATTTAGTAGTAAGAAGAGGCGTTGTTCTTCTTGTGACCCTCGGACGGGGCTTGAGGATCTCGGCTTGATCAAGTTTGGTTGCACTGGTGTACGCTATGTGAAGGTCACTGTTTGGGTGGTTCCAGTTTGATAGGGTTTCTTTAATGAGATCGAGTCTATTTATATAGTCTTAGTTTTCACCGCAAATTTGACGTAGTCGTGTGGCTTTAATTTAATATACTTTTTCATGTTTTTATGCTTATATCAACTGTACGACCCCCTTTTCCCATGTACACTTGCCCCCGCCCGCTTCTGCGCACGTCACCCTCCTATTTGTTATTCCGGTTTCGATTACCCCCTCTACTTTCTTTTTTAATATATTTTTTGAAACACCCTCACCAACACATTCCGAAATCCCAGACGTCAATATGCCTTTTTCGGCGCCTCAACCCAGGGTATCGCCATTTCTGGATACCGCCGTAACGACACCTACGTTGAGCAACTGGGGCTAATGCCCCTTGAAAGACCATGCCGCTGCCTTCCAGTCATCCCATACATTGCACCGCAGACTCCTTGTCGCCATCTTAACAACTTCAAAATTACTCGACGCATTGCTGCTATGCTACTCAAGTTACTCTGTCAACTCTTGTTTTTTTGTCTTTTGTGTTACTCGCGCACTGACCACCTGACCGGCTCTTCTAATGCCACAAAAACATGCCGCCAACGACACCCCTGAATGCCCCCTAACCTCTCGCATTCCCAGTGAGCTCCCATGCCCCCTTATTTCTTTTTAGAGCGCAGCTCTTTGGCGTCCGTTCCTGGGTTTCGCGTCGTCGTCGGCGTTGTCGTCGGCCTCGTAACCAGCTCCGCCCCCCTTTCATCCCCCCAGCGCTAGCAGCGACCGACTGATACCGCTGGATGCCGCTGACGCCGCTAGAGAGTCAAGATAACGTGACTGCATAGAACACCGTCGCCGCCATGCAGAAAGAGGAGGAAAGGGTCCCCCCCCCCCGTTCTTGTGTGGCGGATAGGGTGCTCTTCAGTTGCCGACGCGCCGGTTATTTCACGTAGGCCCCGGCACGTCGAGGAATACGTGACCACCTTCCCACGGCTAGACCTGGTTCTTAGCGCTGCGGAAGCGAGGGTATCATATTGTTTGTGTCGGCATCGGCGGCGTTGTCCATGAAACCAACTCCGCAGCTGGGGTTGACTCACTATCGGCGTCAGCGGCATCAGTCAGTCGCTGCTATCTCTTCCCTCCTCCCTTTATCGTGTTGTCCGCTTGCTGCGCGCGCTTCTGCCCCCATCGTTCGCCGCTGGGTGTACACGCCACCCCCCTCCCCCCTCTTCCTGCGAGTCTCCGGTTGTCAAAGCGCCGGCTCGAACTTAATTCCTTTCTTCGCTCCTCCTCCAATGCAACCCCTGTGCGGTGGCAATCAGAGAGCCAGATCGGTGGCGGCGGATCTGTATATGTGCACCGCCCGAGCCGAAATTGCCGCTGCCGTTCGCCCTGTGCGGTGGCAATCAGAGAGCCAGATCGGTGGCGGCGGATCTGTATATGTGCACCGCCCGAGCCGAAATTGCCGCTGCCGTTCGCCACTGCGAAATTATCTGCCAGTTCTTTCTGAGCCATGAGCGAGACGACCGATGGAAGTCCTCCGTCTGCTGCTGCTGCTGCTGCTGCTGCTAAACGAGCTGCCAGAGCAGAGGCCCAGCGCCGTCGCCGTCAGAATCCAGAGGTGCGTGCCGCCGAAGCAGAAGCTTACCGTCGCCGCCGTCGAGATGATCCAGGAGTACGGGAAATATAAAAAAAAAAATTCTGTGATAGCGCATACATGTGTTGCTCGATTTCTTTGCCTCAATCTATCGAAAAGGTGAAACAGCTTATTTGCTGCGCTCAAATTTCGCATTAGGAAGTAACGTAATCGTCGGTAATTTTTTTTCTTCTTTTTTTGTGTGGCTTGTGTGTACAAAGACCGACCTCATCTTTCTTTCTGTAGCGCTTCTTTGGCGCGGTGCGAAACTTCGGTGCGGATGAAGGTCAACCTACAATCACGCACTTTGGCCAGATATTCAGGCTCGTGAGCCTAAACTGCGCGAAACGTTAAGACGACAGGAAGAAACACACGACATTTAGAAACGCTCATGAGAGTGGCTTGTTGGGCTAGTTGGTACATGGTTATACTAGGAAAATTCCAGCAAACTTGAGAGTAGAAAAAATCAAGAGGCAGACACAGACAAAGAGACAGGAAGGTGGCTGGTGGTGACCAGGAAGTAGGTGGTAAGAAGTGTTACAACTTTGCACCGCTGCCACCACTATTACGACTTTGAGGTGGTCCCGTAGCACTCGTCACCCGTTTCGTGACAGAGCGTTGGTAGCGAAGACTCCGAGTCAGGCGTCGGTGAGAATAACGAAAGGGACTTTATACACTATATACAGGTCATTATGCAGGACAAGATCGGATCGGCACGGGGGCCGAGAGCTCACAGCAAACGCGACTGTTCCCGCTCGGCGACGTCCGGTGAGACTGCAACGCGTGACACATCTCACTCCACTCGAGAGCGGCACTCGGCTCCCGGTGGGTCGGTGGATCCGGTTTTCCAGGCGGCGGCTTCGGGACTTATAAAGCCCCGAGAAACGATTGTTACTCAAACGGCCCAATACAAAGCCAGCACTCGACGGTCGTCCGAGAGGTCAAACCAGCGACCGCGCTGGCCACCCGCTTCCAAGTTGCCGTGAGCGAGACGACCGATGGAAGTCCTCCGTCTGCTGCTGCTGCTGCTGCTGCTAAACGAGCTACCAGAGCAGAGGCCCAGCGCCGTCGCCGTCAGAATCCAGAGGTGCGTGCCGCCGAAGCAGAAGCTTACCGTCGCCGCCGTCGAGATGATCCAGGAGTACGGGAAATATAAAAAAAAAATTCTGTGATAGCGCATACATGTGTTGCTCGATTTCTTTGCCTCAATCTATCGAAAAGGTGAAACAGCTTATTTGCTGCGCTCAAATTTCGCATTAGGAAGTAACGTAATCGTCGGTAATTTTTTTTTTCTTGTTCTTTCTCTCCTTTTTTTCCCTCTTGGTGTCCCCCGGGGTTTTATTTTTCACCTTCCCTTTCTTTTCTTTCCTCCCCGCCTTCCCACTCTCCCACTCTCGTCACCTCGTCTTGGGAACGAAGCTCACAGACGCCAGGCGACAGCGCTCATTACCTCTGAAGTCTCTCCCTTTATAACTAACCGCCACCGATAACACCCGCACGTGACGTCACTGCACTAACCCTTTAAAACTAACATGCCGAGGATGACGAGGCCGCCTTTGAAGAAGATAGGTCCTTTTATCGAAACGTTGGCCAGCCTTTTTGAGACACCTTATCCCGGTTTACAAACTTTATACCACAGTGTGCTATTCCATCTGTCAGCCCCTTTCTTCATTATGTAACTTAGAAGAATGTGGTTGTAAGTCAGTTGGTGAAATCATTATTTGGGAAGTTCGCGCGAAGTGCGCACACGACGAAGACCCAGAGAGCACGAAGCGGTACTGAGAACTGTCAGTACCGCTGTCAGTACTGTCAACTGTCATTTGTCAGTACCGTTCGTGTTGTATCGTTCTTTGACCTGTGTATTCTTCACAGTAACTTTCCAAGTCATGGTTCTCAAGCATACTTACGTGTATATCAAGCCAACTTGCTTCGAAGAAGTTCTGCAATGGTACGCACATGCCATTGGTAAGTACCACCTGGTAAAGGGTGTCACGTGACATTACATAATTTTCGCCTAGCTCCTGCGTAATTGCCAACCATATTGACATGGATATCAAACGAACGGTCGTCGAACAAGCTCTGTGATGGCACCCACGCAAGACATATAAAACCAGCTGGTAAAAGGTGTCACGTGACCTACCGTACCCTTTTAAAGCCCGCACATGGTTCAGAATCACACTTAGATGTGTATCGAACGAACCAGAATCACAAAAGCAGTGTGACCGTACACACATAGCGAACGTCAAATCAGATGGGAAACGGTGTCACGAAAAGAAAGAATTATAGGTTTTTACGTGCCAAAACCACTTTATGATTATCAAGCTCGCCGTAGTGGACAACGTTGCTAGACTAGCTTCAGTTGTAAAACTCCGCGCCCGCGCGCTTACAGCCGCTGTCGCCACTTCTGTGACAGCCGCCATATCCATCGGGCTGTTCCATCGCGCTCCACTGCAGACGCCTCGTCGTCACAGCCTTGAGCTCGAGCGGACGGGCAGTTTGCGCGTGTTTCACGCTCGGTGGCGTTCTTCCTTGTCCGAATTAGTGATACCACGAGAAAGCGATATCCACCGACAGCAATAAGGTTTATCGCGCCAGTTCGTTAATACTGAAAGAAGGGTAAACAGCACGAAAGGAAAGGAAGAAACGCATACAGCGAAGCGCAGAAGCTGCGTTTCTAAATTACGCGTGGAAAATGCCAGCAAACTTGAGAGTAGAAAAAATCAAGAGGCAGACATAGACAAAGAGACAGGAAGGTGACTTGTGTTGTGCCATTGCCACCAGCCCGGATTCCGAATCTACAAGATGCAGAATTTCTCCTGCGAACCCCCTTTGGACAAACCCGGGGCTGCGCCGAAAGGCCCAGCGCCCTAATTCTCCCTTGACAAGTCAAGATGCTGAGCCGTCGGGCAGCAGCGTCCCAGGAGAAGCATCGGCAAGCGACATGTCCAAACGTGCAACAGTGCTAGACAGCCCGGTGCCGTATTTCCTTTTCCCTGGAGGTCACCGCGCACGGCAACTTGGAAGCGGGTGGCCAGCGCGGTCGCTGGTTTGACCTCTCGGACGACCGTCGAGTGCTGGCTTTGTATTGGGCCGTTTGAGTAACAATCGTTTCTCGGGGCTTTATAAGTCCCGAAGCCGCCGCCTGGAAAACCGGATCCACCGACCCACCGGGAGCCGAGTGCCGCTCTCGAGTGGAGTGAGATGTGTCACGCGTTGCAGTCTCACCGGACGTCGCCGAGCGGGAACAGTCGCGTTTGCTGTGAGCTCTCGGCCCCCGTGCCGATCCGATCTTGTCCTGTATAATGACCTGTATATAGTGTATAAAGTCCCTTTCGTTATTCTCACCGACGCCTGACTCGGAGTCTTCGCTACCAACGCTCTGTCACGAAACGGGTGACGAGTGCTACGGGACCACCTCAAAGTCGTAATAGTGGTGGCAGCGGTGCAAAGTTGTAACACTTCTTACCACCTACTTCCTGGTCACCACCAGCCACCTTCCTGTCTCTTTGTCTGTGTCTGCCTCTTGATTTTTTCTACTCTCAAGTTTGCTGGAATTTTCCTAGTATAACCATGTACCAACTAGCCCAACAAGCCACTCTCATGAGCGTTTCTAAATGTCGTGTGTTTTCTTCCTGTCGTCTTAACGTTTCGCGCAGTTTAGGCTCACGAGCCTGAATATCTGGCCAAAGTGCGTGATTGTAGGTTGACCTTCATCCGCACCGAAGTTTCGCACCGCGCCAAAGAAGCGCTACAGAAAGAAAGATGAGGTCGGTCTTTGTACACACAAGCCACACAAAAAAAGAAGAAAAAAAAATTACCGACGATTACGTTACTTCCTAATGCGAAATTTGAGCGCAGCAAATAAGCTGTTTCACCTTTTCGATAGATTGAGGCAAAGAAATCGAGCAACACATGTATGCGCTATCACAGAATTTTTTTTTATATTTCCCGTACTCCTGGATCATCTCGACGGCGGCGACGGTAAGCTTCTGCTTCGGCGGCACGCACCTCTGGATTCTGACGGCGACGGCGCTGGGCCTCTGCTCTGGCAGCTCGTTTAGCAGCAGCAGCAGCAGCAGCAGACGGAGGACTTCCATCGGTCGTCTCGCTCATGGCTCAGAAAGAACTGGCAGATAATTTCGCAGTGGCGAACGGCAGCGGCAATTTCGGCTCGGGCGGTGCACATATACAGATCCGCCGCCACCGATCTGGCTCTCTGATTGCCACCGCACAGGGCGAACGGCAGCGGCAATTTCGGCTCGGGCGGTGCACATATACAGATCCGCCGCCACCGATCTGGCTCTCTGATTGCCACCGCACAGGGGTTGCATTGGAGGAGGAGCGAAGAAAGGAATTAAGTTCGAGCCGGCGCTTTGACAACCGGAGACTCGCAGGAAGAGGGGGGAGGGGGGCGGCGTGTACACCCAGCGGCAAACGATGGGGGCAGAAGCGCGCGCAGCAAGCGGACAACACGATAAAGGGAGGAGGGAAGAGATAGCAGCGACTGACTGATGCCGCTGACGCCGATAGTGAGTCAACCCCAGCTGCGGAGTTGGTTTCAGGGACAACGCCGCCGATGCCGACACAAACAATATGATACCCTCGCTTCCGCAGCGCTAAGAACCAGGTCTAGCCGTGGGAAGGTGGTCACGTATTCCTCGACGTGCCGGGGCCTACGTCAAATAACCGGCGCGTCGGCAACTGAAGAGCACCCTATCCGCCACACAAGAACAGGGGGGGGGGGGACCCTTTCCTCCTCTTTCTGCATGGCGGCGACGGTGTTCTATGCAGTCACGTTATCTTGACTCTCTAGCGGCGTCAGCGGCATCCAGCGGTATCAGTCGGTCGCTGCTAGCGCTGGGGGGATGAAAGGGGGGCGGAGCTGGTTACGAGGCCGACGACAACGCCGACGACGACGCGAAACCCAGGAACGGACGCCAAAGAGCTGCGCTCTAAAAAGGAAGTCGGATTTTTTATTCCGTGAAGATGCTTAATCAGCGAAGCTAAAACATGCGACCCCTGTGTTTATCACTGGGTTTTAATCCCGAGGGCTCATTAAAGTATTTCTCAGTTATGAGGTTACATACACAATCGGTTGCGACGGAGAGAACGACGTCACTGACGGTGTGTCCACAGGCCGCAGTTGTCGCTTGCGTTCGATGTCTCGAGTTTGCTCGGCGGCGTGGTTAGCAGCCTTCGCCTGCGATTTGCTGCTTGTGATTCTTTGAAATTAAATTTCTTCAAAATTAAATCTTTCCGTTACGTAAGACCAAGAGTGGCTCATACCCGCGTAAACGCGGAATCCCCATTACGACGACAGAAGTGAAGTGAAATTCTACGCTGGAAAGAGGAACGGCCACGCAACCAGCTGTGGAAGACGACGACGAAGGCGGGAGCAATGGCACGAGCACGTGTCGTTGATTTCGCTGTGTTCCCGGTCGGCTCGAGGAATCGCTCTGTTTCACGCCGAGCGAAGCGTTGCATTCCTGGGAGCACAGAAAAAGTGGTGCGCCGAACTGTCGACATGCCTATGTAGTCAGGTACGCAGCACGTCGGCATCATCTGCTGATATTCTTAAGAAACTCGGCGAAGCCTACAGTTCTACGGATGACCTGCTTGCTGAAATTCACCGTCCACAACGAACCCCAGAATCCACCAACGCTGCACCGCGTGCTTAGTCCGGCCCGCCCGCGTAGCCGGTGTTGCGTACTCCAGGGTAGCGTATCGTACTGCTGCCGAGAAGTAGCGGCGCCTGCCTATCGAAGCTCGACCGACGTTACTTATTGGGTAGCGTGACGTTGTCGGCGGGCTGCAGGCATCCGGTAGACCCTGCCGACCAAGCAAGGGCGAGACGAATTCTAGTGCGAAACTTGCAAGGTTTATTCAAAGGTAGATGAAAGAAAATGAGAAGAGCATGAAGTGATCAAAAGTACATTTCGGAGCCCCTTAAATAGGCTCTCTACGATCGTGGGTGGGATCTTGCTTCTGTCGATGTCACGTGACCGGCACGGAAAGAGGGCCCCTCCTCCTCTGGTTATACCGAGCCTGCTGAAGGAAGAAGTCGTCCCGCCTCCCGGAATTGTAGACGCCTGTCCGCCTCTTCTGCGCTTTGCGGGTTCGTGGAAGTTCTCTTCTAGGTCCCATTCGAGGAAAGGGCCTCTCTAACTCGCACACACACACACACACGAAAGAGGCTGTAGACTGCGGGGGTTCCGGTAGGCAGGCACACTCGAAACGGTCATGGCGAATTAGAAAGTCACGCTTCATTTCGACGAGGCCTGGTAAAAGGTCCGGTGAGAGAAAGTTCTTTGTGCACGAAGTGCGGGACCTTAACCATCGCAGGAGAAGTCACGCCTCATTTCCACGAAGATGGTCGGATGAAATTCCTTTTGCCACGTGGTGTCAGACGCCAACCCTAACACCGGCCAGTGAGGAAGTGAAGCCGGGCGCGACTGCAGCGCCACGAAGGCGCGGGCGGGTGGCGGTTCCGCTCAAAGGCGCCGAGTTTTAAAACTGAAGCTAGTCTAGTAACGTTGGTAGTGCAGGACTCCGGAAATTTCGACCACCTGGGCATCTTTAACGTGCACCTAAATCTAAGTACACGGGTGTTTTCGCCTTTCGCCTCCATCGAATTGCGGCCGCCATGAAACGGTGTCATGTTCCCAACCATATTAACATGTACATTAAACCAATGGGCGTCGAAAAGCCTTTGCGATTGTACGCACGTCGCGTACTTCAGACCGCGTTAAAAAGGGTCATGTAACATCACGTAACTTTCGCAAGCCCATGTACCCATGGGCTTACCAACAATGGGCTTCCCAAATTTCCAACCATGCCGACATGAATATCAAACGAACGCGAATCGAAGAATCTATGCGGCGGTACCCACGTAGTACACACGGGATCTGCGTGCCATCGCAGAGCTTCTTCGAAGCCCGTTGGTTTTATATCCATGCCAGTATGGTTGGGAATGACCCATGAGCCTGGCGAAAAATACTAAGGACACGTGACACCGTCTCCCACGTGATTTCACGTTCGCTACGTGAGTACCATCGCATAGTTTTTTGCGATTTCCGTCGGTTTGATACTCATGTCAGTATCGTTGGGAATGACCCGTGATCCTGGCGAATGTTACGTGAAGTCACGTGACACCCTTTTGCTCGTGATTTGACGTGCTCGACGTGCGTACCATCGTAGAGCTTGTTCGAATTCCGTTCGTTTGCTACCTATGTAAGTATGGTTGGGAAACTCGCATGGGTGAGCGAAAGATGCATGAAGTCACGTGACACGCTTTCCCGTGTTATTTGACGTTCGCTACGTGGATACGTGAGAGAAATACAGTGAGAGATATACGTGAGAGATATACAGTGCTAAAAAGCGGGCATGTACTGTGTTACCGGGCTTAGCAGAGAGACGAGAACTAGGAGTCGGATTACTGATTAATAAGGAAATAGCTGGTAACATACAGGAATTCTATAGCATTAACGAGAGGGTGGCAGGTCTTGTTGTGAAGCTTAATAAGAGGTACAAATTGAAGGTGGTACAAGTCTATGCCCCTACATGCTGTCATGATGACCAGGAAGTCGAAAGCTTTTATGAAGACGTGGAATCGGCGATGGGTAAAGTCAAAACAAAATACACTATACTGATGGGCGACTTCAATGCCAGGGTAGGCAAGAAGCAGGCTGGAGACAAGTCAGTGGGGGAATATGGCATAGGCTCTAGGAATAGCAGAGGAGAATTATTAGTAGAGTTTGCAGAACAGAATAATATGCGGATAATGAACACCTTTTTCCGCAAGCGGGTTAGTCGAAAGTGGACGTGGAGGAGCCCGAATGGTGAGACTAGAAATGAAATCGACTTCATACTCTGCGCGAACCCTGGCATCATACAAGATGTAGACGTGCTCGGCAAGGTACGCTGCAGTGACCATAGGATGGTAAGAACTCGAATTAGCCTAGACTTGAGGAGGGAACGGAAGAAACTGGTACACAAGAAACCAATCAATGAGTTAGCGGTAAGAGGGAAACTAGAGGAATTCCGGATCAAGCTACAGAACAGGTACTCGGCTTTAACTCAGGAAGAAGACCTTAGTGTTGCAGCAATGAACGACAATCTCATGGGCATCATTAAGGAGTGCGCAATAGAAGTCGGTGGTAACGCCGTTATACAGGAAACCAGTAAGCTATCGCAGGAGACGAAAGATCTGATCAAGAAACGCCAATGTATGAAAGCCTCTAACCCTACAGCTAGAATAGAACTGGAAGAACTTTCTAAGTTTATCAACAAGCGTAAGACAGCGGACATCAGAAACTATAATATGGATAGAATTGAACAGGCTCTCAGGAACGGAGGAAGCCTAAAAACAGTGAAGAAGAAACTAGGAATAGGCAAGAATCAGATGTGTGCGTTAAGAGACAAAGCCGGCAATACCGTTACTAATATGGATGAGATAGTTCAAGTGGCTGAGGAGTTCTATAGAGATTTATACAGTACCAGTGGCACCCACGACGATAGTGGAAGAGAGAATAGCCTAGAGGAATTCGAAATCCCACAGGTAACGCCAGAAGAAGTAAAGAAAGCCTTAGGAGCTATGCAAAGGGGGAAGGCAGCTGGGGAGGATCAGGTAACAGCAGATTTGTTGAAGGATGGTGGTCAGATTGTTCTAGAGAAACTGGCCACCCCGTATACGCAATGCCTCATAACCTCGAGCGTACCGGAATCTTGGAAGAACGCTAACATAATCCTAATCCATAAGAAAGGGGACGCCAAAGACTTGAAAAATTATAGACCGATCAGCTTACTGTCCGTTGCCTACAAAGTATTTACTAAGGTAATCGCAAATAGAATCAGGAACACCTTAGACTTCTGTCAACCAAAGGACCAGGCAGGATTCCGTAAAGGCTACTCAACAATCGACCATATTCACACTATCAATCAAGTGATAGAGAAATGTGCAGAATATAACCAACCGTTATATATAGCTTTCATTGATTACGAGAAAGCGTTTGATTCAGTCGAAACCTCAGCAGTCATGGAGGCATTACGGAATCAGGGTGTAGATGAGCCATATGTAAAGATACTGGAAGATATCTATAGCGGCTCCACAGCCACCGTAGTCCTCCACAAAGAAAGCAACAAAATCCCTATAAAGAAAGGCGTCAGACAGGGAGATACGATATCTCCAATGCTATTCACAGCATGTTTACAGGAGGTATTCATAGGCCTGGAGTGGGAAGAATTGGGGATAAAAGTTCATGGAGAATACCTTAGCAACTTGCGATTCGCTGATGATATTGCCTTGCTTAGTAACTCAGGAGACCATTTGCAATGCATGCTCACTGACCTAGAGAGGCAAAGCAGAAGGGTGGGTCTGAAAATTAATCTGCAGAAAACTAAAGTATTGTTTAACAGTCTCGGAAGAGAACAGCAGTTTACGATAGGTAGCGAAGCACTGGAAGTGGTAAGGGAATACATCTACTTAGGGCAGGTAGTGACCACGGATCCGGATCATGAGACTGAAATAACCAGAAGAATAAGAATGGGCTGGGGTGCGTTTGGCAGGCATTCTCAAATCATGAACAGCAGGTTGCCACTATCCCTCAAAAGGAAAGTGTATAACAGCTGTGTGTTACCAGTACTCACATATGGGGCAGAAACCTGGAGGCTTAGGAAAAGGGTTCTGCTGAAATTGAGGACGACGCAACGAGCTATGGAAAGAAGAATGATGGGTATAACGTTAAGGGATAAGAAAAGAGCAGATTGGGTGAGGCAACAAACGCCGGTAAACGACATCTTAGTTGAAATCAAGAAAAAGAAATGGGCATGGGCAGGACATGTAATGAGGAGGGAAGATAACCGATGGTCATTAAGGGTTGCGGACTGGATTCCAAGGGAAGGGAAGCGTAGCAGGGGGCGGCAGAAAGTTAGGTGGGCGGATGAAATTAAGACGTTTGCAGGGACAACATGGCCACAATTAGTACATGACCGGGGTAGTTGGAGAAGTATGGGAGAGGCCTTTGTCCTGCAGTGGGCGTAACTAGGCTGATGATGATGATGATGATGATGATGACGTGGATACCAACGCATAGCTTTTGAGTTTCGTTTGATATCCATGTCTGCATGGTTAGGAATTACCCATGGGCTGCCTAAAGTTACGTGATGTCACGTGACTCTTTTTCACGTAGTCTGAAGTACGTGACGTGCGCATACCATCGCAAAGGTTGTTGGAAGCCCGATCGTTTGATACCCATGTAAGCATGGTTAGGAATAACGCATGGGCGAGCGAGAGATACGTGTGGTCACGTGACAGCCTTTCCCATGTGGTTTGACGTTCGCTACGTGTTTACGGTTCCATAGCTTTTGCGATTGCCATTAGTTTGACACCCATGTGAGTGTGTTTGTGAAACACATGTGGGGCTTCGGAAAGTTACGCTAGCTCACGTGACATTCTTTAGCACGTGGTCTGATGTGCCCTGCGTAGGTACCAATACAGAGCTCCTTCCACGCCCGATCATTTGATATCCATATCAATATGGCTGGGAATCAGGAATGGGCTGGCGAACGTTACACGAGATTACGTGGCACCCTCTTCCACGTGATCTGTGATACGCTGCGTGGTTATAACAGCAGAAATTGTTCGAAGCTCGTTCATTCGATATGCATGTCAAGGGGGCTTATAAAAACAAAATGATGAGATATCACGAGATGCTCTTTTCACCCTGTTTCTATCAGCTTTCTTAGAAATCAATAGTTTTCTGCTCAGTGCCCCTTCGTTTGAGTGCATGTCAGCAAGGCCGTCAAATAGCTAAGCCTTGCATTACCTGTTCATTATAATGATATATTGTCCACAACAGTGTATTATTTCGATAATGTATCGCGCGGCAGAGCATTTTGTTGTAACTTCACAACGCTCGACAAGAAGTCTTTTCAGTTATTTTTCGTCGGCGCAAAATTATAACAATTCGTCGTTATTTTGCACTTCCTAGAACACCTCCGTGAATGCATCTTTACTTTGGATTAAATTCATAGGCGTTACGATTACAATACCTTGCACCTAGATTGAATTATTTAGCACTGGGATTAGATGTGTGGCCCCTTGATTAAATTGACCAGTGGTTGGAGTAAAATAGCTGGCGGTTGGACTAATTTGAGCGGGAAACCTGTAGTTCCAGCGTTGAGGAAATGGATGGCAAGAAGGGACAAATGAATAAACAGTGACGCGCACAATGAGTAAATTGAGATCGTGGCGCACGCGATAAAGCGGGCGATCGTTAGGGACGCGGTTTATGGCCCGTTCTACGGCGTAATAGCTCACGGAACAAGCGGTTTGACAGTAGAAACTCATGTTTGCCATCTGCCGTGCGTTAGGCTGACAGGGCGCTCAACGTCCATGAAATCTACATTGGGCGATACAACGTGCGAGTAGCAGAGCTGACACGCGGTATACATAAAGTACATGGCCATCAAAGGTATGTATTTGTGCCTAGGCCTTGATTTCGACAACTGCCCGTAACGGGCTGCACACCGGACATAAAACGTAATACATGTATCTCGTGCACATTGCACTGGTCCACTAATTGGTTACGTCGTTGAGTGTGTCCGTTGTCCGTGTAAAATGATGCTCATACTTGCTTCCTGTCAAAGTCTTACGTAAGCAAGTTGGAGCCAGAGCTTTCCCTACAACTGCGTGCGACGTGCAAAACATAGAAAACAGCTTTACTGTACTCCTATCGATCGTGGCACGCTAAGAGTACACGATAGAGATGGCAAAGCAGGATAAAAGTGCATGGCGTAGTATGATGGTAGAGCGCGGCTCAACTATGATACTAAAATATAAAATATACAGGGCATTTTTTTAGACCATACAGTTCTTTACAGCGAAGCTGTATATGGCTAGCCGATTCGTCCGTCTGTCTGTCCATTCATCCGTCCATCGATCCGTCCGTCTATCGATCGCCTGTACGCCGAAAACTCCTTCGGCGCAACCCCATGCACATGCGCGAAAAATAAAAAAGGGTAAAAGAGAAGCGCGCGGTTAGCCAGCACCGCCTAGATAGAACAAGGCCTATTTACTCCGGTCCATGGCATCACGCCACCTGGCCCGAAATTTCTATTGACAAGGCTGGCTTGATGAAAGCGATGACGTCAAAATCACTGTTACCTATTCGGGAGCATCCCCATTAGATTTTATTTCAGTCGGGCCAGGTAACATGACGTCATGGATCGGAGCGAAACAGCCTTGTGCTATCAGGTGGTATTGGAATAGCTGCGCCAGTAGTGACGTCGTTGCTCACCGTGGCAGCCGAGGGCGTGCGCAGCAGTTTCTCTACGGTTCCGAAATGGGTACGCCACACGTCATACGTACTGCTGAGAAGCAGGCAGCTTTCGGTCAGTAATGCCGTGAGCAGAACCGGGAACGAGCTCGTCTACGCCGTGACGATGCTGCAGCCCGGGCACGAGAGCAGGCGGGCGCAAGCAGCAACTGCGCACCGCGGATCCGGCAGCCAACCAAGGCGTCGTTTAATCCGTCGGGATTAAGCCAGTGATAAACACCGGGGCGACACGCTGCAGTTCCGCTGGTTAACCATCTGTAGGGAGTTCGCTGCGCTTACAGACTTCTTAAAGAAAATGTATATTGTCTAATAATTGCACACAGCCTGTATAGCGTATACTAGGTGTCGTCTAGTACATTTAGTGCAATTTCCCAAGCCCCCGAAATACATGCATAATTACGCAGAGCTCGCAGAAAAAAAGCTTGGCCAACTGCACGGCATTACAACTGTTGTGAAGCAGATGGTGCCGCAGGGGGCTTTCGCTAAATTATCCCCGTCGTATATTTGTTATGTGGAGTGTGATCGGATTAAAGAAGAAACGCTTACGGACGTTCAGGGACTACAGGAAGGCTGCACCGCTTTCGTAACCAGCCATCGCAGGCGACTGACAACCGCACACGCGCTGTGGCCCGCTGCCGCCCGCTGCCGCCCGCGCCATTATTCCCCAAGTGCTCTCACCAGCATCATCATCGTCATCATAACAAAACATGGCAGCCGCCTCTATCAGCTGGACATTGTGGTGTATAACAGCAACAGCAAGAACTACGAAATGTTCATTTCCTCGTTCGTGTCTTTTGTTCCAAGTCCTCGCGCAACAAACGTACTCCTACTTCAATTTAGGCACTTCTGGAAAAAGCTACGTTTCTTTTTTTTTACGTATCAGTTATCCGGAGAAATGCATTAAAGATGTTAAAGAAAAAAAGAAGTAGCCGAGCTGAACAAACTTACTGAGTGAGTCTTGCAAATGTATACTTTCTGTTTGTAGTGTCTCAAATGTTTCTTGCTTCGTTAGGCCTCAAGTAGTTCTAGCAGCTTAAACGCGGCATCATCGCCCCTCCCCTAAATGTTCTATAAAAACAAACAGGCTGCGCAGACCCCCATGCTGCCGATGACTCGGGTAACGATGAGGTGAGTGCCTGCAGTGCTCTTCTTCGAGCTTTCCCCTGTTAGCGGCTCTCTCCGCCCTTTTATTTCCGCATCATCCGGTGAATGCCTCCTTTTCCTCCGCAGTAGACCCACGGCTTGATTCCTTTAGCCGCGAAAAAGGGGCAGCAGCGGACGCTGCCTTTCGTGTCGCCTCTCCCCTCAGCCACCATTTTGCGGAGAGACGGCGAGCGCTGCAAAGCTCGGCCGAGCGTTAATTTGCATTCCCATGAATTCCGGCCGCCACCACAGCGGCCCACCGAAGCGGTGCGCCGCGAGAAGAGCGCCCTTAATAAATTGCCTTTAAATAGCTTTCCGCGTCCGTGGTTCCGTTTGGTGGGCGCGCCGCGCTCTCCGTTTCACTGTCGCACTCCTCCCAGTCCAAGGAGCGCGGCGGCTCAAGCACGTGCAGAAAAAAAAAAAGGGAAGGCATTCATCCGGGCCCCAAATGAGCGAAAGAATGGCGCAGGACGCAAGACGGGCACTCTATACGGTTGCCGTATGTACCGCGTAAAAGGCAACGCGAAGAGGGCAAGGAGGAAAATAAAAGAACACGCTCAGCTCGGGAGGAGCTTAAAGAATGTGAACCTCCCATTAATGCCGGACTTCTATGTGGCCAGCGTCATCGTTAAGCGTGGGGCTCTCTCTCTCTCTCTATTGCTCCGTTCTTTGTGAAAGCTCCTATGCGCTTTCTTGTGCGCCTCTTACAGCAGCTCGTTGAACGGTTTCCTTTAGGGATAATATTTTTTTATTATTACTGTACCTAATTCGCCGCGCGGCTTTGTTATGGTTGCAGCTAAAAAAAAGGCACCCAGAAAAGGACAAGCGGAAATAAAGGTCGAAATCGATTGCCCGCTGTGTTATCCCATGTTCTGTCGTTTCCTGCATCTTTAGTTTTCTCTCTGTGCGTTAATATCATTATAAGGTCAGTAAGTTCATGCGTCGCCTGTTGGGATTAACTTTTCGAGTGGCTGAACCTGATAACACGCAAATTCAGGGTATTACTTACAGAGACGCGCTTTCTTCAATAATAAAAGAAGCTGCATATGTTTGACTAGTTGATCGGCTGGAATGTTACTCCGCGTCCTGTATGAAAAGAAAAGCAAAAAAAAAACACACACATACTGGCGATATGGCGGTAAATGCGAACTAAATGCGCGAGTATTACGTCGCACCTCCTTGAGGTCCCGGATCCACGACTTAAACCGCGTTCACCACGTTGCAAAGTGTTGCTCAGGAGCTCGACACTCCACACACGTGCTGCCTCTTCGAGGAGCGAAGTGTGACTGACGGCGATTCGGAGCAGGCCACCGTCAGTTGCGCTATATACAGGGTGTTCCAGCTAACTTTAGCCATAGTTTAAAAATATGCAAATGCCAGGTAGCTGTACAGAACCAAGGTGATTTTGTTTGCCATCGCTCGGAGATACTCAGATTATTTTTCGCATTCGGCCTAATCACGCACGAAACCCGCAAATGCACGCAAAATTGCCGCGCGACTGGCCGCTCGGGACACTTGGCGTGCATTCGCGGGCTTCTTTCACGCTCGGAAAAACACTTTTATTTAGCACGTGTTCAGCAACAGAAAGCTGTATCGGGAGTTTTTAATGTTGCTCTACAATTTTCTCATTGACACTTTTCATCTAGTTATAATATTTGATAAATTTATTAATTACATAAGACCAATTATCTGATCAGGCAGAATGCAAAAAAATAATCTGAGTATCTCCAAGCGGCGCCGAACAACATTACCTTGGTTCTGTCCAGCTAATTGGCATTCGCATATTTTTAAACTCTGATCTAAATTTGAATTCGACAACTGTATACCGGCCTTCCACACATGCACTTTTTTACACTTTGACACTCGTAATGCTACCGCATTAAAATATTATATACTTAGTGATCACAGAAACGCACAAACGGCATATTCAGCCACAGCCCAGGCACGCGCATACACCTAAACTGTTCAGGACGTCCCGCCAAGCCTCACTAAGTTTTCATGAACGATTCTGGCTACCAAGAGAAATTCAATTGTAAGTCGATACCATTCCCCTTTCTCGCGTCATTCCGTAACTACAGAAGTGTATGAACGATGCGTCGCATTTGCCTCACGTAACATGTACCATGGTGTGTAAGCCAACTGACGGCTTGTGCCTCCATTTGTGCAATAGTGGAACACGCTACGTGGTATAAGACATGTGTATCGAGTTTTGTGTTTATGTGTGATCAGTGTGTGTATCATAACTATCACCCAGCACCTGGAAGATCATGCCAGGCGATCAGCCAGGCTAACATTTCCAGCATGTCATTAAAGCTTTTATATCTCTACATGTAGCTAGCCATGTATGCACCAAATGCGATTAGAGCAACTATGGCCCATGATGGATTTAACTTGAGAAGCTCCTTTCATGGATTACATTAAACATTTGCAGAGCAGTATAAAAGGACAGAGAGGGAGGAACGACTTGAAACGAATTTATTAGGAGCGATGCCGCACATTTTATATGCAGGGTGTCCCACGTAACCCTGATAAGGGCACTTATGAACGCGCTACGAGTGCTACTGACCGCCATACACACTCCGGCGGCTCGAGGCGCACTTCAAATACTGGGTGCCCTGAATCCGGTACTGTCCGGTCTTGAGAAGCACCATGGCTGCTCCTCTACATTCGTTCCTTAAAAAGGTCACGGAAGCGTCTATCTTCCAATGTAATGTCAGAGGCATTAAATCCCGTATTTCGGACTTTCGTCCGTTTGTTTTTAAGAACAAATTTCCAATAATCGTCATTTGTGAACCAAACGCTGAGAGCGCCATCCGCCTATCAGTATATGCAGCTTTCATGTCTGCCACCTGTAGCGACCGCAGCAAAGTCATCGTTTATATCAAATGCGATTTCACGTATGTTTTACACCCAGTGGCACCTGATGGCGACAATCAGTACGTATGTTTGACTATAAAATGCAAGAACGTCGCACTCACGCTCGTAGGTGCCTACATTTCACCTTCGAGTCGATTTGACAACGCAAGACTAGGTGCAATTTTAACAGCGACACCTGGACCATGGGTTATTACCGGCGACTTCAATGCGCATCATCCACTATGGGGAAGCTTAAAGATGGACTGTCGAGGAAGACGTGTACTATCCTTCGCGTCGGACCGTGAGCTCTGCTGCCTAAATGATGGCAGTCCCACTTTTCTGCGGGGATTGACATACAGCAGCTGCCTAGACTTAACTTTTGTTTCGAGATACCTCAGTTCGAGTGTGAAATGGTTCACGGACAACGAAACCCATGGTAGTGACCACGTTCCAACATATGTTAAAATCGACGGCATACGCAAGTCACACTCTACTACAGTTCATCACATCGACTGGCCTAAATACACGTTGCTCATGGAGAAGAATTGCCAAGAGATCCAGGACTGTCTACCTGGCAACATCGAGAAGCTAATTAACGCCGCTGCTCAAGAAGCCACGAGATCTTTTACGCCTATTCCTAAATTTTGTGAACTCGAAGCAGAATTGGAGCGGCTTCGAGCAATCCGCCGTCTCGCGGAACAAAGCACAGGCGCACCAAGTCCATCTACGATCTAAGGGAG
Source organism: Dermacentor variabilis (assembly GCF_050947875.1). Classification (NCBI taxonomy): domain Eukaryota; kingdom Metazoa; phylum Arthropoda; class Arachnida; order Ixodida; family Ixodidae; genus Dermacentor; species Dermacentor variabilis. The sequence goes on from NC_134571.1 coordinate 12,296,718, forward strand.
GCGAGACGCATACAGAAGAAGATCCAGCGTCAGATCAACTCCCTGCAGTCTCTAAGATGGAAGACCTTCTGTGGTTCCCTTGAGCCGCATAAACCGCTGCCACATATATGGAGAACAGTGCGTGGTCTTCGAACATCACCGCAACAACGCCACCCCTTCAAATGCCTGGCTCTCTACCAAGGTCGCAGAGAGATAGACGTAGCGGAGGACTTCTGTTTCAAGGTTGCTGGTCTACCGCCATCGTTCGCTAGACGTGATCCCTTTGATGTAAAAATCTGGCGGGATTCTCGTATGGCCAATCTATTTTCCAACGAGGAGTTGCAGGCGGCGTTGGCAGCGTACAGACGTTTCTCATCGCCTGGGCCTGACGGCGTGACATACGCCGCTCTTGGAAACCTCGGTCAAACAGCCCGGCATGCACTTCTAGACGTGTGCAATAATTTATGGCGTGAAGGAGTAGTTCCTGCTGCATGGATGTCCAGCCGCCTTGTGCCTCTGCTCAAACCAAGTAAATCACCCCTAGACGTGACGTCTTATCGTCGTAATTGCTCTGGCCAGTTGTCTAGGAAAGGTGATGGAGAGGATGGTGCTCACACGTCTAGAGTGTTGTCTAGAACACCACAAGTTATACCCTGACGCTATGGCAGGCTTTGGACGCGGAAGCTCTTTTGTAGACAACGTCATAGATCTTGTCTCGTCTGTTCAGCACGAAAAAAGCCTGAGGAGACTTTCAGCGGTGATGTTCCTGGATGTTAAAGGCGCTTATGACATCGTAACCCATCAAGCCATCCTGGACGCCTTGGGCGATGTCGGCCTAGGCAGCCTTGTTTTTCGGTCGATATCTAGCTTCTTGAAGAACAGGTCATTCTTTGTGCAAACAGAGGACGGTGCGTCATCACAACACGACACCTACCGTAGCGTACCACAAGGCGGAGTCTTGAGCCCTACTCTATTTATCCTCGTGCTCATTGACCTGGTTCATACCCTTGCGCCATCCGTCCATGTGTCGATTTATGCAGACGATATATGCATTTGGTCATCAGGAGCGACGCGTCCCAAGGTGTGCGCCAGACTTCAAAAAGCGGCCACACTAACATCAGGTTATCTTCGAGCGCGAGGTCTGGAGCTGTCCTCCGAGAAGTGCTCTATAGTCGCTTTCACGCGCAAAGCAATTAAACCGTACGTTATCAGAATTTATGGACGGCCAATTGCCTACGAGAAGGCGCACCGTTTTCTAGGAGTGATAATAGATCGAGACCTTTCCTGGAGTCCTCATATCTCCTACCTAAAAAGGAATTAGTCATGATAACCCACGTGCTCAGATTTCTTGCGGGAAAGTCATGGGGTGCGTCTGTGAGTGCGATGCTCCAACTCTATAACGCACTGTTCCTCGGTCTCCTGCGCTATAGGTTACCCGTACTGGGTGGGACCGGTAAGACCAACCTAGGTGCCCTCCAGGCTCTACAAGCTCAAGCTCTGCGAATTTGTCTTGGTCTTCCTAGATGTGCATCCACGGCAGCTATAATCGCCATCGCGCATGACCACCCCATCAATACGTATCTTGAAGTCGACACTTTAAGGATGCATATCAGGCACTTCGCCCGACTTCCATCGCATCATGTCGCATCCCTTCCTGCCGCTCGACCTCGTTCACCGTTTAGCTAAATTATTGCCGCCAACCATAGAACTTTACCGTCAAACTTCATGCCTGCAGCGCGACCATCTCTACCGCTGTGGCGCGTCCATCCGCTCCAGGCTCTTCTTTTTATTCCCTGTATGAAAAAGAAAACGGAGATGTCAACTTTCGCCCTCAAACAAACCGTGCTTTCCCTGCTACATGGCAAGCAAAGAGGACGCATCCACGTTTACACGGACGGTTCTGTCTCCTCTAGAAGTTGAGTTGGAGCAGTGGTGATTCCCGCAGAGTGTGTCACCCTCAAGTTCAAGACATCTCACATTACATCATCGACGGCTGCAGAACTCGCAGCTATCCGTGCTGCTCTGGAGTTATTTTTCACAAATCATCACATTCATGGTCCATCTTATGTGACTTAAAGGCAGCTCTCCAGTGTCTGATGTCCCCTTTTAGCCACGGACCAAATGTGCAACTAGTCGCAGACATCCGACTACTCCACTATCACGGAATCAACAAGGGACACAACATCATCCACCAGTGGATACCGGGTCACTGCGGAATTTCGGGAAATGACAGTGCGGATGACGTCGCCCGGTCGGCCCATGATGGTGCCCAGATTATACCCATACCGCTGTCAAGAACAGATGCAGCCTCAAGTCTTCGCTCCCTCGCCCGCGAGCTTACGCAGAATCTGTGGAACACCAGCGAATTCACGAACGCCCGTCTCCACAGATTGGATCCACGTCTGCAACTCCGTCTACCACCAGGGTTACCACGAGCGGAAGCAACACTTCTGTGCCGCCTGTGGCTCGGCGTGGCATTCACGAACTCCTATTCATTCCGCATTGTAATGGCCGACAGCCCTACTTGCGACTCCTGCGGCTGCGAGGAGACGTTTGAGCACCTCCTTTGTGACTGTCCCCGTTACAAAGTTCCTAGAAAAGTGCTCGTGACCGCGCTCGAAAAACTGGACAATCGCCCCTTTACAGAGGAAAAAGCTCTAGGACACTGGTCCAGACGGGCTTCGGCACTCAAGGCCCTAAGGGCTTTGCTGAAGTTTTTAAGGACATGCGAATTGTGCGACCGCCTTTGAATGTTGTAGCGCCTAGTTTCGCGTTACTGTGTGAAATTTCTTGTTTCCATATTTTTTTTCCTCTTCTTCTTCTTTCCCCTTTTATTCCTTTTACCCCTTTCCCCAGCACCGGTTAGCCGGCCGGTACTTACACTGGCTAACCTCCCTGTCTTTCCTCCCCTTTGTCTCCTCCTCCTCCTTGAGCGAAACATTAAAAATATTCAAATGCCACGTAGCTAGACAGAACCAAGGTAATGTCGTTTGCCGTCGCTTGTAGATGCTCAGATTATTTGTTTCATTCCGCCTAATTGAATAATTAGGCTTAATTCAGTAATAAGGTTCTCAAATATTATAGTTAGATGAAAGTGTCAATAAGAAAATTGAGAGCAACATGAAAAACTCCCGATACAACTTTCTGTTGCTCGATACGTGCTACATAAAAGTGTTTTTCCGAGCTTGAAAGAAGCCCGCGAATGCACGCAAACTGCCTCGAGCAGCCAATCTCACGGCAATTTTGCGTGTATTCGCACGCTTCTTTCACAGTCGGAAAAACTTTTACCTTGCATGTATTGAGCAACAGAAAGCTGTATCAGGAGTTTTTCATATCGCTGTACAATTTCCTCATTGTCACTTCTAATTTAATTATGACATTTGAGAACTTCAAAAATATTTAAGACTAATTATCTAATTAGGTGGAATGAAAAAAAATTAGAGTATCTCCAAGCGACGGCAAACAAAATTACCGTGGTTGTGTCCAGTTACGTGGCATTTGCCTATATTTATTGTTTTCTCAAGTTACGTGGGACTAGAGATGTAAAATTTCATGAAATTTTGAGGGACGTCAGAAACCTTGGTTGCTTTCATGTTTTTTTTTCAGAAAAATTCGAGCAATTGAAATAAGATGACTGCGCGTAGAGCTATGGAAAAACCCGACACATTTATTTCTCTAATACTGAAAGGAACATAATTGTTACATTATTGCATCACAAAAGTCGCAGCAGAGCTTCCTGGTTTAAAATAAAGGCATGATTTCACGAGAAGGCATTGAGTTCACATCAACGCGTCAAAACCGAGATGTTGATCAATCTGTCTGCGAATAATTTCCGCTTGACGCGTCAACACTTCGCTGTGCAGCGGGCGAAACCTTCCGGACATTCAGGTTCGAGTGCACGTGCACAAGTTTTTGCACGCGATCGCCTGCGAGCCTTTTGCCTAGCTTAGTGTGCACATTTCCAAAGGAGGACAAGTATCTTTCACATGCCGCAGAAGTAGGGAGAACGTGCAGTACGTGTCAGGTGAGGGTGCTGAAGGGTTGGTTGAAGTGAAGTCCTTGCCACCACATGCCGACTGATTGATCGATTAGCCGTCAACAAGATGTCTTGGCAAGATCACCAAGACGTCTTGAAAAATGATTATAAAGATTTGCAAGACATATTCAAGACGTCTTGGTCTTGGACTTTGCGGCACAGAGCCAAGACGTCCTGAATGTACGAGACATAGGGCTCTGTTGACGTCTGCACACGGCCGGAAAGCGCCTTCTGCGCGGCAAGTTGGTGACCGTAGGCGTTGCCGAACAAGTCTCGAAGCTGTGTCTTAAGTGAATCCCAACTGGTGAGCTCATCTTCGTGTGTGCGATACCAAACTCTCGGTGTGCCACTGAGGTAAAAGACTACGTTGGCGAGCATAATAGTAGGGTCCCACCGGTTATTGCGGCTGACGTGTTCATACAGGCTGCTCCAGTCATCGACGTCTTCCCCATCTTTGCCTGAGAATACACCAGGATCACGGGGAGCGGGGAGAGTGATGTAGGTCGTCGAAGTGGCAGCAGGTGTCGGAGCCGGCGGAGTCGGGTTGTCGTCGCCGGGAGCCATGAAGGAAGGCTCGACGTACTGTCCACTGCGAAGCTCCGTGACGAGGTACAGGGAACGTCCACCTCCACCAGATATGTTACGTAGGAAGACACCGACGAAAAGCTATTTACAAGTGTATTTACAAGGCAATACGCTGCGCTTGGCCAAGAGGCAACAGCCCGCGCTAGCTTCTAATCGTCGTCGTCGTCTTCACACTGCTCGCCTTTCGTGATCGCACATATTGTGCCGTAGCAATATTTAGGATTTTTTGAAGATGTCTCATCAAAACTTTGTCGGATGTCTTAAAACGTCTTGTAGCCGTCGTGAAGACCGTCTAATGCACCCCCAAATAAGGATAACACTCTCACAAAGGGTGTTCTTACATGTATGTTTGGTACACACATGAATTTAGTAACACAATGCACCCTTCCACTATAGCATTAATGACAAAGGAATTGAGTGTCTCGTGATACCTGCTAAATGGACAAATCAATAGGAATGTTCCTAATCCTCGCAATATTGAAAAACGTTTGGCTGTGCCGACAGCACGAATGCCTATGGCCCATCTTTTAAAAACCAACATAGTTAAATATTGGCGAAACCACAAAAGTGATAACACATGTTAGAGCCACGCTTAACATAAAGCAGGATAAATCACACAAATAAAGCGCTAAAGTGGGCAAAGGTTCGAATATTTTTTTTATAAATCAAATCAATAACACCACTGCATAAGCAAAATGCCAAGGTCGCTGAGAGACAGGCGTAGCGGAGGACTTCTGTTTTAAGGTTGCTGGTCTACCGTCCCCGTTCCCCGCACATGATCCCCATGGCGTTCCAATCTCGCGGCATTCTCGTACAGACAATCTGTTTTCCATCGAGGAGTTGCACGCGGCGTTGGCAGCATGCAGATGTTCCTCATCGCTTGGGCCTGACGGGGTCAGATAGGCAGCTCTTGGCAACCTCGGTCAAACAGCCTGGCATGCTCTTCTAGACGTTTAGAGCAATTCATGGCGTGAAGGAGTGTTTCCTGCTGCATGGAAGTCCAGCCGCCTTCTGCCTCTGCTCAAACCCGGTAAATCCCCCCTAGACGTGGTGTCTTATCGTCCCATTGCTCTGGCCAGTTGTCTAGGAAATGTGATGGATAGGATGGTGCTGACACGTTTAGAGTAGTATCTAAAACACTACCACATATACCCTGACGCTATGGCAGGCTTACGATGCGGACGCTCTTCTGTAGGCAACGTCATAGATCTTGTCTCGTCTGTTCAGCACGAAAAAAACCTAAGGAGACTGTCAGCGGCGATGTTCGTGGTCGTTAAAGGCGCCTATGACAACGTAACCTATCCAGCCATCCTGGACGCCTTGGGCGATGTCGGCCTAGGTGGCCTTGTTTGTGATGGATATTCAGCTACTTGAAGGACAGGTCATTCTTTGTGCAAACAGAGGATGGTCCGTCATCACAACACCTACCGCGGCGTACTACAAGGCTGAGTCTTGAGCAAGGTGCGCCCCAGACTCCAAAAAGCGGCCACACTAATATAACATCAGGTTATCTTTGAGCACGAGGTCTGGAGGTGTCCTCCGAGAAGTGCTCTATGGTCGCTTTCACGCGCAAAGCAATGAGACCGTACGTTGTCAGAATTAATGAACAGTATATTGCCTACGAGAAGACGCTCCGCTTTCTAGGAGTGATTATAGATCGAAACCTCTCCTGGAGCCCTCATGTCTCCTACCTAAAAAGACAATTAGTCATGTTAACCCACGGGCTCAGAATTCTTGCAGGAAAGTCACGGTTGCGTCTGTGGGTGCGTGCTCCAACTCTATAACGCTCTGATCCTGGGTCTCCTACGCTATAGCTTACCGTATATATCCGGCTTTTCCGGACACGGAGGTTTAGTTCACGTGAGTGCCACCACGTGGCATACTAACCTTAAGCTTTTCAAGCTTCCCGTGGTGACGCGTGATGACATCAATAACAAAAAAATAACCAAAAGCTATCCCTGCGCATTGAACTTCGCCACAATGCTTGTCCCGCCGGCGTTATCAGTGTTCTTGATAAACCGTAGCCGCTCGTCGCCAGGAAATGACTTATCATCCTAAGAGCGTTTAGTCGCGACGAGCGATGATTGATTCTGGGCTTTTGATACGGTTATTTTTTTTTCTTTTCCTTTTTTTCTTTTTGATGCTACTGAGTAAACAAGCTAGGCTAACCGTCAGAAGCACTCCGTGGCAGCCTTGTTTCAGTCGGCCCACATTGTGAACATCCGAACATCTCACAGCGTATACGAGAGACGCTTTCTTTGACGGCTTTTGATTTTGACCTACCGCTTTCAATAAGGTGCCCCCAATTATTTCGCTACCGACTTTGCTATCCCCACTCATGGGCTACCGCCGCAGCTACAAATCGATATGTGAGAGAGAGAGAGAAGGGAAGACGGAAAGGCAGGGAGGTTAACTAGACTGAGTCCAGTTTGCTACCCTACACGTGGGAAGGGGAATGGGGAGTGAAAGAGGAAGAGAGAGAACTTAAGTGTAGGACGTCTATAGTCGGGCACACAAGTCTGTTGCCCTCAGGTAGCGAAAAAGCGCTCGAACGGCTTTCTGGGCCAATGAACTGTGAGGCCAGGCTCCCAAGATCTTCGCTTCCGTAAATGGCCTGTCATCCAGTCTATTTAAGGCACACTGGAGAGTCTCACGTTGATTATCGAAGCGAGAACAGTGGCACAGAAGGTGACTGATGGTCTCTTCACACTTGCACTTAGCGCACATTGGTGAATCCGCCATTCCAATACGGTAGCTGTAGGAGTTGGTGAATGCTACTCCTACCCACAGCCGACACAGCAGTGTTGCGTCACGTCGTGGAAGGTTCGCTGGTAATGTAAGTTTCAGTGATGGGTCGAGGCTGTGTAAACGACACTTAGAGTTCTGTGGTGTATGCCAGCAACCTAACGTGATTGCACGAGCGAGACTGCGAAGCTCTCTTGCAGCGTCGACTCTGGATAAAAGTATAAGGAGTGTCGGTGAGCCAGCCTGGGCACGTCGGGCAGCGTCATCGGCGAGGTGATTACCAACGATGCCACAGTGTCCCGGCAGCCACTGAAATATGATATCATGTCCTCTTTCAGATGCGCAATGGCAGGTTTCGTTGATTAAGTATTAAGACATATAGATGGACATGTTGGTTTTGCACCTTCACGCAAAAGTCACGACACCAGAATTGAGCAAACTGTCTCTGTGTCATTGCAGGGTGTGAGACCGGGCTAGTTGATATTCCGTGCTGAAGTGACTAGCGCAAGAGTGGACACGAGACACTAAAAAGGCGACAAGGAGAAGCGCAAGCTTCCAACTTCCAGTTAGAAGTTTGCGCTTGTCCTTGTCGCCTTTCTAGTGTCCCGTGCCCATCCTTGCGCTAGTCACTTCAGTCTGTGTCGTCGTTTGTTAGCATGCTATGGCCGAAGCTGCTCGCAATATTACGTCACATTTACTGGTCACCAGGTCAAGTACACCCTTGGATATGACATATACAGTTTTTGCAGTTAGTTTCCAAAATAATCTTCTATGACGGTTATCCACGTGTCTGGAGGAAGACTGCTATTTAAAATTATTGGGCAGTAATATATGAGGGATTGTATATTCTCCATCTTATCTACGATGTTGCCGTTCCGCCTTTATAATATAGCCGCAATGTAAACTATCAGGGACCGGACGCCATAAAGGCTACCCACATACTCAAAGACCTCGCGCACAACTCCTGACGACACTTGTATTCAAGCGTTGTACGACTGCCAAGGACATCCTTAACGTATGATACATAACACATAATGGGCCTTTACGTGCCAAAACCACGATCTCATTATGAGGCACGCCTGTAGTGGGGGATTCGGGAATAAGTTAGACCAGTTGGTGTTCCTTAACGTGCGCCTAACCCTAAGTACACGGGTGTTTTTGAATTTCACACCCATCGAAATACGGCTCCTGTGGCTGGGATTCGATCCCGATACCTCGTGATTAGCAGCCCAACCCAATAAAAAACTAAGCAACATTGGAGGGGAAGGATTGTTGGCAGTTTGAGGAAGGTGACAGCCAGGGGCCACATGAGACAATTCGTTCCTATCCTCATTGCGCGAGAATCGGTACCAGCCGTCGAAGAATGACACGGTAGAATGCACTGTATTTAATGTGATGGAGTCCGCGTCCAATATTTCAGACACGAATCACACTGTAACTACTGACGACCAGGCATATGGCTAATACGTGCAGTCGCATGACAGCTGCCGAGCGCTGGCGTTGGCCACGTGGTCTCCGTAATTGACCTGTCTTCAACACTTGCCGACATTCTCGCCTTATTTCACACCATCGCATTTCAGCTGAACTGCTTCAACAGCCAATATATTTGTGCCAAAAATTTGCCACTGTGTCAGCGCTATGCATGGTTCGTTATCTTTAGGTCATCTTTTATATTTGGGCTAATGCTTTCCTAAGATATCCAGCGGTTTCGCCTTTCCCAAAATGCCCTCATTTTTGGCGGCTTCTGTTCAAATATTGGAGGATTTTTAATAGACGTTGAAACCATTGCATGACCCCCTGACCACGCTGCTCAAAAAGTCATTTTATTTCCCTGAGGTCTTGCGCAAGCTTCAACCTTGTTGCCGTTCATCAACCTCCTGATTTTCCTGTCACTTGTACCCCATTTTGACGACTACAATCCCACGTAAGTTGGCAACGATATAATGTACATGGGATTAGAGCCGTTTATTCAATTCTATCGTGGACACGACAGCCGCTTTTGCTCGCTGTGAATGCAAATATTGCATTAATGAGCGCCATTCTTCAACATATAAATTGATAGTCTAAAACATTATGAGGATCCCACGTATATGCGAATCAATGTAAGTGAAGCTTTCTGTGTTGTTTGTTGTCATTGTTGTACGTAGTCTCCACAGAGTAGTCAGGCACCCTCTAATGAAATGCTGTCAATGTTTGCCCGATTACGCCCGCCATTGTGATAAAAATAGACGTAACTTCAACTTTTTTTTCTCAGAAATAAATGCTGAATGAAACCCTGACGTCATCCTGAACAAGATCAACAAGCGCCGTAGTGCTCGATCTTATGATGCCCCAATTCGCAAGCTTATTTTCGTGTTTGTTTGTTTTTCTTTGGGGGTGGGGGCGATGTGCTCTTGTACCGTAGAAACGTCCACCGGACGTCTCTAATGTGCTCGTTTTTATTCTCAAGCACCCAATGAAAACTCTCATCACCGCAACTCCATGATGTCCTGGTGGCAGGCCACCGTGGCATGTTGCGCAAGTGTGACCACGCTGATTCATTTGGATTGGCATATTGTGCGTCATACTTTGCCGCATTCATTTTGCAAACTATGCCAGAGCTCGAAAAGGCCGGCCAGTTCACTAGGATCCTTTTCTCTGTTTACATCCGCAAAGTGTGTGTCTATCACTGTGGTTACCAAATACGCACAGCGGTATGCTATTACTCAAGTAATTTTCGCGGAATCCGCTCCAGTGTGATCTCTTACACTACTCGCTCTTGCTAGACACAACACAAACACGCACCGACCTTAATGAAGTATCATTTACACGCTAGTTGACATGCTGTCGATCTACGACAGCATTTCGACGACACACAACGGGAAGCGACACGCAACGGGGACTGATATATACTTCTTAAAGGGGTTTGATTTTATTTTTCCACGCAGAGCCGCAAGCACAGGGAGCGCCACGCGTACACCGCGGCCACGTAGTGTGGCCGCGCTCCTTTTCCTCTAACAATATGGCCGCCGGCGGCTTCACGCGCTCCCGTAGGCGGCGGATTGGACTGTCATTCCAGAAGTTTAAATATATAACCTCTTTGCATAGAAAAAACAGCATGATTGTTAACATATTGTTGGCTTGGACATGTTTGGCACGAGGCCCAAGACGGCACCCTGTCTTCTAACACGTTCTTGTGTTTGCGTTTTCGTCTCTGTCTTGAAGAGACGCGCACCGTAACATGTTGCAAGGGTGCTTGCGTTGAGCGTTTGTAAGGCGAGAAACGCTGTTTTAAAATTTTTCTTTTCTAGCTTGTGCAGTAAACCCATGTTTATAGCGTTCCCGCAATGATAAGAGTCACGAGTATGGCAACCGCAACCGCAAGCGCCACCGTATGGTCGTAACTTGTCGCGACAGCGCAGTCGTAATCCACAGAACCTGCAACTAAGGAATACGCGGCGAAGTATGGCTGATGAATGAGTAATTGCCAACATTGGTTTTCAGTAAACGTTTATTACCAAGAACGGCGGGTGCTTATACTACCGTAGAGGAAGGTTGCTGGCTGGTGACTCGTATCACTTACTCGCCACATCATGCATATACATTGGACTTCAAGCGGTTTCACCAACTCTCGCTTATGTTCTCTCGACCCTAAACTGCGACTTCACCTGTCACCCGGACTCCAGCTTTTCCTCTCTTTGTCCCCCGCTTCTTGTCGTATATGTGCTGAGACGTGGTTCAATTGATGCTTGCTCCTCCTTTTTCTCAATAAATGAAGGCATTCATTCATTCATTCATTCATTCATTCATTCATTCATTCATTCATTCATTCATTCATTCATTCATTCATTCATTCATTCTTAAGTTGCTGCAGAAAATAGCGCGTCTTCATCATAACAACCCTGTTTCTCACCTGGACTCTCCCATCGCAAAACAATGTTGCTGTGTTGCAAATGGCTGGGCGTCACATATACAATTTTCTAGGAATGGCCAGCAGCGCGGCGTGCAATTTTCAGTGGGTGACGAGACAGTATAAAACGCCTTCTCTGCCACTTCCACACTTAGCGCTCTGCTTCGTGAGCTACTATTAGCCGCTGGGACAAAGTACAAAATGAAAGAAACTTAGCTGGGGCTGGTCGCGGGCAGCTCTTTTCGGATTCGTGAGGCGTCGATTTAAAATATATATTTCTTATCTAAACCTAAATGACAGTGATATAGGCGAGATGAGTTACGGTAGCTCGTTAGTTTGGGCTAACGAGGCTCTTCACGCAGCACTTTCGTCTTATGCGTGTTTGCGAAGGGTAATGAAAGGCAGGAGGGTAAGACGCCTTCCTGAAATGAAACATTCCGAATAACTATTTGTTTGACGGTTGTACATATGTCAAGGGCCCCCGATCCGAACCACCTGCAAGTCGGCATCTGCTTGCAAAGGGGGACTCAGATTAAAGTTGTCAAGCGGATAGGCTTTGAATTATCATAAGGATATCTTTATTGAAATTCCTTACCATGAGGTGAAAGCCAACGAATAATCATTTAAGTTTTCTGTGTTATTAAGGCCTCATGTTAATATAAGGTTGCTGTCTTTTACAGCCTCCTAAATTAAAAAAGTAAGTTATGAAAAATAAGTTGTTGCGGTAAATGTGGAAACGCATACGCAAGGATAGTCCTAGTCCGTTTCCCAGCATTCACTCAATGAAGATGGAGCACGTCTATACTCTCACGATGTAGTGATGCGAAGAGCAGAACACTTCCAAAAGAGTGAGTTACTAATATAACTATAAGGTGAGCTTGCGCTGGAAAACAAAGCACAACGATGGCTGCGCGCTTAGTAGTACTTCCTCTAAATCTGGCGTATACGGATCAAGGCATCGGTTGATCAGATTGGTATGCCCGTACACTGCAGCGCAATCTCGGGTTCTCAAATAGGGTGGAGAATGAACGCCAGTATTCGCTTCACGCGCGCAATCTGATAATATGACGCTCTTCCGCTATTGAATCCGTGACAACATACTGGATATTAGAAAAACACGCAGGTGCATCTTGAGCTAACCGCTAACTTTGGAACAGTGGTTCGACGCTAAAAACAGCCCCCCCCCCTCTTGAAAGAAAAAAGAAGGATACAGTTCCTTTCAATATTAGCTGAAACATAGTGCTCGTGGTAAAAAGGGCCCCAAGACTGCACAGCGACGCCGACATACAGAAAACTCGAGAGCTAATAGTTTCCAATTACTGGTATTTATGAAACCAGCATTTCCTGGTTCGATGTAGCCCTGTACTCCAGGGGCCAGTTCTACCACGGGTGCTGTGTCGCAGCTCATATTTCAAGTCAGCCTCTATTGTCACATAAACACCATATTTTCTCTCTAAATCTTAACATTAGACAGCCAAAATACATGAAGCGATACCCTCATCCTAATACGTCAGTACTTTTTGTTCTAACGTAAATGTCCATGCTGATCCATATGTTACAAAGTACTGAAAATGTACCCAATGCTTTCCCCCCAGGCAGCTGTTTTTATTCATTATGATGCCAGGAAACCTAGCCTGATGCCACCAACGCTCAGAAATCTAATCGGGAGCGCACACAATGTTTTCGCACACCTTGTGTGATGTGCCGTAGCGCTGAGGTGTTTCTTGCATAATGTAGGAGAATCGGTTGTAAAGGCAGAAGTGCACATGCTTTTAAGCTCATGAAGCTGATTTATGCCAAGAAAACCCGTCCAAGCTTTCACACTTACTTTATAAGAAGCCTACAGCACCACCAATGTGCCGGCTGCTTTTAACTGCACCAAAGAAAACTATTAAACCAATACAAGCATTCGTGACATCATTGTATCATTCGAGTGTTCAGATTGGTAACCTCTGGATGAGGAGTAAGTTGAGAAGTTGTGTGGATAATTAACAAAGCTACGTTAATTAAATTTTCAGTGACTGATCTTACGTCACCAAAGAAAATGAGCAGTTTGGAGCCCGTCCTCGAGATTATGCAGCCGAGTGAAAAAATTTCGATTGAACATGCTGCTGTAAGAGCCATGCCAACCAAGTTTTCTAAGTAAGCGCTCTTGGAAGGCGTAACTGACGCAGAAAAAGAACACAAGTCACAGAAAGAGCAGCACTTCAAGACGGGACGCACAGTAGGATCCACACACAAACTGCGCTAACAACTTGAAGCGCTGTTCTTTCTATGATAATGAAGCAACTAGTCCGTCAGTCACCCCTTGCAAACCTGTAAAGCCAACCTGACTGTACCTAGCCTTTTGTGATGCTGTCATCAATATTATGGCCCCGTGAGCATGCTCCTTGTGGCCATCCCGCTTTCGATTTTTATTCATGCTGTTTCGAAGGCAAGCAGTTTAAATTCTTATTTGCATATAGCAGCGAACGTGTGCCCATAGATAAAGAAATTGTGTGCCGCCGAATGCTTGCTTGGTCGCAAAAGCGATGCACGACGCAATGATAGTGCAGATATAGCGTGTCGCTGGCGTCAAGACAATGCGCTGTCGCCGAGGAAAGGAAGATAACAAAAGTGAACAGCTTGGAGCCTCACGGAACCACGGAGCCTCACGGAGACTCACGGAGCCATGCCGATGGTGACGCTGCCATCGTGACGAAATCTGGGGCGGCGGTATTGACGGCTGAGGCATTTATTTTCTTTCTTTTTTTTATATATAGCGAAGCCGTTAACGGGAAGTTCTAACTCGGGCCCAACTCCGGCGCGGCCCATTTAAATAGATCTAAGACGCCGACACGCGATTTTCAGATAATCCCTGGAGCGATTTTACTGAAATTTGCTGGATTCTAGAGAGAAAGATAAATTCTAGTGACATTCGGAAGCGGACTTTCCATTTAGGACCTGAATGTTGTTAGAAGAATTTTAGAGATTCGAAAGGGCGAAAAAGAAGCGCGACGTTCACAAATTAATAGCTCCGCATCAAGAATAGATATCACGTTTCTGTAAACGGCATCCATTAGATCGTTCAAAGCGGACAAATTCGGTGTGTCAGTTTATATCTTACGCGAACTCGTTACGTTGTGTACAAGTGTTCTGCAAAAGCTGTATTTCAATACTACTAATTTTCTTTTGAGATTCATGTGTAATATAATAATTTTGTCCGCTTTAGATGCGCTTTAAGATGCAATGCACAGAATTGTGATATCATTTTTCATTGCCGAAAGGCAGAGTTGTAAACTTGATGGTTTCGTTTTCCGAAAATGGGAGATTTTTGCCAATTTTCAATAAACAAATGATGACCTAAATCAAAAATTCGAGACCAACAGTCACTACATTTCACGTTTTTCTTTAAAGTACAAAAAACTTGTCAAATTTGGTGCAGTGGTTGCCGAGAAAAACGAATTCTCCTTTTACATATATTTAGATAATATCATCCGAGCTAAAGCTTCCTCTTAAGGGCTACTTTCTCCACTATCGTCTCCGCGTGTAGATCAAAATCCGGAAGATAGTACAATGCCGGACTGACCCGCGGCGGCGGTGAAGCAGGCGTTAAGCGCTCCCCATACGTGGACCAATCCCGAAGACAGTGCAAAACCGACATGACAAGACCCGCGGCGGCGGTGAAGCAGGCGTTAAGCGCTCCCCATACGTGGACCAATACCGAAGACAGTGCAAAACCGACATGACAAGACCCACGGCGGTGGTGAAGCAGGCGTTAAGCGCCCCTCATACGTGGGCCGATCCGGAAGATAGTGAAATACCGACCCGACCCGACCCGCGGTGGAGCCGGCGCTAAGCACTCCCCATGCGTGGGCCGATCCCGAAGATAGTGCAAAATCGACCCGACCCGCGGCGGAGGTGCAGTTCGCCATTAAGGGGCCCACATACACAGCTTTGCTGGTCATCATTCTTCACAGAGTGGAAGGGCACTGAGATTTTTTTCTTATCCGCGTTTGTCCTGCATGCGTCTGCATTGAAAACAAGAAGCAGGTATGCGTGGAAAATCTAAGCTGGTGGCGGCAGGTGGTAGCGCAGAAGTTAGCATGCCCAGCCCGTGCACGTAATTATATCTGCATTGACATGGGTTCGTGGTAGGGATAGCAACCAAAGCTCTCCTTTTTTCTGCGCGCTCTAGCGATTGTGAAACTGAGGATGTAGTTAGCATGCCCAGCCACTGAATGCAAATTGCAGCAGTTACGGAATCCCGCTGGGGCTGATTGTGAAGAAAGCTTCCTTTCTCTGTCCGCTCTCTCGATGGTGAAGCTAAAAATGCGGAGGAGGCCTGACGGACACAACGCTGACCGTCACCATAACATAATGGATGGACGACCTGCGGAAAGGGCACGGCACACCAAGTTTTTATTAGTTCACTTGTCCTATAGTAAAGCGTTACAATGGCTAGTATGCCCTCATGGGTATGGTCGACCGAACTGCTTCTCACTGCTAACACTGGACTGATACTCAGAAAATGCTCCATTCGCAGACACCTCGCTACACTGAAATTAGCAACACAATATAAGTTTATAAAAGTGCGTGTGCCAATTATCTGGTGTCCTTCTTGTGTGTGTGGAGGGCATAAAGGTCCTGGCAATCAAACGGTAGTATCGACGTTTTTGCTGCAGTTGCACACAAACAAATTTCGTTGAAGTGATCGGACAGCGATCTACCAGCCGAGAAGACCAACCCGCAAATTAAAAAAAAATAGCTGGTTTCAGATATTCCTATGTACTTTACGCTTAGCTACCAACTGTAATATTTTTTTTTATTTCTGCGCTCTTATGAAGAAGAAAACTCCACATTACTACAATATCAACAACAGTGCCCAAAATAGACTGGCTTTGAGCTGTGACCACGCACCGCACTTTTGTAAATTTAGCCCATTTAGTATTGGGGCAACACGTTTGAGCAAAAAGATTAGGTTTTCAGTCAAATCACTGCAACAGGTGGGAAGAAATCGTTGTCATCCCCGGTCGAAACAATATCATATGAAATCTTATTTACTTATTTTTTTAATCACTATAACCGTTTATATATTTGCTTCGTATGAGTTATATACTAGCTTGCCTTGTCAATCTCAAAAATGTATTCTCTTTGCGGGAGAAGGCCTTCGTAAAAAACGACGCAACATAACAGTAAAACACCCAGCAAGGTTCCTATCCAGATGATTGGCGAAATTGTGCACTGGGAGCGTGTCTACTAGCCTGAGATTGTAAGTTAAATTATGATCGTTGTAAGCTTTTGTTGCGTCTAGCACGAGCGAGTAGTGTGAGCGATGACATTGGTGTGAAAACGGTCAGCTCGATCTGCGATAAGTTTTTGTGGATCTCCACATTGAACGTCGCCGTCGTCACGGTGAGGGCACTCTTGTGACGTCATTAGTCCAGTGGGCTGGGAAGGCTCGAGTGGTAGCTCACCTAGAGGGGTATTGACTAACAATTATTAATATACGTACTTTGCGATGATGAAAAGGATGCAGTAACACCACTGGTGTTTCAGGTTGACACACCCTCAAATTAAAATTAGCCCACCCCCAACTTTAAAGTCGGCCACGCCTGATTTTCATTTCACCCAGCCTTAAACTTCAAGTTGGCCCAATCCCAAACTTCAATTGGTCCACCCCTAATTTTCAAGTTGGTCCACCCACGAATTTCAATAAACCGCCCCCAAATGTCGAGTCGACGCAACCCACAATTTAGGTTGGCCCACCCCCATATGACCCCCCAAATTCAAGTTGGCCGTCCCAGAGATTGCCCCCACATTTAGGTAGGACCAAGCCTATATCACCCCGAAATACAGATTGGCCCGCCTCCAAGAACCACCGAATTTAGATTGGCCCACTCCAATACCACCTGAAAATCTAGGTTGGCCCACCCCCATATCCAGGTTCCACGTTACAAAGCATGAAAGTTTTTTTTGCATAACACAAAGCCATGCGCAAGCTTCAAGTTATGATGTCCAATGAATAAAATCTTCATAAAAGCGATGACTTAACAAATGAACACGACACTGCTACGTTTTAGGAAGGGAAAATAGACAACATATTATTTCAAGAGAACCACTGGAAAACCAGAACCGAAAGCAAATCTTGAGATTTGTGTTTCTGCCATCTAGTGAGAGACTACAAAACTAGGTGCTATGCGGCTTAAAAAAAGAAGTGCGAAGCAGGAATCGAACCGCGGCCCCTGTTACGCGGGACAAAAGGTGCGCGTGATTCTACCACTCGGCCACGGCTTCCGAGGGTTCGGCAAGCGTTACGCTTATGTTTTTATAGAGACCACGTTAATTTTCACGACAGTGTTACAAAAAACGCTTTTGGGAACAGTGTTACGCCATGTATGGAGATTCGAGATAGGCATCAATCGAAAGCTGAGTCTCCGGACTACCTACGCTGCACTGGGTATTACGATAGACGCCGTAGGTTTATAACAGGCACCGTTATTGCCTCGAAAATTGAGTACGAATTTTCGTCGTTTCCATAGGCTTCCATTGCTTAATCTTTAACCACTGTGGGAACAAAATTCTTACGTGCCATAGCGTGATCACTACATTTGGCGCGTCTGGATTGTCCTCCAGAACACGTCTGTCACCTGCCTTTTTCAATGATCGACTTGCAGCTTTTGTTATTCACGAAAAACCCGCTCGTTCCATTGAAAACGTGCTAGCTTCATGCCGGGGTCACTTGGGGCGCTAGTTGGTACGTGTCCAGAAAAGCTGGATATGCTTTACTGGGTGGGACCGCTAAGACCAACCTCCGTGCCCTCCAGTATGTGCAAGCTCAAGCTCTACAAATTTGTCTTGGCCTTCCCAGGTGTGCATCCACGGCAGCAACAATAGCCATCGCGCATGACCGCCCCATCAATACGCATATTCAAGTCGACGCTTTAAGGATGCACATCAGGTACGTCGCCCGACTTCAATCGCATCATCTCGCCTTCCTTTCTGCCGCTCGACCTCGTTCTGCGTTTAGCAGGATTACTGCCGCCAACCATAAAACTTTACCGTCAAACGTCACGCCTGCAGCACTAGCATCTCTACCGCTGTGGTGCCTGCATCCACTGCAGGCCCTTCTTGTCATTCCCTGCATCAAAAAGAAGACGAAGATGTTATCTTTCGCCCTCAAACAAGCCGTGCTTTCATTCCTGCATGAGAAGCACAGCGAACGCATCCACGTTTACACGGATGGTTCTGTCTCCTCTAAATGTCCAGCAGGAGCAGTAGTAATTCCCGCAAAATCTGTCACCATCAAATTCAAGACGTCTCACATTACATCATCCACGGCTGAAGAACTCGCCGCTGTCCGTGCTGCTCTGGAGTTTACTGGTCACAAATCATCACGTTCATGGTCCATCTTTTGTGACTACATTAATTAGTGCATTACAAAGCTTAGATGCTTATGATACAGCTAGTGGGGTTCCTACGGTCTAGTCTGGAAATCGTGCTGGCTTCTTTGTAGTGGGCCTGCTGTGGTCAAAGGGGGCTGGCACGGATTGGTATCCCTTTGTCTCGCTGCCCGAGCCTCTTCACGCCATTTTTTGGATTCTACGTATGGAACACGGGGGAGCCATGACTGAACAACCGTCAAATTTGTGCTACAAATTGCACTCTTGTAGGCCTTATCACTCCTAGTGACCACAGATTTGAGTGTGATGTTTTGTACCAACTGTGCCAGAGGTGAGCTTTCTCAAACACGGCTACTCAAGCTCGCATCGACAGACGTACTGCTGAGTTACGCCTCTCTGAACGCCGAGCGAAAGCTAAATTTAGCTACGACTGCGTTATCTGTGCACACGACACATGCGTGATCGAGTAATGGCTGCTCCCTTCTACGGAACGATACCAAAGTGACGCGCGTTGGTGGCACGATACCAAATGCATAAGTGATATTAGTATTACGTGGTTTCATTACGTTTCCTTGCATACATTTAACGTTAAGAGCTGTTTTAGCGAGCGACCCCGCTATGCTGACCATGTCAAAAGTTGGAAGGCGATTCAGCCTCTAGTTATTGCCTATTAAATACAGTCTTCCTGAGCGAGCTTGGTGCTAGAATGGGGTGCGCGAGCCTGAATCTCAAACGACAGGGTTTGTGTCATCGAACAGAGGCTCGCCTCAAAACGCTGGCTGTCACAAGGAAAGAATGGAAAGAATGTTCTCCTTACTCATGGTAATAATCCACCAGTACTTCTTAAGTTCCTCTCACTACCAGTACCACCACACGGCGGTACCGTAACCGCGCAGCGGCAGTACACCGTGGTACCACCAGTACCGGTATGACTGACCCTGCAGGTACCACTGACAAAATAGTGGTATGGCATCGTGGTGCCAGCGGTACCACTGGTGTCGATACCAGAGGGAGCACCAGTAGCAGATCTCTCTGATGTGTTTCTTCCTTCCTTCCTTCCTTCCTTCCTTCCTTCCTTCCTTCCTTCCTTCCTTTCTTGCTTGCTTTCTGTTCAGCAGCAGTACGGCAAAAAGGGCAGAATGATTCAACAGGCCACACATGAAACTAAACGTAGTGCTCATGTTTCTAAATAGCACAATACATGTACTTATGAGATGCATGTATTTATTGAGATACATTTGCAAACGCTATTCATGAATTGATTTAAAAATAAACGGAGTTAGTGTTGCGTCAGGGACTTGCGGATGAATTTAAGAAAGACTTCGTGAATCTTCCTAAAATAATGGCAATATGTAAGAACCTCTGTGAGGTTCCGCAAATAGCTTACGCTATACATTCAGCGCCTGCATGTGAAGGGAGGTTACCACACTTTTTTGTAGCCTCAACAATACCAGCTCACAGGATACAGACAGATTTCAAATGAAACCTATTAATTATATTTCTGAAATAATTGTCCGCTACGTAACCCACATTTTAAAGTTGTGCATTGCCGGTACTGTGTTTATTTCTAATGAATAAAGGGAAAATCAGACATAGAATGTAATCAATGTAACAATCAGAAGGTAATTTCCACCCGTGTATGTTACATTTAAAATGATGATCAAATAGTCTGGGCAACTACCACCCAATATAAATTTTACCCATATTCTCAAAGTTGTTTGAAGAAATTATCCTTCGTCGCTTTACAGGGCTTGAAGAAACACATGACATACTCAATTATTCCCAATACGGTTTTCGCAAGAACCTGTCGGCAGAGTCTGCTTTGTTAACCAGAAAAATCTTAGACTAAACGCACCCGAATATAACAAAATTGTGATGGAATTTTTGTCAGTTCAACTAAATCATTCGACCTCTTAAATCATGAACTGCTAATTCGAAAGCTTGAGCGCTACGATTTCCGCGGCCGGGTCGCTTTGCTTATCTCGTTGTACAGGTGGCTTTACGTGACCCGCAGAGCCTGTTCGCTGCGGTGTTCCGCAAGGAAGCATTCTAGGTCCTTTCCTTTTCAATATATATATTAACGATATCATGTCCCTGTCATCACGTACAACGTTCACAATGTAAGCAAGCGTCACCAGCATATTTTTGACCGGAGAAAACATAGACTATCTAGTTGATATTGCAAACTGTACTTTCGAATGGCCACTCCCGAAAACGCCCCACAAATCAACGTTTCAAAGACCAAAGTGGTTGCCTTTCGTGGAAAGCAAAAGCAAATAACTCTCAACAACAATATTTGTTTACAATCTCGCCAATTACAAGTTGTCCCGGCATTTAAACACGTTTGGCGTAATATTTAATTGCACAATGAGCTGGACAGATCATGTTAATCACATAACCATAAAACTGTCTCGAGTTATCGGACTTGTCTATAAAGATCGATGCCTCTTACCACGTAGCGCGCTGTGACTAATATATCGCGGCTTGTTCCAATGACACCTTATTTAACGCACTTCATTCTGGGGATCAACCACGCAAGAGAGCCTGCTAAAGTTTTACTACAAAAAATGTTTTATTGTGATTACGTATACATAACGTAGCGCGAATTTTCCATACGAAATAATTTTTTGTTAAACAAGGAATACTTCCAATAGCCAAATTATATAATTATCGATTGTGTCGCGCAATCCAAATAGAAACAGCCAATAATCTAGTATACCACGCAAGTTATATAAAATTGAACCTAGGAGCCCTAGTTATACGTTTAGATGCAATGAGTTGAGCATACTAGGAACATTCAGGCCATAATACGCATTACAAACCTTAGAAAACAAATCGTCTCGTTTACTGAATTAATTACAGAGAAAAGCTATTGTTCCAAGTGACTTTTCATCAAAGGATTTACTTTTTAACGCGATAGCGTTAAGGGCGCTGTGTCGCAGAAAATCCAGAGTCGGCGCCGGCGGCAATGTGCGTATGAAAAAAACCCGAACCAGGCATCGCGATCGACGCAGGCCCTCCGCGTGGCGCGTATGCATCACTGAACTAAGCGAACTTCTCAAAGTAAAATGCGTCAGAACATTTTACGACTCACACACAACCTACAGACATGATAGCATCGGATTGTAATTTGAATATCTTTAGGTGAATTCTTTTAGGTGAAAACTCAAATTCCTTTTCCAGCTTCCATTTCAGGTCTGTCTTAATACGAGCGGCGCCCCCAACTCGGTTTCTTGCAACACCATCCAG
The DNA here is from genome assembly GCF_050947875.1 of Dermacentor variabilis. Taxonomy (NCBI): domain Eukaryota; kingdom Metazoa; phylum Arthropoda; class Arachnida; order Ixodida; family Ixodidae; genus Dermacentor; species Dermacentor variabilis. The sequence continues at coordinate 12,318,583 of NC_134571.1, forward strand.
ATGGTGTTGCAATGGTGTTACCAGGGAAAAAAATTAACCAGAAAGCTCGCCTTCATCCATAGCGTTCGCCGCCAGCGTTTCCAGGCAAACATTACGGTTACATAAGCTGCACTTGCCGGGAAACGTGAGAACCAGACAGGGATCTTTGAATACTGTCACTCTCCACTCTTAAGGGGAGATAGATAAAATGAACTTCATTGTCCAACTGTTAAGGTGACCTACCCACCCCCCGACAAGCAGGTCAGCGGTGGGTGCCGCCGCCTCAGATGCAGGCTGGGAGGTCTTAGGTCCCAGCAGCCTTTTCAGCCAGTCGGACGAGCCGGAGCTGGAGCTCAGAGTCCGAGCTGCGCAGCAGGGTCTCCCAGGTGTCTCTGTCACCTATATTGTGCGTATACCCCCGGGAGAGTACGGGCATTCCCATATTATGGGGTTGAGGGTCCCTCTCGCCCCACAAGGATTACACCTATCGCTCCTGGCCTCTGGGGAACATGTAGTTCGTCATAAACGGGTGTGGATACGTATAAGTTTGCAGTCGTCTCCACGCGACTGCTTGTCTGTTGTTTAATTTTGGGTCTGGCGGGGATACCAGTCTGCGAGCTAATCTATGATACTGCGTGACCTCCCCATATCTTAGCATGCGCTCTCCGCTCCCTCGGTCTTCCAGAACCCCGTAGCGGCTCGGCAGTAGAGATCTCGAGCCAGCTCGTTGGCCGCCTTGTTGCCCTGGACGCCTTCCTGCGCCGGAGTCCAAATTATTTGAATTTCTCTGGCCTAGGGTTCTGCCCGCTAAAGGTGAGATCCTTCCCTTGCTAAAGTTACGTATGCAATTTTGCTGTCACTGATCGCAAATTTGACGTTCTTTCCAGTGCAAGCTAACGCGATCGCAATTTCCTCGGCAACTTCTATGCTCCGCCCGGGCAGAGTGGCAGCTGTCACTGGATTACCCCGGCCGCTGACGGCCGTTGCCACCGTAAAAGCTGCGCCATTTCCCACCGCGTCCACATAGGCCACCTCATGTTCCGAAATTTCGCCGAATCTAATTTGTAATGCTTCGGCTTGTTTTTGCCTCCTTTCTTTGTTATGTTCAGGGTGCATCTTTTTTGACAGGGGAGGGGGGGGATAATCAGATTTTTTCTGACTGCCCTATCTACCTCCACCTTTTTGGTGGGGCCTCTATCCGGATTTATTCCAACTTTGGTCAATGTGGCTCTTCCTGTCCTCGTGGTGCTAAGTCTCTCAATTTGAGAGGTTCACACCGCTTCTGCCAGTTCTGCCCATGTGTTGTGCACCCCCTTGAGCCATCAGACTCTCTGTGGATGTGCACATGGGCAGTCACAGCGCTCTTTTTACGCATTTTCTCATTAGAAAATGAAGCTTTTCTCTTTCCACCGCTTTCAAATCGAGATATGGCCTTGCGTAGCTCACCCGGCTGAAGATGTAGGCCTGTATTAGTTTATTAAAATTTTTCTCCTTCAACCCTTGCCCCTTGCTGGCCACCCACATAGTTAAGCTCAGGGTGTGCATCGCGTGATTCTGCAGCCTCTTGATGGTCTCTCCATTATAGCTGTGCGACTGGAGAATCAGGCCCAAGGTTCTGATTTGCTCGACAATTGGAACCTCCTTATCCACAATTTTAATTATCATCTCCGACGGTGTCTTGCACCTTAAGTGCTTCGGATTGTATATAAACAATTCTGATTTCTGCATCGAGCACGCTAGGCCTCTCTTGGCCGCGTAATCGATTATGATGCCGGTGGCAGCCTGGAGCAGGCTTTCGACGGCCGAATCACTTCCCCGTTTTACCCAGAGGGTGATATCATCCGCATATATACTATATTTTAATCCCTCGAGCTTTGCCAATCGCTCGGGGAGTTCCCTCATAGCCACGTTGAAGAGTAGGGGAGACAGCACTGATCCCTGGGGTGTAGCCTTACTCCCTAGCTCAGTTGTGGGGTGGTGGCGGTACCAACTTTATTGAGATTCTGCTCAGTTATCTGGCAGGCCCGAGTCCTAGGATGGCCCCTCACGAGGAGTGACCCTTTCGGCCCAGGCAACGAAGGCTTTTTGTAGTTTTTCATCCGGCGTTCTGAGCAGCTCCTCCCACGTCTGTTGTGAGGGAGCTGGCAGGAGCGACCTGGCCGGGGGTAAGCCCTCGCACCCCCAGAGAATGTGATTTTGGGTAGCCAATGCTTGATTTGTGCAGTTTTTACATATTGGGTTCCATTGCCCGTTGGTAATTATGGCCAGCCAATGTGGGCTGGGGAACGACTTAGTTCGGATTCGACGCAGGATTGAGGCTTGCGCGCGCCTGAGGCTTGCGTTTGGAGGCGGGTAGATTCGCCTTTTTTGCTTGCAGTAGTTTGTTATCGCGTGGTATGTCGTCGGTGCCTCATCCATGGGATCCGAGTCTGAGGGGCACACTTCCCGGTTGATTAGACCTCGGGCTACCCAGTGCGCCTCCTCATTCCCTTGATTCCCCGAATGGGCAGAGACCAATACGAGTTCAACAGTATTTTCATTTGTAAAGTGCCGTAGGACTCACGCTGCACAGACGCCTATGCTGCTTCTCGAAAAGTTGACTATTGCCCTTTTTGAGTCGCTTATGATAGTTTGCACGGAGGGATTCATGATGGCCAAAGCAATGGCAGTCTCTTCCGCTTCCACGGTGGACACTGTTTTTATGGTAGCGGCGTTGAGGATACTTCCCTCTCCGGTCCCGACGCTCACTACGTAAGTTTGGTGATTTTGCTTTCCTGCATCGACATAAGTGGTGTGCTGGTTGCTTTTGTACCTTTCTTGAAGGGCATTGGCTGTGGCGGACCGCCTCTTGTCGTGTCTCCCAGGGAGCATGTTCTTGGGTAGCGGTTTTATAACCAAACGGCGTTTGACCGCACCGAGTAATGTTGTTCTTCCTGCTGAATTCATAACGGGATTCAGCCCGAGTTTACTTAGATTGACACTGCCAGTTGCGGTGCTGGAGAGTCGTTCACGTTGGGCTGTTTTATGGGCCTCCACGAGTTCGTCTAGGGTATTGTATATACATAGCTTAAGTACTCGTTCAGTGTTCGCGTACCGTGGGGGACCAAAGGCAGCTTTATAAGCTGTGCGAATGACGCTGTTAACCTTTTCCTTGTCAGAAAGGCGTAGGTGGTAGTAAGGGAAGGAATACACGATTCTACTGATGAGGAAAGCCTGCGTCAGATGGCAGATATCAGCCTCCTTCATTGTGGGGGATTCCATCGTTTGGAATTTCATGCGGCGGTTCTTCCTGTCAGGAAGTCCCTGATATACCGATATGTCCTGGTACCTACATTAAAATTGTTCAGCCCTTCCAGGACCGCCTCGTGCTTTACCGTCGAAAGCCTTCGTGAGGTCCAGACCCAGAATCGATTTTGCATCTTTAGACCTTGAGTCTATTATGATGCTACGTAACAGCCGCCAGAGTGTGGCTGCACTGAGGAGGGCGAAGACGACGTGTGTGCCGGCTTGATATAGCTTGGCAATTTGGCCTCCGTGAGCTTCCCTGTAAATAATTTGTAAATAGCATTCCGTTTCAGCTACACGTAACATTAATTTGGTGGAGGTGGACGTTCCCCGTACCCGTCATGGAGCTTCGCAGCGGTCGCAACGGCGACAGTGCAACTTCGGCTCCTGCTGGCGGCACTTCATCTACGCAAGCGTCTCCGCCTGCAGCCCCGACCTACGCCGCCGTTTCCCCACCTCGGGATCCTGGTGTTTTCAACGGAGTCGGCAGTCCTGAAAACACCATGTTTGATTTGGAGCATGACGTCCTGCGTACACAAGTGAGGTCGGAACCCGACCATCTGATGTGGCCACAGATCGCCCTGCTCCATGAAGCCCATCAGTCTGGTCTGGACGACGTGCTCCGTCAATTTCTCCATGCATGAAGTTAATGAAATTGGCCGTAAGTTTGCCATTTGCGGAGGCCTCCCGGGTTTCGGGATTAAAATAATGTTTGCCGTCTTCCATTATTTTGGGAGCTAGCCTTTATCCCAACATTCCTGCATGTACTCCGTTAGATACCTAATGGAGTCATCGTCTAAGTTCTTGAAGGGGAAGTTTAAGCGTCCTCCAACTTTTGATGTTGTGACTGATAGATAGTTGATATGCTTTCGCAGAATTATGTATATGTTAACTATTTATATCGTGCTCTGTAAGCCGTATCTACTACGTATCTTTTTTGTTTTCTTTTGTATGCAGGACACACACGCTCAAAATGTATGTTTTCAAGATATGCACATGTATGTCGCACTCTATTGTTTTCTTTGTAATATATTTTATTTTATTTTGTTTTATGTTGTAATGCAAACGCTTTACGAGTGACCCCTTGTTCATCACGAAAGCGGGCACTGCTGCTTTGTCAAGCTACCGATTTGTTCGACAGCTTTTACTGCCTACTTTCGCCATCATGCACAAGTGAAAATAAATTATTATTATTATTATTATTATTATTATTATTATTATTATTATTATTATTATTATTATTATTATTATTATTATTATTATTATTGTAAGGAGGTTTATTGGACGAGTCCAACAAATAGGCGGTAGCTCAGAACAGTAGGTCGGGAGAGCCAGACGGTGGTGTTCGAGCGCCGATCTCGTGCCCTCCGCTCTTGATGATGATCGGGATGTCATTTCTGCCTTTCTTCATTACAATTGCCCCCGTCGAGAAAGGTGGAGCCATCCTGGCGATCTAACAGATGGGGACAAGAGGGTCGAAGTACGGCTTGAGGCGGTCTACGTGAACAACATCACGTCCACGTCGACGACGGTCGCCTTGCAGCGTAAGAAGTTCAATGACGTAGTTTACGGGCGAAGTACGCTCGACGACGCGGTAGGAACCATGATAATTTGGGAGAAGTTTGGACGACAAGCCAGGGGCGCAGGGTGGTACAAGCAGCCACACAAGTGCTCCAGGAGCGAATGTTGCGGCAGGAGAGTGGTCATCATCGCGGGCGTTTTTCTGGCGTTGTTGGTCGGCTGTAGTAAAGCGCTTGGCTAGTTGTCGGCAATCTTCAGCGTAACGGGCGGCTTCCAACACGGGCGTGCACTCTGAGGCATCTGGTGCGTATGGCAGCAACGGGTCGATAGTGTGCGTCGGCTGGCGACCGTACAGAAGGAAGAAGGGGGAATACCCGGTTGTGACTTGCGTAGCGGTGTTGTACGCGTATGTCGCAAATGGGAGAACCAGGTCCCAGTTTGACTGATCAGATGCAACATGTGTCGCAAGCATGTCGCCCAGTGTCCGATTAAACCGCTCAGTGAGACCGTTCGTCTGAGGGTGGTAGGCAGTACACGTCCGATGCACAATGTTGCACTGGTGGAGAAGTGCTTGGATTACATCAGAGAGAAATACGCGGCCACGGTCACTGAGGTGTTCGCGAGGAGGACCGTGTCGAAGCACAAAACGCTTGAGAATGAAAGAGGCGACGTCCTGTGCTTACGCGGTGGGGAGAGCAGCGGTTTCGGCGTATCGTGTAAGGTGCTCGACAGCAATGATAGCCCATCGGTTTCCCGCCGTGTTCAAAGGTAAAGGTCCATAAAGGTCAATTCCAACGCGGTCGAATGGGCGGTCTGGGCATGGAAGGGGCCGTAATGAAGCTGCGGCAGGATGCGGTGGTTTTTTTCGTCGCTGACACTCCTGGCAGCCGCGAATGAACTTGCGGACAAAGCGAAACATTCCGCGCCAGTAGTACCCTTGGCGTAAGCGTTCATAGGTCTTGAAGACACCGCCGTGAGCACACTGCGGGTCGGAGTGAAAGGACGCGCAGATTGTATAGCGCAGCGTTCTGGGGATAACTAGGAGCCACTTCCTACCATCCGGCGAGTAGTTGCGCCGGTACAGGAGGCCATCACGGATGCTGAAGTGCGAAGCTTGGCGTCGCAGTGTTCGAGTGGTCGAAAGGGTGGGTGCCTCGGATAAAACGTCAAGCAGCGAAGCGATCCAGGGATCGTGGCTCTGTGCAGAGGAGACGGTGGCGACGTCAAGAGCTGACAATGGGTGGTCTGTAGTGGATATGGACGCAGTTTCTGTGGATAGTGGTGACCGCGACAGTGCATCAGCATCGGCATGCTTGCTTCCGGAACGATATATAACGCGGATGTCGAACTCTTGAAGTCGAAGAGCCCAGCGGGCAAGACGACCTGACGGATCCTTCAACGAAGACAACCAACATAATGCATGATGATCCGTCACTACATCAAACGTCCGGCCATATAAGTAAGGGCAGAACTTGGCAAGCGCCCAGACTATTGCCAAGCATTTTTTCTCGGTGACGCTATAGTTTGACTGAGCCTTGGTGAGCGTTCTGCTGGCGTACGCGACGACATACTCTGCGAACCCAGGCTTTCGTTGTGCGAGAACAGCACCGAGGCCGACACCACTGGCGTCTGTGAGCACCTCAGTTGCGGCCGTAGGATCGCACTGGCGCAGTATAGGTGTTGACGTCAGGAGACGGCGAAGGGTGGAGAAGGCTTGGTCACACTCAGAAGACCATGACGAAAGATTTGAGGCGCTGCTTAAAAGTTTGGTCAAAGGCGCAATTATAGAGGCGAAGTTGCGCACAAACCGACGAAAGTAGGAGCATAAACCTATGAAGCTTCGTAACTGCTTTAGAGTCGTCGGTTTGGGGAAGTCGGTCACGGCTCGTAGTTTAGCCGGGTCCGGAAGCACACCGTCTTTTGATACGACGTGACCGAGAATTGTAAGTTGTCGCGCTGCAAAGCGGCACTTCTTGAGATTTAGTTGCAGCTGAGCGGTCTTCAGACACGTCAGGACATGGTTGAGGCTTTCCAGATGGGTTGCGAAATCTGGCGCAAAGACAACAATGTCGTCGAGGTAGCAGAGACGTATGTGCCACTTCAAACCCCGCAGAACAGAGTCCATCATGCGCTCGAAGGTGGCAGGCGCATTGCAGAGGCCGAAGGGCATGACATTGAATACATATAGACCGTCAGGCGTGACAAAGGATGTCTTTGAACGGTCGGCCTCTGCTAAAGGCACCTGCCAATACCCGGAACGCAAATCTAACGATGAAAAAAACTCGGCAACTTGTAGGCAATCAAGGGTATCGTCAATTCTGGGTAACGGGTACACGTCTTTTCGAGTGACCTTGTTTAGGCGCCGGTAATCCACGCAGAAACGAATTGATCCATCCTTTTTTTTAACGAGAACCACAGGTGATGCCCATGGACTTTGTGAAGGGCGAATAACGTCGCGTTTAAGCATGTCGTCAACCTGGTCGGTAATAACTTGACGTTCCGCGGTGGAGACACGGTAAGGGCGTTGTCGCACTGGCGAGTTGGAGCCGGTGTCGATGTAGTGAACAATGGTAGAAGTTCGGCCAAGGGCACGTTGGGCAACATCGAAAGAGTCGCGGAACTGGTAGAGCAGCTGGAGAAGAGCAGAGCGTTCAAATGGTGACAGTCCGTCTGCGACCGACGAATCGAATAGGTCGGCAGCTGGTACTTCAGAAGGATTAAGGGCACTGACGACGTCGAGGTCGCGTCGAGCTGAATCTTGCTGCACGGAAAAAATTTGGCCGATATCAATGGGTTGCACGCATCCAAGGGATTCACCTTTAAGCAGTTTGATGGGATACGGAAGAGGATTTGTGAGGCAGAGAGCGCTTGTTCCATTCGAAATAGAGAGGGTCGAATAAGGCAGAAGAAGTGGCTTCCGACTTAGAAGGAGGCATGATGGTTCAAAGAATGCAGCTTCATCACATATGCTGTTGCAGAACACGGGGAGCAAAACAGCTGCTGTCGGCGGAATTTCTGTGTCTTCTGTTACGACTAGTTTGTGTGCGGCTTGATGAACGGGGTTGTAGGGCTGGTCACACAACGGAAAGAGCTCAAGTTCAGATCTGGCACAATCAATAACGGCGTGATTATGCGATAGAAAGTCCCAGCCAAGTATGATGTCGTGCGAGCAGGATGAAAGGACGATAAACTCAACAGTGTAGTGCTCTTTAGCGATAATAAGTCGAGCAATGCAGGCAGCTATAGGCCGAACAGGGTCTCCATTCGCTGTACGTAAGGGCATCATCTCAAGAGGCGTGGTCACCTTCCGAAGCTTGCGGCAAAATGTGGCGTCTACAACAGAAACGGCAGCACCGGTATCGACAAGAGCATATGCGCGGGTGCCTTCTACAGAAACTTCGACAATATTCGACGGCAAAGTTCGAGGACTTGAGCATTTCTACAGCGCAGTTCTTGCCTCACGAACTGCGGGGGCTAGTTTCCCTCATTTTCAGGGGCTGGTCGACGACGCATGGGCGACAAGGATCGGCGACGGGGTGAAGGTGAGCGACGAGACGTGGGTTGGGGATAGTCACGTGAAGACGTGCTTGTTTGCGGACCCGGACTCTCATAACGAGAGCGGGGACGATCCATGTAGTTCTGCGAACGGGCGTCTGAGTATCCTGGCGCGCGACGGCGGCAGAATAGGGCGATATGACCAGGGCCACCGCATGCAAAACAGATCGGCCGGTTGTCGCGCGTTCGCCAGGGATTCGCAGTGATGGGAGCACCCCAAGTCACGGACGGCTGAATCGGGGATGCAGCATACGACACACCATGGGACGGTGAGGGCTGTTGAAGCTGCTGCCGCTTTACTACGTCAGCGCAACTAAGAGGGGCGGCGACAGGTTGCTGCTGAATGGGCACCGGCATGGCCTCGGAAATATGTTCTTGGATGACGTGTCGAAGCACGGGGGCCAACGGGATTGGTCGCTGCAGTTGCTGCTGCTGTGGGAGCTCCTGACGCTGAGCAAACGGCAGGAGAGACAACTGACGGGCTACCTCCTCACGCACAAATTCTTTCATTTGTGCGAGAAGGTGTGACTGGTCAGGCACGATGTCCAGTGCAGCGAGTGGTTGACTGTGTGTGTGAGATGAACGTCGGGTGAGAGCCCGCTGCCTTCTCAATTCGTCATAGCTGTGGCACAGAGTTACCACTTCAGACACTGTGCCAGGAGACTTCGCGAGAAGCATTTGAAAGATATCGTCGTCGACACCCTTCATTATATGTTGTATTTTGGCACTTTCGCTCATTGAAGCATCGGCGCGCCTGCAGAGATCGATTATGTCCTCAATATAGGCGGTAAAAGTTTCGTTTAGTTCCTGTGCCCGTGTGCGCAGCCGTTGCTCGGCGCGTAACTTCCGCACGGCGGGGCGACCGAAAACGGCAGATATTGCCTCTTTAAAAGCGGACCAGTTCTCAAATTCCGATTCGTGGTTCGTATACCAAAGCTTCGCCACGCCAGCCAGATAAAAGTTCGCGGTACTCAGCTTAGCAGTGTCATCCCACTTGTTGGGTCCACTAACTTTTTCGTAGGCCGACAGCCAGTCCTCGACGTCCTGGCCTTCCGTACCCGAAAATACCGGGGGGTCTCACTGGCGAACCGGGCCGGGGCACACGGCGGCCGGGAGAGATGGCGGCGGTTGGGCAGCGTCAGCTTGCATGGTCGAGTACAACGTACGGGATCGGAGTTCCAGGGTGTCGGCGATGTGCGTACCCAGCACGATCCACCAAATGTAAGGAGGTTTATTGGATGAGTCCAACAAACAGGCGATAGCTCAGAACAGTAGGTCGGGAGAGCCAGATGGTGGTGTTCGAGCGCCGATCTCGTGCCCTCCGCTCTTGATGATGATCGGGATGTCATTTCTGCCTTTCTTCATTATTATTATTATTATTATTATTATTATTATTATTATTATTATTATTATTATTATTATTATTATTATTATTATTATTGGAAGAAGAAATAAAAAGAAAATGAAAAGCTTGCCTTATACAGTTTGCTAAGGAGTTCAAACACAAAAAAACATATATGAAACATTTTATACTTGTAGGTTAACATTTCCCATTAGCGAATGCAATCTCCTCTGTGGTGCCTCATTAAGCCTCCTGTGTGCCTAGCTGCTTTTCCAGGAATTGGGAATGAAGGCTAGCCTGATCTCCGCGGCTCTCCAGCAGATCACACTGGAGCTTTTGCGTAGTCCGTACGCTAACCGAATCCACGTCTGGACGGACGGTTAGGTTTCGGAAAGTTCGACGGGCGCCATTGTTATGCAATCCCGATCTGTCGTCGCCAACAGGTGCCCAACTCGCCGCTCTTCACACTGCTGTGGAATACATTGAAAAGAACCATCTAGCAAATGGGCAATATTTTTTTACTCGAAAGCAGCCCTCCAAAGCGTGCGAAGTTTACGACGTGGAAATTACGACGAACTGGTGTTCCACATCAACAAAATTTGTCGTTGCGTTTCTGAAGGAAGACATGACGTAATTTTTCAGTGGCTACCGGGACATTGTGGCATTCTTGGTAATGACCTGGCCGATGACGCTGCCCGACGTGCCCAGGCTGGAGCACCGACACTCCTTACAACATTATCGAGAGTAGACGCTACAAGAAAGCTTCGTAATCTCACGCATACCAAAATGTTGAGTCACTGACGTACTGTTCAGAACTTGCGGGGACCCCTTGGACCCCCCGTCTCCAGTTCACGCGCGACTTGGGCTATTCGTCCGCGCCATCGTTGTGGACATGCCATTCCGGCCATATTTTGGACATTCCCCGCGGCTCACGGTACGCCGGGCGCCGCGCCTGCGAACAGTGCCCAAAGCCCCCTCTCTCCACCATCTCTCTCCTTCTGCATCTAAGGTATGCGGGTGTCTTCACCTGGCAGGTTCACCTTCGGCGCTCTTGGCTGTTGGACGTCCGGGCCCACTTGGTCCCGCGCCCCTCTGAGAATGGCGGCCCCCTTTCTGTGGTGTTGTGCCACAATGCGTGCCTGTTATTCAGGCAAAGGGCACTCCCCCGTCGTTCTTCTGAAATGGTTGCCCTTGTGACTGACAACCTGCAATGTCCCAAGAAACTGCCAACCCGTCCCCGTGGATCGAACTGAGGAATCTGGTGACGCGCCGCTCCAAGACTGCTGCCGCTACCAAAGTGGAATGCGACGCGGGTGACAGAGCACACCCACCCCACTCGTTCCTGCCGACGACGGATCGCCAAAGGGAACCGGCCCTTCGGTCTGGTGTGCTTTTCGGCACAGCTACTTGTATGTTATTACCTGCTATGTCTAAAGCCTTTCGTCTCCTCTTCGTCGACTCCAAGAGTCCGTCCCTCGTCCTCGACGTCGAGTCGCGATAGGGAGAGCAGCTATAGGATTGGCGAACAAATATCTCAATAGCGGATGGCGAGCTCCGCGATACGAGGCCCGGAGACGCCCGCTACGACACCGACCGGTGTCGACCACTTTCTCTGGGTGAGTGCCTGATGTTTGCTTTTCATGTCGCCAGACGTCTTCAGCACAGGCAGATGTTAGGAGAGCGTTTTGTTCTTTTGGTGGACTGTGATTTACAGATTTAACTTGTTTGAACAGTCGATTCTAGATTGAAGTAAGGGAAAATTTAGTGGACAAACAACACGAGGAACGAGATCGCGATGTAGGAATTGCAAGTTTAGGACCGCATTGAAATTTATTAGGAGTTGGACGTTTCCACCAGCTCCAAAAAAGCAAGGAAAGCGATTCTCGACGTGATGCTGGCAGAGGACGTGACGGTTGAGCAAGCCGACGAGGCTTGGGAGGTGATTGTTGAGCGAAAGCTGGAGGCAGAGGCATGGGAGAGACGTGAGAGGCGCGAGCTAGAAGAGAAGGAGCACGAAATTCCTGAGCGAAAGGCATGGCGAGAGGGACGTCGACAAATTCAAGCGTGGATATGGCCGACTTAGGAAAGTGACAACCAGGACCCCTAGAACAAGTGGTTGATCCTGTTGCTCCCTTGTAATCTCACGTGTGTTTTGGAACACTTGTTTCAGGAGAAGAATCATGACTACGATGAGGCGAGAAAGGCTTTATTAGGGCATTTTGAAGCTTCAGGCTGACTGCGAAGGCCAAGATTATAGCGACAATGTCGAGCTTGTCGAGTACAGACCGCCTACTGAGACGGGTGCCAGCTCAGGATGCGTAGGAAATGCTGTGGTGCCACTGGTGCACACGCTGTGTGACAAGCACGAACACAATGTTTTTTCGCCGTCTAGAGAGGCCGCTTTGGCAACAGTGGTCGACAGTGGCCCTATTGATTTTGATGGCAGCTATAAGATCGGCCAACTTAAGGAAACAGCTCACGGCGAGTCGGCTAGCGTAGGTGGCGTCGGATGCAGTCATGCTCTCTCAGAAGAACAGACATCTAGCAACGACCACGCGCATAGCTTGGGTTTGCCGCCCGGTGCGATATCGTCGGGAAGAGAAGGCAGCGTACCTGCGAGCGCGAGGGCTTGGACCGCAAGCTTTGCGAGCCGCGCCGAGGCGAAACGACGAAGGCGCAAGCCGAGGAAGTCGGACTCGGCCGGTGATAACGAGCCGGGTCAGGCGTGCCAACCGCCAAGACGTTATGAAAAACCCGAGACAGCTAAATCCAATTCTTGGAAGGTTGTCCAAATCTAGAATAGGCATGACGCGCGTCGGGAAAGAAATGATTTCACAGAAATTCAGACGCCGCAAATGCCGCCTGTTCTCGGAGGTGTCAAGGCATTGTAAGCAGCGAAACGTAGCGAAGCGTCTGGTATGCTCGAGAGCGAGAAAGAGAGAAAACATTTATTCGGACCATCGAGGTCGTTGCTCTTGAGGTCGAGTGGGTGGTGTCCTCATTCCGGGACTCCACTGGCCATGGCTGCTCGACGTACTTGCTGGACGAGAGCTTCTAGTCCCGCCAGGGTATCGCCGGTCAGCTGTACCTCCCACCGCTCAAATGACGTGCTAGGCGTCTTTAAGTGTTGAGGTTTGCCCCGGCAAACCCACGAAATGTGAAAGAGTGTAGGGCGTGTGTCACTGCACCAGGGGCAGATGCCGCGATATGTGGAACATTTTACTGTATCTGTGTAGGTTTGGAAATGTGTTGGTCTGAATAAGTCTGAGAGCCACTGCCTCTTCAGTGATGAGCTTTCTGTGAGGGAGAGGATGAATCCTCCGGTTCAGTCGCTGGATGCCCGCCGTAGTTGCTCAGTGGCTATGGTGTTGGGCTGCGGATCACGAGGTCGCGGGGTGGAATCCCGGCCACGGCGGCCGCATTCCGATGGGGACGAAATGCGAAAACACCTGTGTATTTAGGTTTAAGTGCACGTTAAAGAACCCCAGATGGTCGAAATTTCCGGAGTCCTCCACTACGGCGTGCCTCATAATCAGAAAGTGGTTTTGGCACGTAAAACCCCACAATTCAATTCAATTGAGTCGCTGGATCTCGAGTCGGTCGCAGTAATTGGATGGCAGGGAGTCTGCTTCAATGGCCGCGGCTCCATTCCCGTGGGAAAAAAAGGCGACTGCGTAGCGGACAAAGGGACAGCGTGCACGCGGATCCGTGAATGCGGCCGTGGGTCGAAAGTCGCAAGTGCTTCGAGCATACTCGGTTTTTGTCTCGCGATTGGACAGCGCTTAGACTCGAGAATGGGCGGCCCGCTTGAGCCTGTCTAAAAGTGTGTATTTGTGAAATCCAAGAGATAACGAACACGGTACTTTGAAAGCCCATTCTGTTATTTGTAATTTTAGTATTCATTCTTTTAGTCTTCTTTGCGATAAAGTTTAGTCGCGTGTTGAGCGTATGGAAGCATATGAGATGTCAAGAATAGCACGTTGTTTGATGCTCTTGTCTTTTCTGTTCGCGAAACACCATCTTTTAGTTTGTTGATAATTTTTTTACTGAGACCTAATTGCTGATCGCTCGAATAGAGAAAGCGTCATTGTTTCCGTTTGGTTGTTGTATTTACATACATGTAGGCTAGGAAGAGCCTAAATGCTTAATTTTCATTGTGACGATTTTTGTATCGTACGCGACAGTTGTAAGTATGGTATTGTATGGAGAACTTTATTGGGTCCTGAAGGTCAACCCTACGTTGACACGGGCCGCTCCCACGTTGGAACTGTCAGGCCGAGCCCTTCAGCCACATCGCGGGCCTTCTGGACTGCCCGTAATTGGTCAGAGAGTGATTCACTGTGTAGCATTTGCCGCCACAATTCTTGTTCCTTGTCACAGTCTGTGAAGACCGCGGGGCACTTCCAAAGCATGTGGTCAAGAGTAATGATGCCATTGCACTTATTACAGTTGGTTTGAGTTTCCCTCTCCGGATATATCCTGTTAATAAAATCTGGACTTGGGTATGTTCTTGTCTGTAGCAAACGTAATGTGACCGCTTGGGCTCTGCAAAGCTTACCGTGTGGCAATGGGTATTCCCGTCTGCTTAAATAATAATGCTTCGTGATTTCGTTATATGTTAATAATCGATCCCTGTGTTCCCTGGGTGAAGTGTAAGTTGCTCGGTCTTGAAGAGCACGGCTAGAAAGTCCTCGTGCTGCTTCATTTGCCACCTCATTGGTGTTTCTCCGAGCTCCGTCCACCACCCCCAGATGTGCAGGAAACCAGCGCATTTCAATCCTCTCACTGTTGACCTTCCCTAGTAATTTTGTTGCTATCCGTGTCACATATCCGTTGGTACAGTTGCGTATGGCTGTTCTAGAGTCGCTGTAAATATGTGTCCACCGATTAGCCCGGATGGCTAATGCGATTGCTACTTGTTCAGCTACTGTTGGCTCCTTGGTATAGACGGTGATGGCATCCGGTATGTTACCTTGAGTGTCTACAACAACAGAGGTATACGCATCCTTATTTTTAACACAGGCAGCGTCAACGAACACCGCCTGCTGCTTATGTTGATCTATGTCTTGAAGGAGTGCCTTCGCCCTTGCCTTCCGTCTCTCGAGGTTATGTGTCGGGTGCATGTTGCTAGGGAACGGGGTCGTCTTTATTGTTTCTCGTAGTCCCGCTTGCAATTGTGTTAATAATTCTGCTTCGTTCGTGTGGTTGTTAAGTTGTAAGTGTCACTGTGTTATTTTGATTCACCTTTGTTTCGTTCGCGTTCGCGTGAGTTCGAGTATTTTTGTTTCTTAGTTTGGTAGGACTGTTTACGGGCTTTATATATGTAATACTCCTTTGGCCGACTGCATTTAGACGGCACTAAGCGTAGGGCTGTTTAGGTTGACGGTTACAGTTGTCGGGTGTCATTCCGTACTTTCGCGAAGTGGTGCCCAGGCGCACAGATTAGCAGCGCTCAGCCTTTGTGTCATGGCTTTCGGCGGCAACATTAAGTCATCTTCAGCAACCTTGGTCTTTACCAACCTGCCCGCATTAGAGTCGCGAACCACTCACGAAAAAATTCTAATTTGGTTAAATCTGTCACGCGTTCACAATTAAGGAAAGGTTCGTATCTTGAATTTTTTCTCGGATACGTGTCTCATGTTGTTTGGGAACCTTTTCATTTTCTTTCGTTTAGCGCAGCCAGATTTCAGAAAGTGCTTTGTTTATTGATATTGGTCTGGCGATTTGAAGAGCAATTGGAGGGTGCTTATTCTGGCTGGAGTGGTCTGGCGTTACTTTGTTGAGTTTCGGTCGTTCCAGTGGACCTTCTCAGGGCCGAGCAGAAGGGAAGACCACCGCCGGAAAAAGCGGCAAAGCCTATCCCTCCACTCAATGAATGACGTCGCTCAACTAGCGCATCCCATCGTCCGAGCTGTGTCGGAGACCTCAGCTTCGGGATGCATTGTCTTGCGGCGGTGGTGCTGTTGTGCCAAAATGCGTGCGTATCATCGAGGCAACAGGTGCTCCTCTCTCCCCGGCCTCGTTCTTCTGATGTGGTTGCCCTTGTGATTGACAACCGGCAAAGTTCTACGAAACTGCCGACCCGTTCCCGTGGATCGAACTGAGAAATCCGGTGGTGCGCAGCACCAAGACTGCTGCCGCGGCGAAAAAGGGTGACGTCAGCACCCCCTCCCCGCCTCGTTCCTGCCGACGATGGAGCGCCGAAGAGATTTAATGCCGAACCGGCCCATTATTAAGGGCCGGTTCCGCCTTAAATCGCCACCAGCTGCCGCGTTGGTCTGGTGCGCTCTTCGGCACTTCTACCTGTACGCTTATCACCTGCTATATCTGTACATATTGTATAAAGCTTTTCGTCTCTTCGTCGGCTCCAAGAGTCCGTCTCTCGTCCTCGACCTCGAGTCGCAATAGCGGCGAACCTATCTCGGAAGAGCCTGTGTGGCGGAACAGATTTCCCGAGAGCTTGCAGCCGTAGTCTGCGACTGCCACCCTAGTGCAGTAACCCTTGTATTGTGCGCGCATTTTGTACGTAACTGAGAATTAACCCCCGTTCGCTTGTACCAAGGCCGGAGTCGTCTCTACGCCTTGCCGGTGAGTCAACGAACTCGCCGGGGTGCCCATTTGCTTGCGCTGCGGAGTGGGCACGAGCTACGCGACTCCTTAGACCTTAGCTAGATGGTTCCGCGCACGTTAGCCCAAGCCTCCACAAACTATAACCATCGATTATGCACCCTCAACCCACCACTGAACCATCAATTACCAACAAACATTTCACCATCTGACGCAACACTCCTGTGTCAGCTGTGGGTAGGAGTAGCCTTCATTAACTCCAACATCCATTGCATTGGAGGGGCGGACTCGCTTCTGTGCGCTGAGTTCAAGTGTGAAGATACTTTCGATCATCCTCTGTGCCACTGTTCTCGCTTCGATAAACAACGACAGTCTGTCCAGTGTGCCTTGAGTAGACTGAACGGTAGACCATTTAAAGAAGCAAAGGTCTTGGGATCCTGGCCTCAGAGCTCATCAGCTCAGAAAACCACTAGAGCTCTTCTACAGTACCGGAAAGCGAAAGACTTTAGTGCCCGACTTCAGATATGCTGCACCTAGCTTAGTGCATGTGAAAGTGCGATCAAGACTCGTGTCTTCTCTCTCTCTCTCTTTCTTTCACTCTCGCATCGCCCTTCCCACGTGTAGGCCAGAAAACTGGACAAAGTCTAGTTAACCTCCCTGCCTTTCCTTTCTCTCTCTCCCTCTCTCTTGTCATCAGCCTTTTGGCAACAAATCTTTTAAGGTCTTCTTAAAATGTTGCCTCAAAATTTCAGAATTTAGTTGGTCCATACCGTGGGGTATTCGTTTGGAAGGTCAGGTAGTTGTAGCGCCAATTTATTATGTCCGTATGTTGTTCTGCAACGTGGTTTAACTATCAGACTTTTCCAGCTAAGCTGTTAAGGACTATTTTGCCCTATATCGTGGCCGCATGTAGAAAAAGATCCCGAACATAGGGCAATGCCGGGCCGACCGGCGGCGGTGGTGCAGTTCGCCATTAAGGTACCCACATAGACAGGTTCGCTGGCCATTGTTTTGGAAATACCAATTTTCTGCCCAGAATTACCTCAAAATTTTAAGAAATCATGTATGACTGTGAATTTTTAGTATTGTTAGTACGTTATATTTGCCCTAGTATGGTTTAGCATATTCAGTACGTTCGAAGTTTTCAGCGCTCGTACTTTCATTTTTGTATTTTTCCTCCTCGTCCATAGCGCTGTTTTAAGAACACTGTAAAATGTACTATTGGGCGCAGTGCACGGTTTTCAAGTATTCGAAGAGTCCATAACTTGGATTGTGTAGTTGTCGACCAAGCCAAACAGCAGCAAGTAAATCGAGAATATATAAGCGCATTGTAAATGGCGTATTTCATATTTGTAGGTAGCAAATAACACAATCTATTCGATGCACCTAAGGAACGAGAAATATTGTTTCTGACGACATCTAAGCGCGGTGACAAGGACAGATTCCCAAGAATCTAACTCTTGATGCCTGTTCGATGGTAACTTCTTCAATTTGTTGGTGTAATTGGGGATGCATTATCGTTTCCTTGGCTTTGAATATCAAATATTTTGTTTTATTGATATTTAACTGAAGTTTATTGACACACAGTCATAAGCGTAGTTGCTGTAAACAAATATTAGCTTGCTCAAAAAGATAATGTATATCTCTACCTGAGAAACCTCACAATCCCGGGACTTCAAAAAAAGAAAAGAAGAAAGTCAGACTTGCCGTCATAAGCACTCAATCAACTTACTTTGCTCCTTCTGTACGAGAAATACGGCTACTGCACACACGTCTACACCACTGATGGCTCAACTACATTTAAAAGTTCCGGTGGCGCTGTAGTTACACCAACAAGAAGAATAAGCCGACGGTTGACGACTTCCCATATCACTTTGTCTACAGCTGCAGAGTTCGCGCCTCTCCGTAGTGTGATTCACTTGATAAATACAGAAAGCTCTGGAAAATGGGCAGTCTTCTGCGATTCGAGGTCGACATTACAATGTGTACAGTCGTTTCTCCGATATAGAACTCACGATTAGCCGAATTGCGAAATCGCGGAACTCATCCATCACTTGAGAGAAAAAGGCCATGATATCACTTTTCAATGGATACTAGGCCGTTGCGGTATCATAGGAAATGATGACGCAGATAAGGCCGCTCGGACGTCAAACAAAGAAGACCGTTAGGTCCCCATTTCTCTCTCATGGACAGACGCTGCGAGACAGCTTTGTATTCAAGCATGCACAATATCATTCCATAGTGGAACAGCGCACATATGAGGTGCACCAGACTGGACAGACTCAACCCTTGCTGCAACTCAGAACTCCGGCCGGAGTGCACTAACGCGAAGCGTCTTTTTTGTGTCGGTTATGGTTGGGAGTTGCATTCACGAAAGCTTTTCCAGCCGTAATTGGAATGGCTGACAGTCCTGCATGTGATCTCTGCGGCTGCAAAGAGAATTTTGACCACCTATTGCGCCACTGTCATCAGTTTGAAGCACAAAAACAATCTATGACCAACTCATTCAGTAAACTAGATGATCGTCTTCTGAGTGAACAGACGTGCAATACTATAACACCATCCCTACCGACAATGGCTCGGAAGGCACTAAAGGCACTTTTATGCTTTATGAAAACGTCTGGCTTGGACGAGCGCCTTTGTCTCTGTAGTGCTGCTCGTGCTCGTCTCTCTACCCCAATCTCTTTCTTTCTTTCCCTTCTTTCTATTCCCCTTCTTACTTCCCCCAGCGCAGGATAGTCAACCTGACTGCTGGCTGGTTTCGAAGTTACAGTGATTAGTTTCAAAGTTACAGTGATTTTTGCAACTCATATCTTCGTAATGCGAAGCCGAAAATCAGTACTATTTTTATATAAATATTATTGAAAATACTTTTTTTTTTTCATTTTTGATGATGTCGCCGAGAAGCCACACGAACAAAAGGAGACTAGTGCATTTCATTGGGGTTCCAGCTATGAAGCTATAGCAGTTTAGACCTCTGTGTAATTATTGACATCCTTCATATGGTTAAGATTTGTTTACGCTTTTTCTCAAAACAATATTTTCCTTCACCTAATGTTACGCAGACTTTGATAACCTCTTTTTGAATGAACATTTTTATATGAAATTTCGCACACTCATTCCTCACGTAGAGATGTGTGAATCGAACTAGAACAAAAGAAATTGATGCAATATTTTTGCACTTACAGCTCATCTTGCAAATCAGTTTGGTACAATTTGGCATTCTTCACTTTGCTTCGTTTTTCGAACATTACTCTCATAATATTTATCGCATTGCATTTATCCTAGTTCATTGAACAGGTCCCCCACTTAGCTGCATAGCATTTCTCAATTCAGAAATTCATTAGTTACTTATCACTTCTGGCGCGACTAGCACAAAAGTTATCTGCCAAAAAAATTAAATGAATCATTTTCTGCACTTTAACATCACTCCAAGTGTGATGCGCAAAGTTGTCGAGCACCTTGAAAACCTCTCAATAAATTGGTTCCAACACGATGTAGCTCACGTGGTCCTTTTTCCCGCGTTCCAAAGAAAGACCGCGAAATGTGAAAAGATACCACGTGACGGCGCGCTTGCGCACTTTTATGCTGCTTTCAAGCGTGTGATGGAGAAACAAGGTCGGCTGCAGTAAGACTGGCCCTCGGCAGGGCATTTGCACCGTCATGCGATAAGAGCCGCATGCCCAGATACATCATCATCATCATCATCATCATCATGTTTTATGTCCACTGCAAGGACGACGATCTCCAATTACGCCTGTCCTGCGCCAACCGATTCCAACTACCACCCGCAAATTTCCTAATTTCGTCGCACTACCTAGTCTTCTGTCGTCCTCTACCGCGCTTCCCTTCTCTCGGTACCCATTCTGTCACCCTAATGGTCCAACGGGTATCTATTCTACGCATTGCATGACCTGCCCAGTGCCATTTTTTCCTCTTAATGTCTATTAGAATATCGTCTATACCCGTTTGCTCTCTGATCCAAACCGCTCTTTCTGTCTCTTAAAGTTATGCTTAGCATTCTTCGTTATATCACTCTTTGCGCGGTCTTTAACTTGTTCTCAAGCTTCTTTGTCAGTCTCCAAGTCTCTGCCCCATATGTCAGCACCGGTGAAATGCGCTGACTGTATACTTTCCTTTTCAATGCTAATGGTATGCTCCCAGACAGGAGCTCACGATGTGTGCCGTATGCGATACAACCCATTTTTATTCTTCTGTGAATTTCCTACTCGTGGTCAGGGTTCCCTGTGATTATTTGACCTAGGTAAACGTACTCCTTCACAGACTCTAGAGGCTGACTTGCGATCTTGAACTCATGTTTCCTTGCCCGGTTATTTATCTTTATCTTTTTTCTTCTGCATACAACCCACCGTGGTTGCTCAGTGGCTATGGTGTTGGGCTGCTGAGCACGAGGTCGCGGGATCGAATCCCGGCCACGGCGGCCGCATTTCGATGGGGGCGAAATGCGAAAACACCCGTGTGCTTAGATTTAGGTGCACCTTAAAGAACCCCAGGTGGTCAAAATTTCCGGAGTCCTCCACTACGGCGTGCCTCATAATCAGAAAGTGGTTTTGGCACGCAAAACCCCAAATATTATTATTCTTCTGCATATTAATCTCTAGCCCCACTCTTACACCTACGCCCAGATACCAGCCATAGCGCCCTGTCGAGGGTCAGTCTGGCTGCAGCCGACCTTGTTCATCCATCGCACGCTTGAGAGCAGCACAATAACAGTGCGTAAGCGACCCGTCACATGATGCTTTTTCACATTTCGCGCGCTTTCTTTGGAACGCGGAAAAAAAGGACCACGTGAGATATATTGCGTTCGAAACAATTTATTTAGAGGTTTCTCAAGGTGCTCGACAACTTCGTGTATCGTAGTCTAGAAATGGTACAGCGCAACATACAAAGGAAAAAACAAGCCGAGCCGGCCAGATAAAGGAACAGAACGCTGACTTCCAACTGGTTTATTAGTGAGTTGCACGAAATATATACCTACAAGAAAGCATCAGGACAAGTCGTCGCAACACTTCACAAAACGTCACACCGATAGAAGGCTACACCATCATGGGTCACAGAACGCGCCATTAAAAAAAAAGTTAAGAGGTTTTACGTGCCAAAACCACTTTCTGATTATGAGGCACGCCGTGGTGGAGGACTCCGGACCACCTCGGGTTCCTCAACGTGCACCTAAATCTAGTACACGGGTGTTTTCGTACTTCGCCCCCATAGAAATGCGGCCACCGTGGCCGGGATTCGATCCCGCGGCCTCGTGCTCATCAGCCTAACACCGTAGCCACTGAGCAACCACGGCGGGTAGAGCGCGCCATTTCGTCATGCAAGTTTAAACTGATCAAGAAGCCTTGCTTCCTGCGGAAATAGGCACAAAGATGGCGCGCTAACGCACGTGCTGCCAGCCCTTGCAATGAGATCAGCTTCAATGATCTCCCGCGTAAGTTGTGACCGGTAATTTTTTAGCACTTCACACCCATAAAAATTCGGTTTGCATTCACAGTCGCGACAGTGAATTCCTAAGTGTCCCTGTATAGCCCGGCGCACACTGTAATTATGTTCTTTTAGCCTTTGATTAAGGCAGCTACCAGTTTGACTTATATATCTCTTCCCGCATGATAGTGGAATTGAATAAACAACTCCAACAACGCATGACTCAAAACGCTTCTTGAGCGTAGTCGAACAGTCAGTAGTGCGGGGATGGAACGCATTTACGACAGTACATATCGCGTATCGCACTTGGGGTCTGTAGCCATTACTTAAAAAATTGATTAATCAAACATAGCTAATCCGTTAGTTAAGGGGAAAATAAAAAGCCTGAGTAACTCTAGGCCAGTGCCAACCTGCATTAGGTTCAACTCGCGTCCGGAGTGCCTTTCATTTTTAAAACTTTGGCTCAGGTTATGTGGAACAACCTGTATATAGTTCGGCGTTTCCCGGGTGCCGGGCAGCAGCCGGTGAAGTCGGATACGTCACGCCGGTGACACCAGGATCACCGAAAATTTGTGGCTCGTATAGTTCGGTGCGTTGAACGTGGCCCGCAGCAGCCCGGCGATCAGCTGTTGTTGTAGCGCATGGCCACAAATGCGCGGTGAGCGAGCGCTTTTTTGTTTGGCAAAGGCGCACAAACCGCGCGCTCTCTCCAATGCATTCGAACTGAAGGCCAGCATGGTACAGTTCAGCGAAGATAGCGCGGTTGCACTCTAGTGGCTCTGGAACGAGATAGGACACGTTCCATTCCCGCGCTGGCCACGCCAAAGCGCGCCAAACAGCGCCAGGCACGCTGGCTGCGCGGTGACGCTAGACTCTAGAGCGTCGACCCTAGCATCCACTTTGCGCCGGCGTAACTGCACCGCGCGTTACGCCCAACTATATCCGTGTCTTTGATGTGGACTGAGCAACATGTGCCACCTTAGCGTATACCGTTGCTTAACTCGCGCTTTAAATTGCGGCCGCCATGTGCAGCAGATCTAACTGAAATTTCCTCTTCAGTGCCAGAACGAAAGCTGAACAAATAATTTAATTCTGCCCGAGGATATCATAGAAGAAGAATGTCGTCGCTCATGTTAGGCAGTACTTGTTATACCAAAACCCTAGCGTATGTTGGTAACCACGACGGTGAAAGGGCCGTTAACCGACGATGAAGCTTGCTTTCTCGCCCCAGTCCTAGTAGGCTTTTAAGCGCCACCTATGAAGGAGCCTGAGAGCGACGACGCCAATCGAACTATCGACGAGGGTTCGTTGCTCTCGCCGCGTGGGTACGTGCTGCCTCGCTGCGCTGCTGTGGGGAACCAGCACGGGGCGGCGCCGCCGCAGGGCACCGAAAGGGAATCGCCTTGACGGGCGCGAACTCGACCCATTGTGTTTGTCGAAATGTTTGTGTAGGTTGCACGAAAAACTTTCAACACCCCGGGAAGTGAACAGGAAAAAGTCTGGTTAAAAAGTTGTCGACTCGCCACGGACACACTCACACACGCACTGTAATTTGGCGGGAATCGATGGCTTGATTATTACTCTAGAAAAATGGGGATTCTACTTTAGCGTCAAGGATTTCAAAGTATCCTCTCGCGCTTGGGCTTTTTTGCCATGTAAATCTCCACAAAACCAGCTTTTCAGAATGCTCACCATTCCTTGTGTACCGATAAATATTTAACGACAGCCGAATAGAAGCTGTGAAAATGAATAACATCACGGCAAAACTAATGCACCAATACCAGTGCGGCGTCGCCAGCCGTTTTTTGTTTTCGCAGATATTCTCGTTTATCTCATACATCGTCTCGGGATAAGAGCGGATGCGCTGCCGTTGCGGAAACAAAATTTGCAATGCATAATATTTACCTTAATATTCATCTTTAGTGTACCGCTAAGTTGGTCGTGTGCTGATATAACACACCGGCAGGGATCACCAATGGAAAGCCTTGTTTCGGCATCAATTCATGTCTAGTGATTCGAAAATCAGACTGCCGGAGGGAGGCGGGGAGGAGAGTAGGTTGGGCAATCACACCCGTTCCGCCGACCGCAAACCTTGACTGTCGTTGTTGACACGTACATGGCTCTTCTTCGCACTGTTCCTGTGTAAAAGTCGTAAGGTACTGAATTAACGGCATGCCCTTAATTGGGAAAGTGCGGAGTCCAGGAATCTAAGACACACGAGCCACTGCGCCAGACATTTGTATATAGGAATCCGTGGACCACAACATCGGAACAGGGGCAATCGGACAGCCACATTTTCCTCCCAATGCAAGCGTGGAGCAGCTTGCCATCCCTGCTCTGCTACACAATGCTCCAATGCCCCCCAGGGCAGCACGAACGCTTTGTAGCAAGACTTCGTGAAAACTTCAAACATACATGTATGATACACGAGACAGCGATCTATTCACGCCGCATTATCCTTCACATCCCCACAGTTTCATTTCAATCTCTCTCTCTCTCTGTCTCTCTCGCTCTCTCTATCTCTCTCTCTCTTTGCGTATGTTGGCTCACTGCGACTCTTGCGAAATATGTCGCGAATAATAGGAAACCCGTAATAACAATCGCACCTTATACGCTCCATTGCGGTCCTAAAAGGGAATGTAGAACGTTCTCTGTTTTTTTATGTCAACCACAGCGCTTATCACAGCGCTTGTCATACCACAGCGCTTGTCTGTGGTATTTGTTTCTTTGTGTCCTTGTTTTCTTCGCGCTGTTTAACCTCGGTTATAAATATGAACCAACTAGCCCTCATCAAGATCTTACCACAACAGGGAACGTGTGCTTATTATCAGGTAATTCTAGACACGAACATTTGCATTTACGTTGCACTGAGGCGTACGTCTGACGACGTACGCCTCAAGACATTTGCTAGTTCTCATTTTCTCAACCATAATATAAATAAACCACGCGCACATAACTCGGGCCTCACCAAATTCTAAGCAGGTGGCCATAGCCGTTGTGATGGCAAACTTATCGTACAGATCGCTATCACGATCGGCGGATCGGACCGCCAACAAGGAAATCCTTTTTCTCAAGTTTAGCGAATGCTGGCAGCACATATTGCTGTTTTACTGGAATTCTCGAATACATTTTCTTCCTAGCGGGTCGCAGCATTGGCTGAGCTCTGATAAATGCTTGATAAATGACAGACGCCATTGGCAATGCAATATTCAAGGGGATTTAGTTTGTGTATATTAAACACCGTGTAGTCCCGTCACCGGGACTAACCGAGCGCTCTGAAAATTGCCGCAAACAGTTTTTTCTACTGATACTTCCCTATTTCGTCACTAGATGTCAGGGTAGTTCAACCCATCTGTCATACTCTTGAAAGCCGCTGATGTTTCGGCTTTTACAGCGAAGCTCCCTCCCGATCTTTGCTCGCCGTAATTGTTGCTGTTTTGACAGATAAATCGCACACAAGAAAGCGCTCATTAACGAGTCGGCTAGTATTTATTTATGTATTTATAGAAACAGCAATCTTGGCCTCAAGACCGTAGCACGATGGTACAAGATATCATGAAAGCAATAAATGGCATCCAACAAGAAACAGCAAGTCAATTTTCAGGAGGATTAACACACACTTTAAATCAGGTGCCTCTCTGAGAATAACGAGTTTTGGCTCCCAGTATCGTTAGTAAGGTTATTCCAATCGGTGATAGTTTGTGCAAAGGAGTATTTGAAACTATTGATTCTTAACTCGTAATTGTCGGAGAGTGCCGACTCCTTGTAGAGTAATCAGTAGAAAAAGTTAAAATATATGACGTGTCAATGTTGTAATGACCGTCGACTAATTGATAAAAGAGTGTTAAATATGTAGCCTCATTTTGCTGTTCCTACGTATGTGCCAGTTGCCGGCTGTATTCTCTACGGAATGACGATGTGAAGCAACAAACTGTACCTATAAATGACATCAGCGCCACAAATGTGTGCCTTCCAGTGCGTAATTTCTTTATTGAGAAGAAGCTCGTTGTACCACATTTCCCTGGGTTTGGCGCGTCTGCTCGGTTCGGCTTCTTGCCGAGCCAAGTGGGCCGCTCCTGGGTTGCTTCCATAGATCGCGCCATGAAAAATCGCATGCATGTCCCCGGGTCAGGTAGCAGAGGTTTCCCCGCGTGTCACTGATTTTCCGGGCGGGCACCACGCTACGCTGCACTAAGCTAGACTACGCTACACTACTCTAAGTGTCACGCTAAAGTTTGAAAGTGTTTAATTAACTGCTTCGCTTCACAGACTCCGAAATGTATGTTGGATCTGTGTAATTTTCTTTTATTTTAGGCTGGTACAACATTTCGCTGAGCAAAGCGCTGGTCTAATTGTTGCGCATGGGAATCCGCGATGAAGTAAATATGTGGTTCATATGGAAGTTATGGAACTCGCAATCGTATAGACAACACGACGGCGACGAACGGTGTTGACTTCCAATTTTAACGCGATAGCGTTAAGGAGCTCGTGTCGCAGAAAAGCCGGTGTCGTCGGCGTCGGTGTCGGTGTCGGCGTCCGCGGCGTTGGCCGTGAGCGATAAATCACGGCAGGCGCTTCATAAATAAAAAGCAACTTCCAAGATGGGCTGGGTGGGAATCGAACCAGGGTCTCCAGAGTGTGAGACGGAGACGTTACCACTGAGCCACGAGTTCGATGCTTCAAAGCGGTACAAAAGCGCCTCTAGTGAACGCGGTGTTGCCTTAGAAACGAGCTGTTTCTAAGGCTCAGGCGTGCGTCGCTTGCTCAGGCGCACATTTCGTCGTCGCGCCGAACGCTGCGTTGCTCGACGCTCACCGCGTCCGATGCGGGGCGCGTAGTCGCTGCGCCGTAGCCCATTGTCTTACACCCCTTGGCGGGTCGATGGGAACGCTGTCGCGTTCCACTCTTGAAGGCGAAGCTTAAGCGTCCTCCAATTTTTTTATCGCGTTCCGATAGTTTTCGCACATCTCAACCGCGTTGTCGTGAGCTTCCGTGTTTGTGATACCTTGCCATCGTTCTAGACCCACGGTTACAGAGGCTTCCCATGTAGCCAAGTGCCTGAGTGTATTCTATTTTATTTATTTGTGCATACTCCAGGGAGCCCAATACCGGGCTAAAGCAGGAGTGGATTACATAATAACAAAACAATAACTTGAAAACTCGCGTCACTGCCCGGCATATCAGGTCCTTTTGCAGGGCGTTTGCTATAATTAATATTGCGTTCGCAGCGCACGCTGTGTCACATGTCCAAAGGGCAGAACGCCCACGCAGCAATGACATATATTACGCGACCCCACATAAGTGCACACGCCAGCGACGAGACAGCGCGGTATGCTCATTCATCTGGACCTTCCGTCTGGTACAAGTAGCACATTGAATTAACGAAAGTTTTAAAAGTACATTGTATTAGAAAATATATGTGCACGTATGAGAATCTGACAACATCGTTTCTAACTATAACTTGAACAAACGAAAAAGAAACATAATTTGCAATAGGGAAACTGGAATAAAAGGCCTATGTGAGGACAACTATTCAGGTGGGGTCCGGAAATGTTGATTTGTCATGTTGTTACAACATACATTAGAGGTCATGCGATAAAATCTATACGCCATCTTTTTTTTTTATGCCATAGCAACATACTTTATTGAGATCCTGGATTTCACTGGCTATCGTGTTACCTGTCTCTTATGCCTAGCCGATGTCAGTATAGGACTGTACATTAGGACCCACTTCGCACGTCGCATAAACAGTTGCAGCTTACTGGGGTCCTTATCTGCGCCACAGCGCGTTTAAAATTGCATTTCGCCTCTCAGGTAGCGGCAGGGCTACAAAAGACACGCACGTGACTAGGGACGGGCATGCGCTAAAATCGTTTCGCGTGCTCGCGCAAACGGCTTGAACAAAGCGCCTGCGCCGGCGGCGGAGGAAAGTGCGAGCCCTGCTTGCCCGCCGCCCTCGCATCCTCGACGCTGCTCTCCTCGTCCGTCCTTCGTCGAGCTGCCCATCCTCGACGCAGAACTTCATTCACGCGGCTTTTATGAAAACGCGCGACGCTTCACCGCGCCAAGGAGCGGCACAACTTCGCGTGGTTCCTTACATAGGCGCGTTCAGGGTTACTGTCGAGATTACTGCCGAGCGTTTCGCAAAAGTAGTAGAATGCTATAGGGGCGTCTTGAATTTGCATTTGAATTTACATGCAGCATATATACTGGGCATTCCAAGCACAAATCTTGGAAATTTGCAGAATCACTTCGTTCCATGATTTATACGTGATGTAAAATAAGCACTAGCGGTAGTCGCCTTCAGACCTGTCACGAGTAGAAAAAAAAAGCATGCCTGTTAGGTTATGTCGGTCAGTTCGTATAAGAACGTTGTATTTTGTGAAATGCTTCGTAGTTATGTATTCTGTAATGGTCATATCCTGTGCAGTCGTATGCGAGAGAATGCACTAATGAAGCCTCTGCGAGCGCATTCCATCTGCGTCCTTCATTGTATGTCGCTGTCTGATATGTTGTTTCCAAAGGGCTTAGTGCAGGTGAATTTCGTGTCCTGTAGGATATATCTCCTGTGATCAGATCGCGCTTGCTGAGGGATGGGAATGGCTTTAACCTTGTGCAGTGGACTCCATGGCCCATGCGCTGTGCAATAAAATTCACGGGGCTAGAATTGTGCACTAGACCTTTAAAAAGCCACTGGCCTTGATAGGACCCTTTAAGTTGTGCCGCCTGAGCTTCCTGGGAAGGGAAGAGATCGGCAATTGGTAGAAGTGCGTGGGCTATATTTGAGATTGAAAGAAAAAGAGTAAGAAACTCTCACTCTCTGAATGCATAAATTAACAGGCAATGCTCCCTCAAGCCGCGTGTACAAGAAAGTCAGGGCGCGTTAGACTATGATTTCATTTGGTGCACCATTGCTCCTCAATCGGGTTGACTAGAAGTTCATATTGTATGCATGGTACAGTGCAAATGTGTGCCGTACGAAGCGCGTCTGTGTTTTTTTTAAGACAATGTCTCTTTTGCCAAATTCCGATCGATTTGAGGTTCGTGGGATCTGAGTATCTGAACACTTTCATCTTGTAAATTAGACGATTGGATGCCTTCTAGTGCATGTAGGAGAACCAAAAAGGCATCAAGATAAATCTGGTGAAAAGGGTATTTATTGGCGGCAAGCGACAGGCGAAAAAATTTGAGAACGCTTAAGCTTCGCCTTCAAGAGTGGAACGCGATAGCGTTATCGCACCCCGTTCGCACCGCCCGCTCATTCGCTCGGCATGCTCTTGAGTCACACAAAGACATAGTTTTCATATACAACACTTGTAAGTCCCCAGCACAACTTTTTTCTAATTATTTGTCCTAACAAGTGATTCTCACAATCTACATTACCGTACTGTGTTGTGCACACTGCAACGTTTCTTGCTCACCTGTTTCTTTAGCGTTCACACGCACTGAGTATCTCGGTCACTCAGCACACACATACACACACACTACACTGGCATTTTCACTCATCGTAGTGTAAGTCATTGTGAACTCGTTCAAATCGCTCATCTGGCATGACACACCTGGATTGATGTCGTCCCCTGTCTTCAAAAGCACTTTCATCACACTATGATTGCGTTAGTGTCAACAGCACCCGTATCAGCATCGTCCGCGTTGGCATCCCCTCTGAATTCGTCAATTGGTACGTCCTCTGGTTCCGCGTTCTATTACTTGTTCTTGCTCCCCTTCGACTTGACGCGAGCCAAACGCCGTGATTGGCACGGACAGCCGGGCCGCGACGCGCCGTGAAGGCGGGCGCGATCATGGGGCTGACGCCTCGATGGGATCGTCCTCTGTCTCGCTTGGGAGCACCACGCAGACGCATGACTCCTCGCCAGCAGCACGGCACACATCGCAGGGGACGCTTTCCTACCAGACGCGCTACGGCGCAGCGATCACGTCGGAGGCGTCCCGCATCGGACCCTGCACCTAGGAATCACGCTGTGAGCGGAAAGAGGAGCCGCGTCGCCTAAACACGAGGGCTCGAGCGACGCACGCTGGAACATGGCTGGAAGTTGGAAGGGGAGAGAGCGAGAAAACTTATTAAACGCAAGGGTATTGGGACATCCTCGCACCGGTCCCCGCGCGGCCCGAATGCGCTGAAACGAGACGAAGGGGAGAAGCGGGCGAGTGGCGCGCCACCTGTAGGGGCAGCGCCGTACAATGCGAGGAGGGGGTCTTCTGTGTTTGCCGCAAGATGACTCTGCGTGTGTGCCAAGCGCAGAAGAAATGTAGCGGAAACGTACTTCGCTACTCGTTTAACTGCCACTTCTTTAATTTACATGCTCATAATTATCGATATACACCGCAGTATAACTTTCTATGGCGCGTTTCTAAGGCAACACCGCATTCACTAGATACGCTTTTGTCGCGCTTTGAACCATCGAACTCATGGCTAAGTCCATGATGTGTTCGGCCGCTTCACTTCGTGCCTGGCCCGTAAGATTGATGAGAACACGATGAGACACGTAACACGATGAGAGCCGCACTGGCTCTCATCGTGGCCGAAACGCCAGCACAGCCCGCAACGTGGCACCCGACACTCACGGCATATGTCCTTTTCCACGGCACCGAAGGCAGAGCGGAGCCCTACCAGGAACATGGACGAGAGCGACGTCCTCACCAACAGACGCGGTCGAAGCAACCCGCGAAAGTGGGGGAGATGATGCTACCAAGGAGTCAACATCTAAGGAAGCCGCACCCGCACCCCTTGCAGATACCAGCCAAGCCGGTAAGGGCCAAACCCAGCCGGACGTCGCATCAAAGCCAGCGTTACTTCCGGAAAAAGCGAATAGCGTGAGTGCTGTAAGCCTGGCTACGACTGGGCAGCAGGGCGACAACCAGGAAGACGCCGATGCCGAAATGCCCGCAGCGTCAAGTGTACCAGTGAAGTGGGCACACGAGGATTCGGATAACCAGGAAACGAGATTTGACGGTGAACGCGGCGAGGAGCCTCCGCCGAAGGCACCTCCAACGCGCCGCGGATCGTTCAAGCCCAAACCGAAATTGCCACTCGAACGCAGTACTGCGTCTGCTCTCCTTCCGCCTTAGCGGAGGCTTCTTCTGCCACAACGGTAGAAGCCTGGTTTTTGATCGGGTCAATACTACGTTGAAACGGCTGAATGAATATGGATTCTCCCTGTTTAATGTGTGAGTAGACTGATCGGCGTCTACCATTTCCTTAGATCGCTACCAACCTCGCATCCAGCCTACGTGTTGCTACGCTTAATGTAAGGGGCCTGTCTGCGCGTTGAAGGCAACCGCAACTGAACCGCCTTCTGCTAGAAAACGAAATAGATTTGCTCGCGGTCCAGGTAACCAAAATTGAAGGCGAAGAACAAACAGACAGAATGGTAGCGGTCTATCGTAGCAGATACAGCGTTTGCGTATGTCATGCTGTTGGAAGAGCGGGTGGATGCGTCATTTTTTAAAGAAATGGTATTGGGGCTGTTGGGATGCTGTGGTCTCGTGTGAAAGTGGGCGTCTTGTAACGTGTGATTTCGAATCGGATGGAGTGGCATGGAGAGCTGTATGTGTATACGCTCCGCATGCAATTGCTGAAAGGGAGAATTTTTGTCCTGTGTCCTGCTTACTGAAAGGCGGTTGATCTTGCTTGGTGATTTCGATTGCGTCTTTAGACCAGAGGATAGGACAACAAACCGTTCCTTTCGGGACAGGAGGGCCGAGTTAGTTTCAGAAATTGTACGTGAGCATGACCTTGAGGATGTAGGCTTGATATCGACGCATGAAGGCCAGGCAATCTACACTCACTTTCAGGGAGGCAGTCATGCTAGATTGGACCGTATATATGTTCCTATCGAGTGTTCGCTGCTATGTTCTGACTACCAGACGATCTATGTCACTTTTAGTGACCACTGCCTAGTCATGGTTACAATCGGTACGAAGAGAACAGCTGCGAAATTTAATTGGGACTTGTGGAAGTTTAACGATACATTACTGGAAGATAAAGAGTACGTGACTAAAGTCAGGGATTATATAGCGAACATGCTGCAAAGTAACTCGGGTAGTTTTATGCAAGTATGGGAGCAGTTCAAATGCGATATTAAAATAGCTGCTATTGATACATCATGTGCGATCGGCGAAAAGAAAAACAACGAGTTAAAGAGCTGCAGAGTTCCCTCGATTTTATCCTAAGTATGGAGTACTACGAACCGGGATTGTTCACAAAAGAAATAAGAAGACAAAAACTAAGCTCGAGGCAATAGACGAAGAAATGTACCGTGGCGCAGTGATAAGGGTGCGTAACGAAAAACTGTGGTCCGGAGAGACGCCCACCAAACGCGCGCTCAGTGATGAAAAAAGGCACGCTCTGTCGAAAGAGATAACAGAAATGTGCTATCAAAACGAAATCACAAATCAAAGAGAAATAATCAAGCAGGCATTCGTCGAACATTACACGGATATATTCAGCCTCAATACACCGAATACTGACTACTTCAGAACAGAATTCCTATCACTGATGCCGAGATTAGAGGGCGACCTTGTGCACGCTCTAGAAGCCAGTATTATGGCTGAGGAAATTGAATCAGCGATTCTGGAGCTTAGTTCAAACAAGTCTTCTGGGCCAGATGGTCTCGGTGCATCTATAAATAAAGCTTTAGAAAAGAAATGGCAGTCGCACTTGAAAGGCTGATTAGCAAATTCTATGAAATGAAAGAAACTCCTCCATGCTTCCGAGCGTCGCACATAGTACTAATTCCTAAAACGAATGATCCGATCAAGTTACAGTCTGTTGAATCATACCGTCCCATCAGTCTACCAAACGTGGACTATAAGATATTCATGAAGATTTTAGCTCGACGCCTTCAAAGTGTTATTAAGTCGCTTGTAGGGCCACATCAGACATGCGGCATAAAAGGCCAGGACAACCTTTACCAATGTTCACTCTGCTAGAACTGTCCTTGAATGCTGTGACGAAAATAATGGGCGCGTGGCCATGTTGCAAATGAGATCTGCACAAGGCGTTCGATGAAGTCGTACACGAAGTTTTGTTCTCCATCCTAGACCATATCAATGTTGGAACCGTTATTACAGAAGATGTTAAAATGATGTACAATGGTTGTATAGCGAAGCTGACAATTAATAGGCAGTTAAGTGATGGTATTCCTATGCAGTCGTCTGTGAGACAAGGCTGCCCTTTATCTCCCCTGCCTTTCGCTCTCTACCTCGAGCCCTTTTGTTTGCGGCTGCTGAAGAGCCCAAACATCCGGGGTTACACTTTTCATAAAACTGAAGTTCGAGTTTTAGCATGTGCTGATGATGTAGCAGTGTTTTGTACAGACCATGACAGTGTTAAAGCAGTTGTATAAGAGGCTGTAAAATTTTGTACTGCAAGTGGAAGTGCTATTAACTAGAACAAGTGTCTTGATTTTTGGCATGGGAATTGGCAATACAAGCCTGAGACTTCTTGTAACATGCAATGGGCGGTAACACCAGCCACCCAGCTAGGTGTGCCCCTGGAACATTATCGTGACAGCAAAGAATATTGGGACAATGAAGTAGTGCGATTGAAAACCCATACGGGCAAATGGGGAGGGCATAAATTTTCAATGTTTGCAAGAGCCATCGTGTGTAATTTGTTTTCAGTCGCCAAAATCTTTTACGTGATGCAAGCGTTATGTCTGACGGGGATGTCTGTGCAAAAACTGCATAGAGTATTTGCGACGGTTATTTGGGCTTCAACATGGGAGCGTACAAGTCATAGTAGTCTGAAGCACTTCTCTGGATTAAGAAAAAAGCTGGACAGCTTTACTCTGATCATTCGACATATGTCTGGAAAATCATAGGGGCCATCCAAGTCATAACTTCTGCAGCTCTACCAGGCACTTTTTGTTGGCCACTTCCACTACAGTGCGCCTGTACTTTCTCGGGTTAGTACAACTGCTGTACGCACATTTAAAAGTGCTCAGGCTCGCGCACTGAGAATTTGCCTAGGACTACAACGATACCCAGGAAGATTTGGGGAGCGACCATGCGCTGATCGAGATCACGATAGGCACGGGCCCGAGCGGTCGTGGTACTAACCCTGAGGGCAAAGGTCGTCAGCTCAAACTCGTGAAGTGGGACACGTTCCGCAAGAAGCGAAAAGAAGCGGGGCGAGGCGACGAGCCGATTACGGACATAGACGAGTGGAGTGAGACGCTCAGAAGGGACGTAGGCGCAGCAACGAGCGACGTTCCGCCCGAGGCGAACCTCGAAATAATTGACAGCAGGCTCCTACACATGTGGGAAGCAAAGCGAGCCCTCCTTAAGAGATGGAAATGCCAAAGACACAATAAGGCGTTGCGCAAACGCATAGCACAGTTAGACAGAGGCATTGAAGAACACGCGCTTCAGGTATGCAGGGCACAATGGGAAGACACGTGCAACGGCCTCGAGAGGCAGATGACCGGGGCGAGCGCTTGGCGCCTTTTTAGACACCTATTAGATCCGGAGGAGACTCGGGCCGCTCAAGGCCACAAGACTCGTAGACTCGTAAGAGATTGTAAAGGCGATAACTTCCTCGACGCAATACGTGACCGTTACTTTAAGAAGGCCGAAAGCATCCAGCACGCCGAGTACGACGGCGTCACAAACGAGAAACTGGACGCGGAATTTAGCGATTCGGAAATTCGGTTAGCCTTGTTCGAACTCAACACTCGATCGGCGCCCGGCCCAGACCGGGTTACCAACAAGACTCTCCGAAACCTAGACGACGAGTCAATCTCCCGACTCGCGGCCTACGTCAATGAGTGCTGGCGAGAGGGTTCCCTTCCCGAAGCGTGGAAACGGGCCCGCGTTATCATGATTCCTAAACCTGGCAAGCAAGTTACGCTCGATAATCTAAGACCGATTTCGCTTACGTCTTGCGTCGGCAAAGTCATGGAACACGCAGTTCTCACCCGCGTGACCGACTTTCTCGAGGATCATGACGCGTTCCCGCACACCATGCTAGGATTCCGCCGCAACCTCTCAGCACAGGACGTATTGCTTCAGCTTAAACACCAGATCGTTGACGACACTACCAGCTCCACTAAGGCAATTCTAGGCCTAGATATTAAAAAGGCGTTTGACAATGTTAAGCACGAAGCGATCTTAAAAACAATTAGAACATTAGGACTAGGCCAAAGAATGTATAATTACGTTAGAGATTTCCTCACAGGTAGGCGCGCATGCGTCGTCGTCGGCGACGAGGAATCACCGGAATTTGAGACGGGTCCGTGCGGCACGCCGCAAGGGTCCCTCATATCACCATTACTATTTAATTTAGTTCTACTCGGTCTACCCGAGAAATTAACAGAAGTAGAACGATTACATCACAGTCTCTACGCGGATGACATCACCATCTGGGTTCCCGGAGGAGGATGTGACGGTCACGTCGAGCGAACGCTGCAGGCAGGAGTAGATGCGGTTCAGAATTACTTGCGTGGAACGGGCCTCGAGTGCTCGGCAACCAAGTCCGAGCTCTTACTCTACAAACCCACAAGGAGAGGTCGTAAAACCCTGCGCGAAGAGGAACGGGAATATAATAAAATACGCATTACATTGGCAGATGGTACTCCCGTACCGCACGTAGAGAAAATTAGAATCCTAGGGTTACACCTGCAGGCACATGGCCATAACGGAGAGACGGTGCGAATACTTCGTCGTTCGGTAGATGACACGATCCGACTCTTGCGTCGCATCACGAATAGACGCAATGGTATGCGTGAAAAGTGCGCGATCCGTCTCGTGCAGGCGTACGCGATAAGCCGCATAACGTATGTTGCCCCCTACCTGAGGTGGATCGGGTCCGAAAAAAACAAAGTCGAATGCATGATCCGAAAGGCTTTCAAGAGGGCGGTCGGCGTTCCACTCAACGCGAGCACCGACAAGTTTCTAGAGCTCGGAGTTCACAACTCCCTCAACGAGTTAATCGAGGCGCACGACATTGCGCAATACGAACGATTATCAAGGACAAAGGCAGGTCGATGCATCCTCGAGTCGCTCAGCATCGCGTACCACACTCAGCATGGAGAAAAGACGGCGGTTCCCGCCTCTG
The DNA here is from genome assembly GCF_050947875.1 of Dermacentor variabilis. Taxonomy (NCBI): domain Eukaryota; kingdom Metazoa; phylum Arthropoda; class Arachnida; order Ixodida; family Ixodidae; genus Dermacentor; species Dermacentor variabilis. The sequence goes on from NC_134571.1 coordinate 12,354,354, forward strand.
TTCGCGACCGCCTGATCATCCCGCCGCTTCCCAAAAACATGCACCCGACGCACCACGCCGGGAGGCGCAACAAACGAGCAAGCGACCTTCAGAAGAAGTTTGGTAACAGCAACGAGGCGGTGTACGTAGACGCGGCGCGATATGGAGGAGGGAGAAGCGCACACGCGATAGCGGTTGTAGACCGCTCGGGTAGGTGCCTCGCGAGCGCCACGGTGACCACGGGACACACGGAGGTGGCCGAAGAAGCCGCGATAGCCCTAGCACTCGTCGCGGTGCCGAACGCTGCGATCGTGATCAGCGACTCGCAGGCGGCAATCCGCGGCTTCGCGCGTGGTCGTGTCTTGCGGGAAGCGGCCCGCATACTCCAAATTTCTGACGACGGCGACTCGCCCTCGCAACCCCAAAATTCTACGGTCTTCCTCCTCTGGACCCCGGCACACACCGATGTTCCGCTCGCGGGAAACGAGGCGGCCCACGCCACGGCTCGAGGTCTCACACGCCGAGCCGCCGCTGATTATGAGGCCGCCTCCGCCCCCGAGAGCGGGGCATCGGATCTGCCGGATCGGGACACTACAACAGAAACACAGCAACAAGAAACACACTGGGCGTGGGGCGATCGCCTAACCACGTTCAGAGACCTCACCCAACACTACAGACTCGAAAGACGCACATTCCCGCCACCACACGATAAATTGAACAGGAACGAGGCCGTAACATTACGCTTGCTCCAGACACACACCTACCCTAGCCCCGCTATCTTACACCACTGCTATCCGAGTTTGTATCCAACAGACGCGTGTAAAACATGCGGACACAGAGCAACGCTGCGACACATGCTCTGGGAGTGTGCTGGCAACAACGGTAATCAAAACAGCTCCGTTGGCGACGCGTCCAGAATCGCGGCTGTTGCCAGAGTAGGAGAAGGCTCGAGCTCCGTTCTTCCCGACGCCGCCCCGGATGCGGGAGCCGCCGGGGACCTTCTCCGTAGGCGTCGCCGCCGCTGGGAGGCGGCTATCAGAAGTTCAGAGCTGGCAGACCAGCTCTGGGCCGTCCGGCAAGCCAAAGATGCCGCTCGAGTCCAAGAACTTCGAGCCGTCACCTGAGGCCACCACATCAAGAACTGCCGGACTATTCTTTACTAAAGTTTCTTCTTCTTCTTCTACAACGATGTGCGTCTACTTGGGGCACTATTGCAGAAGCACGTGCGTGACCAGCTCGAGTTTATCTGCAACATGAGCCATTGCGAGTGCATCTAAGGCTACTGACTAGACATAGGAATCATCCAGTTACGAACGTCACAAGCGTACGGCCTGTGTCAGCCTACTCAGAAGCCGTGTTGTCGCAGCAAGACTTATTGCCGTCGGACTTCGAACCGTATGACATACCCGAAGTTCCACTCTGGACGATGGCAAAGCCAACGGTAAGACTCTCAATCCCTGGAATAACGAAGAAGTCGAAGATGCCGCCTGCTGGGCTCAAGCATTTCGTGCTATCATACATTGCTTACATGTATGGATATTACGAACATATTTTTACAGATGGTTCTGTGACACAGACCTCATCCGCGGCGGCCTACACGGTGCCATGAATGGGGATCGCACAACGGTTCAAGATAGGACACAGGACGTCGTCTACAGCAGCTGAGTTAACCGGAGTTCGAGAAGCACTTCGCAGCATACTGCAACAGAGTCTCGAGAAGTGGATAGTATTCTGTGGCTCAAAACCAGCACTGCAACTCATCAGCAATTATATGAGTGACAGAACCGCATATAGTCCTCTGGTTTATGACATCACGTCTCTGCTTGCTGAGGCGTGTCATTCCGGGCATAACATCGTGCTGCAGTGGATTCCTGGCCATTGTGGAATACCTGGAAACGAACAGGCTGACGCGGAAGCAATAAAGGCGCACACTGACGGAACTATTAAAAAATCATTTTTCCCGGTATGACACTAACGCCTTGCTCCATACCTCCCTTAAAACTTCTACGGCGCGACATTGGGACAACCCCGAACATCGACAAGAGCGCCTCCATAGACTTGACGCTGGATTACAATTCCGGCTTCCACTTCGGTTGCGCAGAAGCCAGGAAACACTCATTCATCGATTACGGCTGGGTGTGGCATACACCCACCGATACCTTCACAACATTCGACAAGCGCGGGACCCTGAATGTAGCGTCTGTCACGCTATCGAAACAATAGCTCACGTACTTTGCGTGTGCCCTCAATATGCGGCCGAACGAAGAACACTCAAATCTACAGTTGTCAGCTTGGACTCCCGCCCCTTTTCAGAAGAAAAGCTTTTGGGTGCGTGGAGCAGTGTTGACTGTGCCCAACGTGCCATAAAATCACTTTTGAACTTTTTAAGTGAGACTGGTTTACACGATCGCCTCTAGAAGCTGTGAGACGTGCAGTCAGTGCGAAATGTGTTTGCGCAATAACTTTTTCTGACAAGATTACTTTTTGCGTGTACAAGATTACGTGTATTGCGTTTTACAGTGCGCATCCGCATATTGGACAACGTGTATATAGTATCTCATTGTACCATAACATAATCACCCACCACCTACCTTTCCCTGTATTTCCCAGTTCCCCTTTCCCCAGTGAGGAGTAGCAGGCTAGAGACACGCTGTCCAGGACGACCTCTCCTCCTTTCTTTTCATTAAAATCTCCTCCTCCTCCGGTTTCATAGAGTGTTGAATGGTGGGTTGGGGTTGCCACATTTGTTCCTCAAACAGATTGTAAGCAGGTTTCTTTTTTTGCGTGATCAAGAGGATTCTTTTCTGGGAACAATGATTCAAGCTCGACTGTGCGATTCATTGGCTGATTATGTAATGTCGTCCATGTATACGAGGCCAATGCATTTAAGTGCTTTTTTGCGTGAAGGGGTCGCGTATTTCCAAATACTAAAAGCAAGGTTTTCTGGTGAATATCTGGCCGCTGTTACTAGTAAGAAGTTGTATAAAGATATTGTTGATGTATTCTTGCCTGCACCGTTGTGTCGTGCAGTATTTGCTTTTGGTTCAGAACGAGATGTCCTTAAGACAATGCCGGTAAGAGCTTCTGTTAAATCTTTCTTTTTCAACTACATACAGGCACTCTCCCAGCGTTACCGTGGTTGCAAAGCAAAGACATTTTTTACCTTGGTTTATGAATTGCTTTATATGCAAAAAACCGGAGACGATCGAGCATATCTTTCTGGACTGCCGTGACGCAGTGTTTTTGTGGGATATTCTAAAACCCAGCTTTAAAAAGGAATTACCGTTAAGCGCTTTCGGGATACGCTTCTTGCCATGCGCGGAACCAGAGGGCGTGCCTGTCGATCTGTTAATGCTTCTGTGCATGCATAGCGTGTGGCGAACGCGTATGTATATTAGACATGAGCGCATTGTTCAGGCCCCAGCACATGAATACTTCATTGAAAGTGTGCTATATATACGCGAATTTTTCTGTGCACAGAGTGATCCTCCTGATTGGCCAAGTGCTTTGGACAAAGTGACTAACCTACATCGTTCTTATCACAACACACTGGTCCGGCATTGACTAGTTGTTTTTATGGCCATGTAACATTAACATTGTACTATCTTTTGCCAAGCCAGTAATAAAAAAAACTAATGGCTCAGTGGTAGTGCCTCCGTCTCGCATTCCGGAGACCCTGGTTCTATTCCCACCCAGCCCATCTTGTAAGTTGTTTTTATTTATGAATTGCCTTCCGGGATTTCTCGCTCACGGCTTTTCTGCAACACAAGCTCCTTTTTCGCACCGGCTTTTCTGCGACACAAGCTCCTTAACGCTGTCGCGTTAAAACCAGCGTAGTCACAAGGGAACAACGGTCTCGGCGCCAACAGCTCGCGCTCTGCCCTCACGCTCTACGTCGATGATAGCGCCCCGCTACTGATTGCTCCCAATTGTTTTTCTTGATTACAATAACCCCGGCGGCGAAAGAGAGCCATCCTGGTGACTCACTGCGATGAAGGGCTCAAGGCGGCTGACGTCTACCGTGTCGCGACCAAGACGGCGCTTGTCCGAGGATGGATGGACTGGCTCGATGACATAAGTGACGGGAAACCGGCACTCGATGAGGCAGTATGGCCCGTGATACTCGGCACCAAACTTGGGAGTGAGGCCAGCAGAGTGGAATCGTAGTCTGAGCAAGACGAATGATCCAGCGGGAAAACTCTGTACATGTTCATCGTTGTCGCGGCGATCTTTCTGGAGGTCTTGGCTTTCGGACGTGAATTAGCGGGCCAGCTGACGACACTCTTCCGCATGCTGTTCGAAGTCGAAGATTGGGCTAAATTCAGAGGCACCGAGGCGGTATGGTAAAATTGTGTCAAGTGTGGACAATGGTTCACGGCCATATAAAACAAGAAAAAAATGGTGAGAAGCCTGTCTTAGACTGTGTCGAGGTGTTATATACATGATTCACGAAGGGGAGAACGACGTCCCAATTTGAATGGTCCGAATCACTGCAGACCGCGAGCAAGTCTCCCAACGCGCAGTTGAGACGTTCCGTGAGGCCATTGGGTTGAGGGTATAGTACACGGCACGAGCAGAGGAGCTCTTGGGTGACGTTGGACAAAAACACACGGCTTCTGCATGTCGCCTAGCAGTTCCTGTGGTGCACCATGTCAGAGAATGAGGTGGCGCAACATGAAGTAAGCGGCGTCACGAGCACCTGCCGCAGGGAGTGAAGCAGTTTCTGCGTATCGCGTGACATGGTCCACCGCGACAATTATGCAGCGGTTACCAGCAACAGGGCACGGAAGCGGTTCATAAAAGTCGAGAGTGATGCGATTCAACAGGGATGCGATCCAGGGGTCTTTGCGTTGTTCCGAAGGCATGTCTATGATGGTGATAGTATACAGGGAACAGTCGGCCGTTGAAGGTGGCCCGTCGTAGGATTTCAAGGGTCGTCGAGAGAACGCATCCGCTTTAGAATGCTTGCGCCCGTAAACGACGCGAATTCTTGTATACGAAGAGCCCTACGACAGAGGCGACCAGAGGGATTCTTTAGGGAAGCCAAACAGCAGAGTGCGTGATTGTTTGCTACAACGTCGAACGGCCTGCGGAGCAAATAGAGGCGAAATATTCTTAACGTCCGTACCATTGCGAGGCACTCTTTTTAAGTGGCCGAATAATTCGCTTCCGCCTTGGTGAGAGCGCGGCTTGCATACACCACAATACACTCATGGAAGCGGGGCTTGCGTTGTGCGAGAGCTGAACCAAACCCGACACCACTGGCGTCTGTAATATCTCGGTTGGCGCAGCAGGGTCAAACCGGCCCAGCACGGGTGGCGAAGTAAGTAGTCGACAGAATGTCGCAAACGCGTCGTCGCAGGCCGGTGTCCAGTGAGAAAGGTGCCTGGGACTAGCGAGCAGCTTCGTAAGCGGTGCTATGACTGAGGTGAAATTTCGGACGAACCGGTGAAAATAGGAGGCCAAGCCTACGCACCTTCCAAGTTCTTTCACGGTAGAGGGTTTCAGAAACTGGGCAACCGCACGTAGTTTTTCCAGGTCAAGGAGAATGCTATTTTTGGAGACGACGCGGCCAAGGATGGTGGGCCGGCGAGCCTCAAGGTGACATTTCTTCAGGTTGAGTTGAAGGCACGCGCTTGTAAGGCAGCTTGTAATTGTGCGTAAACGGGCGAGATGTGTGACGAAATCAGGGGTGAAAACGACGAAGTAATCCAAATAAAAGAGACATATCTTCCTTTTCATACCGCGTAAAATGCTGTCCATTATCCGCTCAAAGTTCGCATGGCTTCAGTGTAAATTCATACAGGCCATCCGGTGTAACATACGCCGCCTCAGGACGGTCACACTCCGCCATAGGGACTTGCCAATATCCCGATCGCAAGTCGAGGGAAGAAAAAAGTTCGGTATCTTGAAGGTAATCCAGGGCGTCGTCTATTCTAGAAAGAGGATAAACGTATTTGCGAGCGATCTTGTTGAGGCGCCCGTAGTGCACACAGAATCTAATTGAGCCATCTTTCTTTGTAACAAGTACAACGGGAGAGCACCAGGGGCTACAAGAAGGCGTGATGACTTCGCTCTGAAGGATGTCGTCAACTTGCTCCGTAATTACATGGCGCTCCGCAAGTGACACATGGTAGGGTCGTTGCCGCAGAGGAGTGTGAGTTCCGGAGTCATTCGTGTGAACAACCGCATTATTTCTGCCTAGTGAAGCTTGTGGGGAGTCGAATGAAATGCGGTGCTCGTGTAAAAGGGCAAGAAGCTGCGCCCGTTCAGCCAGAGCGAGGTCGCTGTCGACGGAACGGTGAAAAGAATCCAAGAGCGCGGCGTCGGATACAAGGGGAGGTGTCAGGGCGTTCAGCTGATGTTTTGTCTCTAGCTCGGAGGGACAGACGGGCACGATAACATAGCGTCTAGAGGTTGAACTTGGTCAATTGTTTTATTATGGTATAAAGTCAGAGGGCCTGAGTTGGCATTCCAAATAAGTAATCCAGGATTATCCTGCTGAAGCGGGAGGAGGGCAAATGGCAGTGACGTATTGTGGCGGCAAAGAAGCGTGAACAGAACGGTGGCATCGCAGAGGGCGGCACAAGAAATGGGAACAATGACGGCACTGTGAGGCCGTCATCAGGCAGGTCAGTATCGGCGGTAACGACAAGCTTTCCATCACCAGGAACGACCACATGGGCGCAAGGCGTATATAAAAATACAGAAAGCTCAACCTAAACACGTGCGCAGTTGATAACGGCTTGTTTACGTGACAAACAATCCCATCCAAGGATGAGATTAGAATACGAAGCCAGCACAAGAAACTCAACGCTGTAGATTACGTCTTGTATAAGGGCCTTGGCCGTACATGCTGCAACGGGTTAAACATATTGTGCTCTCGCACAATATGTTTAACCCGTTTCTCTGAAGGTGTTTAACCACCTTCAGAGAAAACCCTGAAGGTGGTGTCGTCATTTTATGGATGGAGGAGAAAACATATGACTTATTACGGAAATGGAACCACCAGTATCCACATGCGCGAGTGTGCATACACCTTCAACAAACACTTCAGTAACGTTGGCGGGGTACAAGCGAGGACTTAGGTGGACTACGGCGCATCTTGTGCCTCAGATGATGCGGCAATCGGTTTTGCGTCTCAAGATCACTGGACTGGCGGCACACAGGCGAAAGAGAAGGCGGCACGCTGAGGCTGACCGACGAGAAGCGAAAGGTTGGACATCGGAAGTCGGATGACGATCGCGAGTGTAAGCTTAAGGTTCTCGTTCTTGCTGCCTGCGATAAGCACGTCGGAAGGAGTAACCCGGATATCTCGGTGTAACTCGTGGTCACCGTGAAAGGCCAGCACCAGAGAAATGCGCAACATGGCCCCGAATTCCGCAAGCGTAGCAGTTCGGTTGGTTGTCTGCATTGCGCTAAGGATTTACGCATTGTGGCTGTGCCCCGAAAAGCGGCGTCCCTGGCGGTTGAATTGGTGAGTGGTCGATACCGACAGCGGAAGTGGCTTCACGATGGCATGCGCATTCGCCAGTGGTGCGACGATGGGAGTCGGCGGAGAGGCAGACGGCACCGCAAATGACAGCGGCGCGGTGATCGGAGTCGGCTGGCAGGCAGATCGTAAGCCTTCTTTGACCTGCTCCTGTATCACCTCTCGGATGGTCGGAATCCGATAGTGCATAGATGCTTGCGTGGCTGGGAAGAACGAGAGCTATCGAACACTCTTGCTCATGTACAAGCTCCTTCATCTGTGACAGGGGACACAGTGGTCGCCACCGATGCTCAATACAGCGAGGGAGTCCTGTGTTAGCGTCGGCCTCCGAGCTAAGACGCGTTGCTTACGTAGTGAATCGAAGCTCTAGCCCAAGCTGAAGAGTTCGCAGACGGTGCGCTCGTCCTTAGCCAGTAACACCTGAAAGGCGTCGTCGTCTATGCCTTTCATCATGTGCTTGATCTTGTCTTGCTCAATCATGGAAGGATTGCACAAGTCAATGACATCTTCGATATAGCTCGTGAAGTTCTCACCCTGCTGCTACGCACGCCCGCGTAGACGCTGCTCAGCGCGAAGCTTGTGCATTGCGAGACGACCAAACACTTCCACGAAGCTCGTCTTGAAAGTAGGTCAAGTGGTGAAGTCAGACTCATGGTTACGAAACCAGAGGTTTGTGACGTCTGTTAGGCAGAACTGGACGCTGCGTAGTTTCGTAGCGTCGTCCAACTTGTGCGCGCTCACGCTTTCAAACGACGACAACCAATCTTCTACGTCCATGGTCCTCTGTACCGCTAAAGAAAACGGGATCGCGCTGGCGCAGCACACTTGACGCGATGACCAGCGGACGTTGGGCCTCGCCTTGCTGGGTGGCAAGGCGCATTGTCAGGCGTTGCCGGAGCGGCGGCGGGCAACGTCCGGGTTCGGAGCTCCAGGTTTGAAGGGTACCCCGCACCTCCACCACTTTGATAGCGAGATTTATTGACGACAAGCGACAGACGAAAAAACCAGCGCATTCACAAGGAGAGAATGGTCTCGCGCCAAAAGCTCACGCTATGCCCTCGCGCCCTGCACCGATAATAGCGCCCCGCTACTTCTTCCCCCTGTTCTTCTTCATTACACTTGGACCAAAGAACAAATGCACCAGGTTACCGTAGAGTTATGCGTGGATTAAGGATAATGCATAACGAGAACAAAAAGAAAGAAAGGCCCAAATTAAACTTCGTTGAAACTATGCGCGCCTAAAACCTAAATCGGAAGTTTTGATTTACTGAAAAAAAATTGTGCCCTTCGACTCTGTGAAGTAGGATAACCAGAGACGCTGCGTATGTGGGCCCCTTAATGGCGAACTGCACCTCCGCCGCGGGTCGGCCCGGCATTGCACTATCTCCGGGCTCGGCCCACGTATGGGGAGTGCTTAACGCCTGCTTCACCTACGCCGCAGGTCGAGCCGGCACTACACTATTTTCGGGATCGGCCCACGTTTGGGGAGTGCCTAACGCCTGCTTCACCTCCGCCGCGGGTCGGCCCGGCATTGCACCATCTTCGGGATCGGCCCACGTATGGGGAGTGTTTAATGCCTGCTTCACCTCCGCGGCGGGTCGGGCTGGTATTGCACTATTTTCGGGATCGACCTACGCATGGGGAGTGCCTAACGCCTGCTTCACCTCCGCCGCAGGTCGGCCCGGCATCGCCCTATCTCCGGGATCGACCCACGTATAGGGAGTGCTTAACGCCTGCTTCACCTCCGCCGCGGGTAAAGCCGGTATTGCACTACCTTAGGGGTCGACCCACGTATGGGGCGTGCTTAACACCTGCTGCACCTCCGCCGCGGGTCGGGCCTGCACTACACTATCTTCCGGATCGGCCCACGTATGGGAAGTGCCTAACGCCTGCTTCATCTTCGCCGCGGGTCAGCCCAGCATTGCACTATCTCCGGGATCGGCCCACGTATGGGGAGTTTTTTCCTTACCACGCCAACAATGACACGAAAATTTACTTGGGCGATAGAGGTCTACAGCGTCGCTATAAAAATGTGGGCCGTTAGTTTAAGTAAAGGGCTCTCAGTAAGAGTAACATGGTACTAAACTGAGGTAATGGGGCGTAGGGGAGCCTAAGGCAACTCGACAGCAGTGATGGTGAACTGTTGCAAACAATTTTGTGAAAAATTTTTTCTTTGTTTTTTCCTCCTAACATGTGTTGATATTTGTCGCTGTGCAAGTAGGTTTGTAAGACATGCTTAAGCTTTACCTGCTGTAGTTATGCCTGCATGTGTTACAATGCAATGAACCCTTGGCCCACGTCAAGCTGCTACAATAGCTTTCTTGCCCAGGACTCAATCCAGTGTATTTTCATGTAAATAAATTGAGTTCAATTGAAAGAACGACAAGGTTTTCTGGGGGAGCCTCTCTTCCCTCCGGAAAAAGAAGCACGTAAAAAACGTGGAACAAAAACTACATGCTACACTAATGCACTCCTGAAGACCTCGTCTTTCTTTGATGTCAACCGTTGTCGACTCGCCTTTAATCATTGCCAATGTTAATGTTTTAGGAGTGGCCCGCAAAAACTACACGCAGAGTATAGGCTTTCTTAGTGTTCATTTCATTGTGTCCTGTACGGTAGCCGTGTTCCCAAGTTGCTAAAAAATATTCAAAACGTGAATGATGGTATAACTGCGTGCTAGTTATTTTTCCCGTTTGCTCTATGTTCTGTATAGTGGTTGACAGTGGTAGAACAAGAAATGTCGCTGGTCGCCAACGTTTCAACGAGGCACCTGTCTTTGTCAGGGCCTGTATAGCAGGGGACCCTTTTATTTATTGTTTATAGGTGATGTGTAGGTGATATTCAGTTATGGTCACTTACCGTTGTGTAAAATTATCACTAAATTTGTTCCATGTTTCTTAAATGGGCCGCGAGGAAGTCGGGCGTCTTGAGGCCATCGAATTCCATAAGCCACTGGCTTCCTATGATATGACTGATAAAAATCGGGCCCCTTGGTTAGCCCCCTTTCTTCTCGTTCATTACATAATGACGGTCTCGAATCCGGTAACATTTATGCCTTCTAGTAGCATCTGTGGGTTTGTTGACCAGTTGCCTTAAACCAAAAAGGTCACGTACTAGTGACTCCTGCGGCAGAAAGGATATTCCACATCGGCCGCCAAGGTTTATGAGTGGTGGCGCTGGCTAACACTCCCACGTTTAGTTCCAGTAGTAAAACGTAAGTATCCCTGAAAACGAATGAGAAAGACGGCGCCACGATATCTCAGTTGGTAAGAGCATCGCACGCGTAATGCGAAGACGTGGGACCGTTCCCCACCTGCGGCAAGATTTCTCATCCACTTTGATTTACATACATTTATCATTTCTTTAATTCACTTAGTCAGTAAAAGTAATTTCCCCTATGTGGGTGTGTTTGTTTGTTGGCTTCTTATGATATGAATAACAAAAATCGGGCCCCCGGTTAAGCCCCTTTCTCCTCGTGGCCGATAGCACTCACAAAGTCATTGCGTAGGTCCACAGTAGCAATGTACACGTGAACGACTTTTTTTACAGAATACACTCTATAAACCAATGAATGAAAGGCGCCTGGCTTCATAAGCAAATAAACAAAAGAAACAATGAGTACTGGGAAAGGAACATGGAAAGACAATAAATTAAGAATTAGGAATAAGCACAGCTCCATTCACATATTTTTTATTGCTGTAGCTCCACTGATATGTGTTATGTGATTAATTGACAGACTAATGGTAACGCTTGTATCAACTTCTGCTGTTTATTTTTACTTTCTATCCTTTATGAGTGCTGCACCCCGTTTGCTAAATGTTTCATGTGTGCGAGAAGGGAAGGGTTGTGCAAAGCAGATACAACACGGCGTACTGCAAAGTATGCGTAGTTCTCAAACTTCGCGTCACGCATGTACTTGATGCAAGGCTGTCTGCTCGATCCCAAGGGCACCCGAGATCGCGTGCAAGAAGCCGGCATCCTCAAGGCCGACGACGTAGAGCGCCTGGCACTAGTGAGCCGTTTTGCGCAATTCACGTCACGCCTTTCTTGACTCGCTGGAATTATGCGAATAAGAAAACTGCAGCCCGCAAAGGAAGGGAGCTCATTCGGCAACAGGAAACCACTATTTTCTTATTTACTCTACTTGTCTGCCTCAATTGAAATCCGTCTGTGTGTCAAGTCTGCTCGACTGTGACTTAGGGATTATTTTCGTTTGCTCTAAGTCGCTTACTAACCACTTTCCCTTAGACCGTGCAGTCTTGTACAGAAAAGTGTTCGGAAGTGATTACTCAAAAGCTTGACATTAACCCTCATATTTGCTTTTTTTTCTTGAACGTACGAAAGGTTACGCGTTGATGGGAGGTTGTTTGTGTTTAGTTGTCTGTGTCTGGTGCGCGTGCTTTTAAAATCTCGACTTAGCGCACGGCCAGTCACGTAACGGACTTGAAAAGCTTATTTCGCGGCGAACGTAATTCACAACAGAGCATTCTCGTTGTACTATGGTTCACAAGTCGCAAGTTTCAACCGTCGTTTTATTTTCTATAGGAAAACAGTAAATAAAACATTCACATGTCATGTCTCCTGACCTCATCTAAAAAAAATGTTGTTTGTTTGGAAAGTGTCTAAAACAATCGACAGAGACGAAGAGAAAGAAGTGCACTGACAAGTGTTACTGGATCGAATGTCACGATGCCAGTTTCAGGCGGCAGGGAATAGAAACAGAAATTGAAGATGCGTAGTTTTTCTCCGCTTTTCTCAACAATATCAGGAGAGTCTGTTGCATACTTTTGGTAGCGGTCGGTTTCTCTTTTATTCAGGATCTCTCTCTTTTTTTTCTTTTTTTTTACTTAGTTCGGCAGCAGTGTTTTGAACGAAGCCACTGAGCATACGAGAAATCATTACGTTTCTTTGCGGTTACATATAGACTAGCAACATGTAATATAAATGTTCTTACGGTTACTAGCGCTGCGCTCCCTTGTAACTCAAATTCATTCATGATCTAATTCAGCTAGAGGGAGTCACCCATTGTCTTGTATGGTATGGTATGATAACCTTTATTCCCCACTGTCCTGTGATATATATATATATATATATATATATATATATATATATATATATATATATATATATGGTTGTAGCATACCGGATGTCATCATCTATATCAGATGGTGTGTTAAAAAGTGCAGAAGTAGGAAAAAGCAGTGTTACCACACTCTCAAAGCATACCGGCAAAGCAGCAAACACATTGCTTGCTCTGTAAAACAAAGTAGACTCTAGAAATAAACCAAAGTAGAATTGTCAGTAAGACGGTGCGGGCAACGCACGAACGAACGATTTCGAATCGGCGCGTTCGAGAACCTGGGGTGATAAATTATTCCATTCAGTAGTCGTACGGGAAAAGAAGGAATACCTGTATATATCGGTATGGCAGAGGTGTTCAGCAACATCTTTAGGGTGAGAGGAACGCGTTTCGCGGCGCAAGATTGGTTTAATGTAAACTTACCTTTTTTCTATTGCCAACTTGTTATTCTATATAAAATAGAGTAGCTTCAGTATTTCGCCATACCGTCTCAGTTCTAAAATTTTCACTTTCGCACTTTCCAAAAGAGCTGTTGGCGATGTGTCGAGATGGTAAGCATTAAATATAAATCTTACGGCGTTCTTTTGTACTGATTCAGGTTGATCTATGTTAACTTATGTGTGCGGGTCCCAGACAGCCGACGCGTACTCTAGTACTGGTATTACGTATGTTTTATAGGCAAGAAGTTTAATTTCGTGTGTTGCCTGAGCTGGCCCCCGTCTTGAGTATCCTAGTTTTCTCAAAGCGTTTTTTTTCTATGTATAATACATGTTAATTACATCTTAAATCAGTGTAATGACAAGACCAATGTACGTATATACTGAAACAAAAGACAAGCAATGATTGCCCAGGCTGTGTTCGAATTTTAAAGGGTCTTTCTAGCGGGTTATAGTCATCGCCACAGTATTTTCTGGGTTAATGTTCGTTTGCCATGTTGAGCACTAATTTTGAATTTTAGCTAAGGAGTTATTCAGAAGAACTTGATCACTGTGGACATTAACTTCCTCATAAAGCACACAGTCGTCGGCGAAAAGCCGCATCTTGACGGGAATATCGTGGATGATATCGCTAATAAAGACAAAAAAGAAGAGAGGTCTGAGCATAGATCCCTGTGGTGTGCCGGATTGAACCGGCGCAGACGGCGAATTGCTGCCATTAAACGTGACGCACTGATGCCCGCTGTTTAAATAGGCTTCGACGCACGCTAATAAAGAGTCGTTTTTCAGAATTGGTTTCAGCTTGATAAGAAGGTTACGGTGTGAAACGCGGTCAAATGCTTTTTTCGAAATCTGAGTATAGGAAATCAATTTGACTCTGTTTGTCTATGCCAATAGCAAGGACGTGAACCATTTGGACCAACAGCGTGACTGTCGACAAACCGCCATCTATTAAACATTTTCTTTCTATGAACACAGAAATGTGCTTGAATATTATGTGTTCCAGTACTTTAACATATGCGCATAACAGCTACATACGTCTACGCTGATGGCATGGATTGGTTTGTTTTTATTCGTATGGGAGTCATTTTGGCGTGACGCCAGTCATGGGGAAGTTCTGATAGAACAAGGGATTCGAGAAATATTAGATTGAGATACTTCGAACACTATCCTGCGTATCTTACTAAAAAGGTTGGTATGTTGTCCATTCCGATAAATTTCTTATCACCTAGCTTAAGCAAAAAGGAAAACACGCCCTCCTCTTCTATGTGTATATTCTCAATCGGCAGTAACTCATGAAATGAAAGAAACTCGGGGTCTGTACCATTATCAGTAGTAAAAAAAACCGAGAAGAAGTATTCATTTAGAACGCGTGCATTTTCTGAGCTGTCAGTCACAACAGTATTGTTTTAACGAGATTAGGTACTGCTTTTTTTCTTTAGTGAAAGACACCTCCGAAATTGCGCCGGGGACGAAGAAATAACATCTTTTTTAGTTGCGCATTTTAGTAGTGAGCTTTGGCGCCGGCAATACAATCTTTCAGCTGTAATCTCAGTGCGCAAATCTGTTTGCTTGCGGATACTATTTTACGTCGCTTGAATTTTTGTTTTGCCTTTTTCAGTCCTCCTCCCATGCGCAGTATTTCTTTGGTCATCCAGGGGTTTACATTCCGAGTTACTTTCCGCTTATGCAGTACAAAGCCATCAATGCATTTTTATCACAAGGTTCTTAAAAAAATTCCACAGGTGATCAACTGAATGCCTATCTGACTCATAGACGGAGACAAAGTGTGGAAATGAGATGTCTAGTAAATCTAGTACGTCAACATCGCTTGCACGAGAAAATATAGGCACATACGATTCCCCGTTTTATGATTTTACAGACATAATTTAAATGCATTTTCAGGCATACAATCTTATGGTCTGATATGCCCTCGAGGATATGGATAATAGCATTACGCTGCAATACCCTGTGGTTGACCAAGAATAGGTATAAAACCGACTGTCTGGTACTTTGAACATGAGTGGGTACTTTAACCTGTTGCGTTAAATCAAGAAACAGCATAACGTCAAGAAGTACAGCATCACTTGAGAGTGCATAATCCCAGGCTACATGGGGAACATTAAAGTCTCCGACAAGCTTTAAATTACAGGAGTGATTTATATAAGACATTGAGAAGTTATTAAGACTTACGTACAAGATCTTGTCGGAACTCGGGGTCTATACAAACCTCCAGTTATCAAAGCGCATTCTTTCAAGAGGATTTTAACACTGGCACATTCAGTTCCTACAACGTCAGCCAGTCTTAATACCTGTAACGAGTCTTTGAACATAATCGCAACTCCACCACTGCACGAATCTCTGTCATTTCTGTGGATGCTATAACCCGGGGGTACAATTTCAGTCAATAATGTCACTGTTAAACCATGTCTCGGTAAGCACTGTGATTTCCGGATTATGCGCGATGACTATGCTCTTCAAATTAGTGGTTTTATTAACAATGCTACGAGCGTTTATATTTAGGCAAGTAAAATTTTCTGTGCTCTTGTTTGCCCATTCATCTCTCCGCCTCGTTCTACTGGGATTTCTCGAAACTGGTACTCTCGTTATTTGTTCGTCATCCCATTCAAACAATTGGTTATCAACCCTAATTTTATCGTACACGAGCCTGACTTTCTTTCCCGATTCGCGTAGCTTGGCTTTTCTATCCCAGAGCTGCTTTCTTAGTTGCCTAGTGGCAGCGGAAGTTTTCAAACACAGACATGCGCTTTACTTTTAGTTTGAAGCTGTTTTTGAGTACGCATAATTTTTCACGATGATCAAACCATTTCAGTATCACCCATTTCAGTACGACCCATTCTGTGTATTCTTTCTAGTGAGCGCACATTAACACCCAGCGTGTTTTGAAAAATATGACCTTAATGCCTTAATGACCTTGTCATTAAGAGCATCGACTGTTTCGTTCTCGCTTTCTCGAATACCGAAAACGATAAGGTTGTTGCGTCTGCTTAGACTTTCTAAATCCACAAGCCTTGTTTCGAGCTCTGTACACTTTTTTCAATGCTGTCTACTTTTTTCAAGTTAGATTCCATAGCGTCTATAGTGTTTCTTGTATGCATTTCTGGCCGTCAAGTAACTGCTTGAGAAGTTCTTGGGGTACTCGGTGTAAATGAGAGCAAGAAAACCAATCATACAAGAATGTTACCTGCGTACATTGCCTAAGAATTTGCGAAGTAATTACATCTATAGTCAGTATGTGTTCCCACAAAGCGTTCGTGAAACAATGCACCCAGTGTCTTTACGCTTGGGGAAATTTCAATGTTAACTTAGTGCAAGAGATACCTTGCATATCGTAGACTTGGCCTGAGAAAGGACAGCTTTCAGTTTAAAACAAACAATATTCGGCGAATTTCTCACTTTCCATCTGTATATTTCATTAAATGTATCATATATATATATATATATATATATATATATATATATATATATATATATATATATATATATATATATATATATATATATATATATAAGCTTGTGTCGGTCCACATAAATTGAATAATGAACAAAACTATCTATCCATATACAATAGCATTAATAACAGCATTAAATAAAAGCAAACCAACCATTACACATATATGCCGATTTATCAAGTAACTCCTAATCAAGTCTAATGCAATGCCTCGAATACCATAGCAATTTAACTTTTAGGTTATCGTTTCATGTTTAACTCTACCGAGAGCTTTCAAAAAAGCATATTTAGTTATATGCCTAATGTAAACATGTTCGCCTCTCTATATTATTCTTACGATAACTTCGTACTGAAATGCGCAGTGTGGTTTGTGAAGAAAGGCAGAGATATACGAGATCATAACACTTATGATCAGACGCTCGTCGAGAAGTTTGGACAGCCTTATCAATTTCAGTGCCACTAGTGTTCTTTGAAGCTTCTTCACTCAATATGGCAGCACGTGTCTAACCTATTCCGCATGCACCCAGTGACCCCAAGTTGTCTGCTAGCTTGGGTCACTCGGTACGCGCCTGAATAGCCAGCTCGCTGGGGGCTGCTGCCTAGCGACAACTTGGACCACCGGGTGTGTGCCACTGGTTACGTAGACAACTTCGGCACTGCATATGTGATGACGACATGTACTCTTCGCCAATCCCCCAGAAGGGATGTGCCGGGGTGTGACACGACAGCTTATGTAGGCTTAAACATATTGATATGATAGCGCCCCATTCACCAACGAATGGTGAATGGGACGTCGAGCGCCGCTGCCTGAGGGAGAGCAATTGCAGCCAGATTTATAGCATAAAGAATAGCACCGCGGAGTTTCAACTTGGGTACAGTCATTGCAACAAGATACACTGTGTCGCGGTGCGATGTGGCATTGTGGTTGGCAACGAGAGTCCCACGCCGTGTGTCTGCGCCGACAATACGGTGTGTCGCTACGTTGCTCTTATGCCAATCGCCTTGGCCTTGGCATTAGTCGTGAGATATGGGTTTTGCCCGAATATCTTATCCTGGATATTCTCTACATTTTGTGACGCTGCTTTGAAAACTGTGGTTCTTAAAAATATGTACTTTTAAGGCGCACTCCTCGCATGAAATAGAATACGAGTCCCTAAGCTGTGTATATCAATATTCATATTTAATTAATGTTGTACTTTTTCATGGATAGTTATTTCTAAAGCATGAAATTAAAATATTCGCTTAGGTTCGCATAGTTGCATATTTGCAAGCGTTTAGGGAAAACGTACAGTCGAACAGAGAAGCACCATTGTCTGCGCAATGAGTTATCGATAGCCGGAGAGAATCTACACATAAGTAGATAAATAAATTGATGCTCTTTACCTGTTTGATTCTCCAAAGACAGTGCCTAAACACCTGTGTGCGGCTGGCGTGCTCGTGCTTCGTAATGTTGAAAATTTCTGCTCTTGCAAAAAAAAAAAATACAGAGAGATAGAGGGAGAGAGAAAAAAGGTCTCTATAGCACTGGAATGTTCGTGGAACTTTTCCGCAAAATAAAGATATGTTTGTACGGCGCTCCTTGTTTCGATAGTAGTAATACGAATACCCGTGGCCCATTCACGCCGCCGTCGCTAGCACCGCCGTGCTGTTCCAGCTGCGACAACGTATGCCCGGCCCGCGCACCGTACCTTGGAGATTATGTGATCTGCCGGAGCGGTCAAGGTAAGCATACGAGGGCATACTGGTGTCTTACCGAGAGGTGTGTTCCCGCTCGCCAAGCGTGAGAGGCCACGTGATATGCTGTGTTCCTAAGGCGCGGTTCAGTTGAATGGTTGAGAGAGCGGCAGCAAGGAGCATTCGCTTAGGGTCAAGTGAACGTCCCGTAACAGACTTTTTTAGCGCGTGCCACCACACGCATTTAGTCAGTAAGCAAATGTATATTGCCATTATACTACCGATAAATCTACGAGCATTACTTCGTGAAATTTATTCTAATAATTTGCTAACCCTCACAATGTTCCGCCCGTCGGCCGCAACTGTGACTTTTTAACACGACAGCGTTAAGGGCTCCGTGTCGCAGAAAATCCGGCGTTGGTGTCGGCGCCGATCTCCGTATAAGAAAAATCATCCCGAACCACGCATCCCGATCGACGGAGGCCCTCCGCGTGGCGCGTAGGTATTACTGAACAAATTGAACTTCTCAAAGTAAAATGCGTCAGAAAATTCGTAGAGTACGACTCACACACACCCTACAGACATGATAGCGTCAAATTGTAATTTGAATGTATGATAAAACACAACTCTGTTACATGCAAACTCCAATGAAACCCCTTTTCCAGCTGCCATTATGAGGTGTGTCTTAGCAGGAGCGGTGCGCCCCGCTCGGTTCTTTGCAACACCATCGAGATGGCGCTAGCCTCCGTGGGGGGGGGGGGGGGGGGAGGGGTTAGGGGCGTATACAAATAAAAGAACCAGAAAGCTCGCATTTGTGCGTGACATTTGCCTCCAGCTGTTCCAGGAAAGAAAACATTACGGTTACATAAGAAATAGTTTGCGGGAAGCGTGCGACGCGGTCAGGGATCTTTTATTGCTTATCGCGTTCCACTGTTAAAGGTGAAGCTTAAGCGTCCCCCATACTTATTTTTGTTTTATATAAGCAACATATGTTTCCTCTGTTTTATGAATCTGATAAGCGGCGTTGGCGTAATGGTGGCCTGTATTTTGTGCTAGTTTACACGGTGATCAATGACTTATAAATTAACAGGGCTACGCGTCAACCGGGTGGCTTAGCTAGAAAACCATGTCCAGGATTTTGCCAAGCACTAACTTCAGTGGCCGAATACGGACAGTACCAATAATAATGCGAGCAAGAATAATAATTTTCATATTCATAAGGGCCCAATTGCATGTAATTAATAATAATTTCTTGTCCTGCATCTCCAACAGCACAGTGTATTTCTCGTGCGCCTCATCCGTGCAGCCAAGCAATGCAGTTAAGGTACATCTTTTTTACTAGAAACGTAGCACAATCCGCGAGATACATTTCCATGGAAACGGTGATCTTACCGCCTTTATCTAACAGTGCAAATCACAAAACTCTTACGTAACGCAACAATGCTGGGTCGGCTGTGGGTAGGAGTAGCATTCACCAACTCATACAGCTATCGTATTGGAATGGCGGACTCATCAATGTGTGCTAAGTGCAAGTGTGAAGAGACCATCAGTCATCTTCTGTGCCACTGTTCTCGCTTTGATAATCAACGTCAGACTCTCCAGTGTGCTTTGGATAGACTGGATGACAGGCCATTTACGGAAGCGAAGATCCTGGGAGCCTGGCCTCACAGTTCATTAGCCCAGAAAGCAGTTTGAGCGCTTTTTCACTACCTGAAGGCTTCAGACTTGAGTGCCCGGCTATAGACGTCCTACACCTAACTTAGTGCATGTGAAAGTGCGGTATCGATTCACGTTTTCTCTCTGTCTCTTTCACTCCCCATTCCTCTCCCCACGTGTAGGGTAGCAAACTGGACTCAGTCTCGTTAACCTCCCTGCCTTCCCTTCTTCCCTTCTCTCTCTCTCTCTCTGTTCACAAAGGCAACTCTGAAGGAGTGACGTGCACGCTGAGTTTCCTTCAAATTTGGTTTAATTACTAAGGGCGTCGACAGAACAATGCCCAAGTGAAATAATAGTACGCAGGAAGCAAGCGACGAACTTATTCCTCCGGAATGCCAATGGCTGCGATTCGGTGTTTCATAACAGTTGGTTGTCTGGCGCCGAGACAATGCCACAGATGTTGCGCTCGTTCGGACTTCCACGTGTCGTCAGTACACAAACACCGAAAGCTGATGGTCCAGATCATCACAAATCGCTAAGCAACATGATTTTCGTGGTTTTGTTGTGCTCAATGCTGTGCAGTTAGTGATCGCCAGCACTCGCGAAGTGCCTGACCACCTCACAGAAACTCGCCCAGGAACCACGATGTGTTTATCTGGTGCTAACTGCAAGTTTCCCGGCCTGTCAAAACCTTTGCGTAAACAGATTACCGACAACGCATGGTTAGAAACCCCACAGTGCTTGAGCAGCTCGAAATGGACGAGCGCCTACGCCCCGTGTCCAGCGCATGTTTGCCTAAACGTGACAGGCGGCTCCCATCAAATTTCGCCCAGGGCACGTGTTTACATAGTGGCAACCCGCTCCTCTGGTGACTGCGGCATGCATTCGCCCCGCTTCTTCGTCTTCGGCTCCCTCAAGGTGCACCGAACACTGATCGCGCATGCTTCCGCATTATTTGTCCTTCTTATAACACGAGCCGGACTGATGGCACAGCTGAGGGGTGAACGCTGCCATACACCGCATGAAGGAGGTTACGAAGCTTCTGCTTGTTATGTTTTCTTTAGCTTTCAGAAAAGTTAGTTGATCGATCTTGTACGGCAGGACAGTGGCTGACATGCCACTACCGCTATTGTCCGATGGCTGCTGTCTCCTGCTGTCTCCATCATACGCCGGCGGATTTATTTGCGAATACGAAATTTATGTGGGCGCCGAATGCAAGTGCCAGCAAACAAGCTTATATAACCTATCTATGCTGACCAGGAAAGCTCATTTGCGTTGCACGAGCCTACACTGCATTGTGTAGTAAAAAAAAAAAAAAATCTGCGCGACACGTCGACATAAAACATCGGCTCATATATATCTAAAGTACACTGACCTTTTAATGGAATACCATGTTATAGTGAACATAATCTTCGATTTACTTTATTTCCTGTGCATTATTTATTCGATATGTGCCAGTGGGTGCGCCTTGGCACGTCTTCTAGAGTGGGCGTATGTCTCTATGACACAAGATGTGCAGAATCCTGAAATGTAGCTAGAGATATGTGTAGTATTTAGCTATATACAACTTCCGGCCTCGACCACCAGGCTAAACTCGCCTGTATACATACGATACACCACCACCAACACCCCATCTCTATATATGTATCCACCTGTAATCGCCATTATTCCTTTGACAAGCACCAAACGCTGCCTTTACCGCGTGAAACCACTGTGTTGACGTCTCACACTGTGCATGCGCCTGACTTATTTGCATATCAGCATAGCTTGCCAGCGGTGTAGTTCAAAAAGTTCAATATTGCGTAATTTTGTGACCTTGGTGGTGGATAAACATGGGCATTCCGTGTGATTTTAGGATCCATGGGATAAATGTAAATACAACTGTAGCATCAATTGACCACTTCACTATTTGCTTCACATAGATTTCAACTGTTTAGTTGGATGGACAGAATTTCGTTCCTTTGTCAATACGATGAGCAAAACGGAACAAGGTCTTGCTCATCGTCTTAAATTTCCATCTCCCACATTCCCCGTATTTTCCCTGGCTAAGGGTTATCAAGAGTAGACATAAGAAGAGACAGCGAATACCAATGTCTGCATGCTTCGCCCAAGCGATATAGAGTATATACAGTTACAATGAACGCTCTTAATATATCAAATCCTCAGTTTTGCGAGAGCCAGTAAGACGGAGGAAAATTAATGAAAGGGAACATTATCATCTGAATGACAATGAGAAATTCGTATCGGTATCCTTTAAAGCATCCTGCTACAGTCCGGTGAATTATGAGTACAATTTTCCTTTTAATGAACGCTCTCGAAGTAACAGTTATGAACCTAAAAAGGTAGTGTCATTGATTGATTCTATAAATTTCGAGGTTCTCTCACAGCAGTTCTCGGTGTCCAGAGCAGCTTTATTTAGCATTTGCATATGAATTTTAATAGTTCACTGCTCGCAGTAGAGTTTGGCGGCTCCGCGACTCGAGCTTGAAGAATTAGTACAGCGCCCCTAGTCCGCCTACAACTCCAAAATGTCCTTACTGTGTTCTTCCTTGTGCACGCTGTGCTCCTACCATGTTTCGTATTGATATGCCAGCGGTTCGAAATTCGTAAGCGTTTCGCTTACCATAAGCACAAATGTACTGCATGATACCCTCTAGACATCTACAACTTCGAAATTTCTCTAGCATTTTCTCTTAAGCTGAACTACTCCTTACCTGTGGAATGCGGTATTACAGACAACTGTGAAGCACATCCTGGAAAAGAAAGCACACTGTCACGTATGCTCACAATAATTTTATATGTGCCAATAAGAATATGGCTTCCAATGTTTAAGGAGGCCCATTTATATTCATGAAGCCGCACATAAAACTGGCTTAGTCCTCAATAGGATAAAATTTATTTGCCTACACAAATACTCTAAATAATCATAACATTTCAGTAATCCTAGAGAGAGACAGAGACAGAGGAGAGGGAAGACAGGGAGGTTAACCAAATGGCGTGTTTGGGGTGAGGAGAGAAAGCTTACCTTCTGTGTAACTCCAGATTAACTTTCAGTACATGGTTTTTGTAACTATGCACCTAAATGTCAGTATACTAGTGAAAATATATAGCGAACCAATCTAAAGCAAGCTTCATCTTTGCGATTTGTCTCGAGTCCACTTTTGCTGCTGCTGCTGTCATTTTCTCTACAATAACATCGCAAATCAATTATACCCTAGTAAGTTATGAAATAAATGACAAATATATAGAAAGAAAGTTTTCATATCAATGTAAAACTGGTGTTCATCTCGGCCTGAACCGGACGAACAGTCTTCTACTAAACGCTGTAATATCCCTCGAAAACAAAATTCTTGCACTTCGAGGTGCACTTGAGCCATATGCTCGTTTTGCGTAAGATCGGGTCTCATATCGCGCATAATATCGTACATATCGCGAAAAATAGAGCAGGTGCTTTAAGAACAAGATCAGCAAGGATCACAGGGGATTCTTGTCAGGTGCTTCTCATTTGCATTTCTTGTACATTTCGTGTGTGTGCGTGCGTGTGCGCGCGCGCGCACTTCGACCACTTAAAAACACCTCCGAACTGTATAATCGAACTGCCGAGGCTGTCATCATTTGCAAGGAAAAAAAACAAATTAATTCATAAATTAGGCTAATTACAATAATTAACTTCTTTGGTACAAACTTTGCCGCCCGTGTTTATAGTGGGAACTGTAAGGTACTTGTCATAAAGGTCTTGTTACGGTTTTCCACATTTAAAAATGGCCATGTAATTCGAAGTAACTGGCATCACATTATTCTTTCAGTTTACCTCATTACGCAGAGTGTAACCTAAGAGTGTGGTGTAAAAAAAAAGATGAAACTGCCGTCGCACTTCGCTCTCCCCACAAGCAATTCTCATTGCTGGCTTGCGCAACTGAGAACTGGCCGCATAGTCACTTGAGCAGCAAGGACGACACGGTATTGCATTCTATGGCGAAGCTTTATTTTATGTCCCGCTCGTTCATGTTTTTCTATCTCGTTCCGCTTCGTTTGCGCCATTCTTCCTCCACGTCACAAGAGGGCTGGACCGCAAACCGCGCTTCGCGGTTGCGCGTCTATAATTGGTTGAACGGGACGAATAATTTGGCGCCAGCTATTTCGGCCTACATGGTCATCTTGAAATTCGAGCACGCGCCTATACGTTAATTTCGCTTCAACTTTCTAAAAATACTGTCTTCCTTATAATTTCGACCTTATCCGCCGAGGGGGCTGAGCAGCGCTGGCGGGACTGGTAGACACCAGCCGCGGCGGCCCCGTTCCGATGGGCGCGAAATGCGAGAGACGCCCGTGTCCCGTGCATGGGAGGCGCGTCACCTGTTGGTCAGAATTTATTCCAATTCCCCCACGACGGCGTCCCTGATAGTCAAATCGCGGATTTGGCACGTAAGACCCCAGGATTAAATTTATAATTTCGACCTTCTTGCACGCACAAGCTTATCAGCATCCGTACTTAGCTGACCCCTGCGCGCTGTAGGTGCATCCGCTTGAGATCCCCTTTCGGCGGCGTCAGGTTGTTAGACACCGCCGCATCATTAAACGTAAAAGTTTGTTTCTTTGAACGACAAGCTGTGTAAGTGTTCAGAGGTGTAATCATCAAGAGGAAGCGAAGTTGTAAGGAATGCTGCCAAGAATGATTACCGCCATTGTTTCGTAATACCCTCAATTCGGGCTGCTGAGCACGAGGTCCCCGGATCGAATCCCGGCCACGGCGGCGGCATTTCGCTGGGGGCGAAATGCGAAAACACCCGTGTGCTTAGCTTTAAGTGCACGTTAAAGAAACCCAGGTGGTCAAAATTTCCGGAGTCGTCCACTGCGGCGTGCCTCATAATCATAAAGTGGTTTTGGCACGTAAAACCCCATAATTTAATTTAATTAATTTTAACCCTCAATTCAGCAGTAGTTACTCTGTACATTTCCTTATTTAAACATTTGTAAGCACTCATCGTCAACTTGACGGCGGTGTTTATTCACCTACCTTAAGGAGCCTTTAAGAGAGAAAAAATTATTTTCCTTTACGGTGTTTAACGCCCAGAGCATCACAGCAGCTATGGGGGTGCCCCGATGCGTGCTGTGAAATTAATCACAGATGCATGAACCTAAGTCACGGCACACAAGCGCCCTCGCATACAGCCTCATATAATTACTGCCACCACAGCGGGTAACCGAACGCGCGACCTCGTGTTTACCAGCAGAGAGTCATAGACACTTGAGCGAGCGCCGCGGGTCAAGCAGATGACAGCACTGTCCTCTCATGAGCGTGAGTATGGTCGTTAAATTGTGATGTTTTCTTCAGACAAAAAACTAAAATTTATGTTTGCCAACTCGGCTACCAATACGCTACAGCACTCTTCCCGCCGCGGAGTTTTCAGCGGTAAGTGATCTCCGAATAGCGATATTTGAGACCGAATCGAATACGAATCCAATAATAGTAGAAGCTAATCGAATGGAACAGTTTTCCAATAGTTTGCGAATAATGAACAGCCGTTATCACAACTAACATAAAACGATTTTCACATCCTAGTATTCTTAAAGTTAGCAAGTTTCTGCCATAACATACTATGTTATGAATCATTGCTTATTAAAAGCCCAAATTGAGCATTAGGATCAAGCAAGTAGTTTCTTCGCATGCACAGGGCTTTTCAGGGAGTGCGGATGATCGCTAAGAGTGCGAATGAACCTAAGCAACGTAGTCCGATTCACTCAAGGAGATCAAAGAAAAACTGATGGCGTGGAAACTATGTCTCGAAGATGAAGTTGCACAGGAGGGGTCCGATAATATTATAAGCAAACTATGAAAATGACGAAGAAGCGCTTTTCGCACACTTTCCATCAGTAAATTAACCTCCTTGGTTAATCATGACCTATTCTACCAGACAGATACCTACCTAAGTGTGTCTCTGTATTACTAGA
The DNA here is from genome assembly GCF_050947875.1 of Dermacentor variabilis. Classification (NCBI taxonomy): domain Eukaryota; kingdom Metazoa; phylum Arthropoda; class Arachnida; order Ixodida; family Ixodidae; genus Dermacentor; species Dermacentor variabilis. The sequence continues at coordinate 12,380,096 of NC_134571.1, forward strand.
TTTAGTGTGAAATCTGAATAACCTGGCGTATTTTACTGGGGTGAACGTCATCAATATTCAGAAGATACTATTTTCGCTGCGAATAACCAGCTTTTATTTTGCAATTAGCCTAGCATTACAATAAGAGAGCCACATCAACCTTGACGGCACGTCAGGGCTTGGCGGCACGTCAGTGATGGGCCATGCTAACCGACTTCACTTCTTCGCTACGCAGTTCTTGGTGCTGTCCTGGATTCTGAAGCTAACACCGCGCTCTGAACAGCCTGCCTGGATTCCACTGCCTGCCGATGAGGACGCCCCGCATTGACATGGCGAGCTGCGCCGGACCTACCTCTACGGAACATCGGACTGCGCATCACAGATTACGCCACTTCTGTCGCTGCGGTGTCATCGGCTGACGCCCTGGCTTCCTGGCACACTATCTTCGATTGACAGCGCCATCTTCCCTCGGATCCCCGTTATGAAGCCTAGACAAACCATCGCCACGCTCAGTGGGCTTGGTGGCACGTCAGTGATGGGCCATCCTAACCGACTTCACTTCTTCGCTGCGCAGTTCTTGGTGCTGTCCTGGATTCTGAAGCTAACACCGTGCTCTGAACAGCCTGCCTGGATTCCACTGCCTGCCGATGAGGACGCCCCGCATTGCCATGGCGAGCTGCGCCAAACCTACCTATACTGAACATCGGACTGCGCATCACAGATTACGCCACTTCTGTCGCTGCGGTGTCATCGGCTGACGCCCTGGCTTCCTGGCACACTATCTTCGATTGACAGCGCCATCTTCCCTCAGATCCCTGTTATAAAGCCTAGACAAACCATCACCACGCTCAGTGGGCTTGGTGGCACGTCAGTGATGGGCCATCCTAACCGACTTCACTTCTTCGCTACGCAGGTAACAAATTGCTGTTGCCTATTCGCTAAGCGCACTGGTTACCGAACATTACTCGTGCTGCCGAGCCCACGGCACTCTCTTTGTATAGTATTTGACTGTGCTCGCATGCTATTGAAATTACTTTTGTTGGCAGGAGATATTGAGACTAATCCTGGACCTAGAAATGATCCAACTGTACTCGCTGCTGATATGCTTGATGTTCTGAAGACATTGCAAATCGGGCAGTCGGCCATGCTTGAGCAGCTAAATTCAATTAGGTCAACCCTTGCTGATCATGAGAAAACGTTCAGCAAACTCGGCACACGGTTGGCCAAGATTAAATCCGACCTGTTGTCACTTTCAAATATAAAGTCCCAAGTAAATAACATCGAAAGCGTCGCTAATAACAGCGCTGCTCAGGTAACTGTGCTGACTGACCGCATTGATGAGATAGAAAAGAGATCCCGAAGATGTAACCTGGTTTTTTACGGTATCAGTGATGCGCGAAATGAGTCGTGGCGTGATTCTGAGGAATCAATAATCGAGCGCTGCCACAAAAACCTGGGCGTAACTATTCAAAGTCGTGATATAGAACGTGCCCACAGATTTGGCACTTTTCAGGAGGGAGAACGGAGGCCAATAATAGTAAAGTTCGCCCACTTTAAAGATAAAGAAGGCATCCTTTTCTCAAGCGGTAAGCTGAAGGGCACCGAATACGGCATTAGCGAAGACTTCTCCCCAGAAACTCGTCTGGCCAGGAGACGTCTAATCGAATTTGGAAAAGCGCAGCAATCTTCATTCAAGCTCCGTTACGACAAACTTATCTCTGGCCGAAAAAACTACGTTTTCGATCACGCTAAACAGTCGGTCGTCGAACGTCAATCCTAGCAGCAAGTGCAGAAGCCACTGAGGCCGACCCAGCGAGTTAAGCACAATCTATTGTTGCTCTACACTAACATCCGCAGCCTGATACCCAAACGGGATTCGTTATGCAGCCTCATTTCCTCGTCATCCAGTAACATTGTTGCACTAACGGAAACATGGTTAAATTCCACAATACTTGATCGCGAAATTCTTCCAGATCTACCAGAATTTGATATTTTTCGCAAAGACAGGTGTGATGGAACCCGTGGCGGCGGTGTGGCTATTGCTACTCATCGCCAACTTGAGTGCTCTTTTGTAAATATAAGAACGCCTCTAGAAATGATTTGGACGTGCTGCCACGCCACTTCACCGCGCACGCTCATCGGCTGTTGCTATCGTCCACCCTGCACTGATAGCTCCTTTCTTTCGTTTTTTCACGATGCGTTGTTTGAACTAACAACGGCTTATCCTAACACCCCCATATTGTTACTCGGGGACTTCAACTTTCCAACTATAGATTGGAGTAACGTTGCGTCATGTCTAACACAAACAATCATGGCTAGCCAATTTATAAACATTTGCTTGCTGTTCGGTCTATCGCAGCTTGTTACTAAACCTACGCGAATAACCCAACACTCATCAAATATCCTAGATCTCGTCTTAGCGTCGCACCCCGATAATATGCCTCCTCTTACGTACGTCAGTGGTCTTAGCGATCACACCGTCATTCATGCCACGTTTCCTTGCAATATACTCAAAAGTAAATATCAAAGAAAGTACTAACACTATATGATAAAGCCGATTATCCAAGCATTAATCGTGAACTCTATCTTTCGTGAGCAACTTGCCCTTACGTATCAGCAGCGGTCGACTGAGAGTAACTGGGAACTTTTCAAAACGGAAATGCTGCGTTTAATAAGTCTTTACATTCCAACTATCACGATAAATGAAAGAGCGCGTTCCCCCTGGTTCAACACTACTTTAAAGCGCTTAAACAATAAGAAAAAACGATTATTTCGTGTAGCCAAATGCTCAGGTTCTTCTTCTGCCTGGGAAAAATATAACAAAGCTACTAAAGAATATAACTCATTAAAAGCACACACAAAACGTAATTTCTTTTCTACTACCGTCCCAAACATGTTGCACTCTAACCCGCGGCGTTTTTGGAAAACGATAAAACCCGAAACTAATAGCCCTATTTCTCTATTTGATAATTCTGGCTCACCCATTTCTGACTCAAATGTTCCGGATGCCTTGAACCTTGCATTTTGTTCAATGTTTCCAAAATAACCTGCCAATGAACTACCGGATTTATCATTTTTTTTATTTTACACCAATGGAATGTATTAATTTTAGGCCGGAAGGCATCGTTAAGGTAATAGATGGCCTGAAGTGCTCATCATCCTGTGGAACCGACGGCATTAATGCCAAGGTGTTAAAAAATACGAAGTATGTCTGTAGTTCGATCCTCTGAATCATCTTTCAGTAATCACTTGACACAGGCATTGTTCCAAGAGACTGGAAAACAGGGAAGGTCATTCCAGTCTTCAAGAAAGGTGATCAGTCTTCCCCAAGTAACTAACGCCCCATTTCACTCACCAGCGTATGCTCCAAAATCATGGAAAATGTCATTTACTCTCATGTTGCTAACTTCCTAACTTCAGTGAAGTTCTTTCACCCTAATCAACATGGCTTCAGGAAAGATCACTCATGCGAAACGCAGTTAGCTTTATTTATTCCTGATATTCATTTAAACCTCGTCTCTAACATTCCAACTGACGCCCTGTTTTTAGATTTCGAAAAGGCTTTCGATAAGGTTCCACATTCTCGCCTTCTACTAAAATTATCACGCCTAAACATCCACCCATTTGTTCTTCACTGGATCCAGTGCTTTTTAACTAACCGAAAACAGTTTGTATATGCTAACAACCGTGCATCTTCCGTTTCCTCCGTTCTATCTGGTGTACCTCAGGGCACTGTTCTTGGGCCACTCCTATTTTTAATCGACATTAATGACCTGCCATTCACTGTAACCTCTGCAATACGTCTTTTCGCTGATGATTGTGTCCTATGCCGCCCTATAAATACCGTCGCAGACGTCTCTACTCTTCAGGAGGACCTCTTTCATATTCAAGACTGGTGTACTACATGGCTCATGTCCCTAAACGTTCGTAAGACTGTGCATATTTCATTCCATCGTCGACGTAACTATATTCCCCCTGCCTACAAGATTAACAACTGCACTATATCTACTACCGACTCCTTCAAGTACTTAGGAATTCAGCTATCCAAAGGTTCGTCTTGGACAAATCTCGTAAGCCACATAATTATTTCAGCTAACAAAATTCTTGGTTATCTTCGCTGTAATATCTTCATGGCACAACCACCCGTGAAATCAGTTGCCTGTAAAACGCTTGTGCGACCAAAACTTGAATATGCATGTGCTATCTTTGACCCTTACCAAACTAATCTCACTAAAGCCCTTGAAAGCGTTCAAAATCGTACTGCTAGATTTATTCTTTCAGATTACTCATATCACACTAGCGTTTCATCACTAAAATCTAAACTAGACCTATCGCCTCTTGCCTCTCGTCGTCGCTTCCCTCGCCTGTGTCTCTATCACAGGTTTTTTTTTTTTTATTCCATACCTCGTGACAGCCAGCTGGTCCAGCTGGCTCATCGTGTTCGTCGAACAGGTCACCACAAGCCCGCACCACTACGTTCCTGCAGTCATTCTTCGTCCGAACTGCCCGAGGCTGGAATGGCCTTCCCAGACAAACTGCACTCATCCGCGATACAGCACACTTTAGATCTGCCATTGAGTGTTCCGGCTCATATTTCTAATTTCCACATCTTCAATCCCGCCTTTTACATGCCCACCCCTCATGTAATGTCCTATTTTGGACCCTTGATGTATTATTATATAAATAAAAAGCGATCATCACCCGACAAGGCTCTATTTCAGGCGAAGGAGGGGCAAGCATGCGCTTCACCTTTCCTAGTAAGAAGCTACGGGAGCTTCCACGCGAGCAGTTTTTCTTCAACCTCCTTGGCTCCATTACGCAAGTTGTGTTTTATGCCTAGCTCGCAGGGTGAAAATGTAGCGTACTTTTGCTGCAATTTAATGTTTCATAGGGTGCAGTTGACGTCTTGAAATATTCGAGAAGTATTTGAAAAGTATTCCCGTTTGTGAATAGTGATTACTCCATTCGAAGACCGAATCTAGAAGGACACTGTTAGGTTTGTTATGCGGAAGTCTCGAATATCTGCGCACCCCTAATGAAGTGCCAGCGAAAGCAAGGGGTTCTCGGTGGCTGCCGGCGCGCGGCGCTCCGTTCGCGAGGACGACTCTTCCCTCCCCCTCCTCCTCCGGCGCAACGCAAGCGAGCGCTCCAAGTTGCGCACACGCAAACCGGCGGCTGCCGCGCGAGCGACCGGTAACCCACCGAGCGAGGCTGAGTCGCCGTCTACAGCCAGGCGGACCACAGCTCTGGTACGCGCGTCTTAGTTGTGAGTTGCTGCGTGGAAGCCACTGAGATTCGGGTTCGAGGCTCGCACGGCGATTCCAGAACGCGTGCTTCCTTTGTCAATCGGTGCTTTCACAGTGTGCAGCGGCATGGCTTCAACGGTGTCCCGGCCCACGTCATGATGGTTGAGGCGAGCACCGGGGTTTCATCTTTTGACGCCGGCCTATCGACTTCTCGCCCGTATTGTGAAAACGTGCTTGTGGGCGACGTCGTGAGGCCTTTGTGTCTGTCTCCGTGCAATCAGTTTCACTTGGTTCCTTCTAGGCCGTCCTGCTCTCGTGGCTGTGCGGTCCACGTGTGAGTGTTTACGCGCGTCACGACTTCGTGCGGGTGCGTTTTGCCGCTCCATTTATCCTCGGAGACCACCTCGCGACGTGACACGTGGGGAGCACGACGTTTCTTGCTGACCTCGCGCGGCAGACTTGGGTGGCTTTGCTAGTCTGTCTTCCTCTTTTCGGTATGTCAGAGTTTCGGTGGTGGCACAGCATACGTGAGCATATCGATATACAAATGACTGTCCGCAGTTAGTGTCTGTAATAATAAGTAAAAAAAAACACTGCGTGCGTGATTGGTGCACAGCACAGCTAAGGCGTGTCTTTTTCTGCACGGTCGTTCGCGCCTGCCCGCATCAAAGTGGCCAAGTGTGTAGCGCATAACTGATGATGGTGTTACGGAAGAGATAACCCATCCAGCCGCATGAAGCAGATTATTTGTAACCACACAAAAAGGAACACTTCACTCAAGATGTTGCAAGTGTTTACCGAAAACGTTTCATGTACGCCGAAACAACGATGAAATATTAGCGGGTAACTTTGTTAAAGGGCATATAGTCCGTCGTAGCCATACTACTACTATTGTTTTACATTCCCGTACATTTTTTACCCAAAAAGGATATTCATACCCATTGCGCTGCAAGTTTTTATGTATTTATCTTTCCTAAGGGGAAAGCTTGACAAGACATCGTGTAAAATTTTACAGAACGTAAGCGTCTAAGAGACTCTGGCACCGGAGTCAAATGCTTGCCGAAAAGTAGTGCTTGCCTGCAGAGAGTTGCTTGTCTATGCTATGACGCTAACAAGCACAGTTAGGCGTTCCTCCTTCTCGACTTCGTACTCGCATCCGCTCTATGAAGGCATGACTCATATCTCTCCACTAATGTTCTACGCAATCCGCTAGGGAAGTTGCGTGCTATAGATATTGAATATGTATAACAGTCGCTTGCTGGGGGCGAGTTCTTAAACAGTTGAAAAGGGACGGAAGAAGCGAAAAGACGTGTCATAATCAGAGAACGTCCGCGGGACACACGCATGTCCGGGAAGGGACATTTGGATAGCACTAGCAAGGACGATTTTCAGTACACGGTCCTCCTGCTTACATCGCCATTGCTCACACTGTTCTTGAACACTTTGTCAAAGGCTACTCCTTTGACCGCAATTTATTCTACGTCTCAGTTTTCAACCCGTTAGCGTTACTTACAACTATACGCAATGTGGTGAAGTATGTCCTGGAAAAAGCATTTCCTTCGGGTTACCCATTCGTTGAGTTACAATACTTTGCCCCTAGTCAGACTATACTTCTTTGAGGAAAGCTTTATATCCCAAAGAAAGGCCCATTAACTCTCAATTTAAAGAACGATCACCGGTAGATGATCCTGTAAGTACACCGCTGTAGAATTGTTGTTATCACTTGTGCACACTGCTGTATTCCGCTCAAACAGAACTGGCCACAGTGATGTACATTGAAGAAACCATTAGAAATTGCTGTCTGTTCAGCAAACAACGAGAATAAATGGAACCGAGAAGCTCAGTATTTATTATCCAGCAGTTTCAATAACGATTTACTTAGGTAAAATCACTCAATCTGACAAGAGTTAGCAGAAAACAGTTGTCTCTAAACAATAGTTCCAGAAAAAGAATTATAGGTATTTTCTCAGTTTAAGTTCTTACGATTTGCATAAGCTACCCGGCTGCGGGTTTTCTTAAAAAGGTGCAGAACAAAAATTTATTTGTACATATACAAGGTTCTGCTGCAGCTTTCACATTGCTGTTCACAAAAGTGAGTGTCATATACAGTAGCGCTAGGTTTCCGTGACATGGGCTTCTTTTCCGCACCTTACATAGACGTGTCGAAGGCGCCTGGGCGGTGTTCCTTCTCGAAGTAAAGAGCTCCGTCACCACGCACCAGTGATCGTGACAACACTTCACTCACCCCGCACGCGGAGCGCTGCCTGTGTTTCATCAGGCCGAACAGTCCGCAGACTCGCCGTGACATGCGTGCGCCGTGGTGATTGCACACGTGGGCGGCACCGCGCAGTTTTTGGCCCGATATTGTGGCAGCCTTCCATTAGCACGAAATACATGAGCCGAGAAAGGTCAAGTATCATCGTGCGCAAGTCCATGAAGAAGTCTTCGCCGCTTTTTTCTCTTCTGCTATTTGCCTCCCATACGCCGATGGCACTGCGACGTTGATGCATGCAGGGTTTATTGACTTTCAGTGTGCAGGTAGTTCGCCGCGTGAGGGCCTCTCAATAAAGTTAGTATTCTCTCTAAATGAACGCTCTCCAGGGAATGGAACATCCACTTAAAGAACATTCGCTTCAAAACCTCATGCACCTTCCAAGCAACAGGTGAACGGTTGCTACTATCCGGAGCGGGGCTTCTGATTGGTTTCTGCTTGTAAGAACTGATCTGTACAATGGCAAGGTGGTGCTGACTACATGTTTCTTTATCTCCATGTAGATGTGATACTTTCACATAGCCGTAGAATGAAGTGTTTTCTTCAGAATATGTGGCATCCGGCCGGCTTTCTGCGAACTAGGCTCTTGCAGTAGGCAGCTTGGGTCATCGTTTTGCGCACTTGCACTAACAGTCTCTCTCTCTTTTTTTTTTTTACACCGCCGAAGGTTAGTTACGCCACAGAAGCTCGATCTGGGGGTTCATGCAAAGGACATTTAGCTTGTGTCCTACACAACGCTAGGAATTTTCGTTCGAGAAGCGGTCCCACGGGAGCACAAGACAGTCTTGTTGTCTCACAAAATATTAGCCGTGCCGATAAGCCCGCGACGCGCCTCGCCGCCTTTTGTTTATACACGGGTCTCGAGTCAATTGCTAAGACTTGGCGCCACTTTGTTTTGGCAAGTAGAAGCAGCCAGCGGCTAATCACACTCGGACTGAGTGACGAAAGAGAAAATAGACGGAGGCCTACGACGAGGAAAGAGAACAAATCTCGACGAAGATGATCGACCAGAGGCGACGACCGTGTCGCAAGACGCGTCGCCCAACTCTCCGTGCAGGCGGCCAATAGTGCGTGCGTCGGCTTCTCGGGCGCGGGAAGCTTTCGTCGCACCCGCGTCGCCGGGCGTCTCTCCACGTGCTCGCTGCTGCCGTCGGTGGTGGGATGCTTGGCTCACGTGGCCCTTCGGCCGGCCAGACTCCATGGTGGTGACGACGAGGCGTCTGCGGTGCGGCGCCCTGCTCTCGTGTTGTCTTCTTCTCCTTGTGCGCGCGGGTGAGCCGTCGGTCAGCTTCTACGACGTCCACACTGTCGACGCTGGCTTCGGCGGTTTGAACGAAACGGGACCTTGGGACGTCTTTTTGAACGACACCACTCTCGTGCTCAGCTTGGACCCGGTGAACGCCAGCGACGCTGACGGCGAGCTGCTCTCTTCGTCGTCGCCCTCCGTGGACCAACACTACGACCTGTTGCCGTTACGGAATGATTCGGCGCCGCTGCTGGAGTATCGGGAACCGTTCGCGCCACCTTCGGCATCCGTGGATGTGGCCCATGACGCGCGCAAGACGGTGTACCTGCTGGGCCTGTTCGAACTCACGGGTAGCTGCGAGGCCGCGAAAGGCGGTCGTGCCGAGAGGGCCGCGGCGCGGCTGGCCATCCGACACGTCAACGAGCGCAACGTGGTTCCCGGGCACATGCTAGAGATGTACGACAACGACACGAGGGTGAGTTGACACCGTGCGACCTTATTTATGCGTCCACATTGGCGCTGGCTTGTAGCCCATTACTCTCGCGTTCGGCTTCGCTCGCATTGCCTTACGCCGAAGTAGACGAGTGTGTCTTTGATAAGTGAGATTTTTCGCAGCAATTTTGTACAGGTTTCTTTCTTTATAGTACAAGTTTATTTTAATAGCATACGCATAGTTGTAAAGGTGATGAACGTAACGGCGAACAAGGGCCTTAGATAACGTCAGACGAAATTGAGCGCGCGGAAATTGCTTGGCTCTCACGAGAGCAACGAGATTGCTTAGAAGGCGTTTTTTTCTTCCCCTGGTATTCCAGCCTTTATAAACGGTCTTCACAAAGTGTGAAATTTGTCGTATTATCGGAGTTCGTCACCTCTAGTAGCGCCATTGTGCACAGGTTTTCCGTCTGACACTGCGTGGAGAAAAAAGCGAAGCTCGGGGGACAGGGAAATCGCTTTATGGTTATAAACCTGCGAACATGTCATATTGACAACTATAACTGTGCCGCGCATGAATTTATTAATTGTACAAGCGATCTATGATGATGATGATCGAGAACAAGGTGGGAGATGCCAAGACATTGACTAGTGTAACTAGGTGCGAGGAGGTTAAGGGTATTTTGTTTTCTTCGCCGATCTTCCTGCCTGTTACGATGCCAATGACGTGCACCACCAACGATGACACCTATCGTTTTCCGCCTCATTTGTTGTTGCTCAGCCACAAAAGCCTTAGATCCACAGCGTGTCTGCCGAAGTTTTGTGATATCTAAGTGAAGAACGGGGGGGGGGGGCAAATGCAGCTTTGTTTGAAGTGTGTATACAAGCTTGCTCCACAGAATGCTCGCAATAAGCGGAGGGAAATCGACGCGGTTCCATGACCTGCTGGAACAGGCGGCGCTCATTAGGGCGGCTATAATGCAACGATTTCTTTCGCTTGATTCCGTTCTTTTGTCATTCACCGCTCGCAACTATCGTAGTGAGAACATAGGTGGAGCGCCGCATGGACCATTGAAAAAGCGCGATGTGGAGAATAATTGGAATAGAACTGTTACATCATCCCGACCCTGCTTTCGACCAGAATGGAAAGGGAGATTGCGTTATTCTACGGCATACCAATTTGCCCATCGCTTAATTTCCCGCCCGTCGAGTTCATTCAGTGGATCAGCTGTAGTCGCATCGGATTAAGTCGAAATGAGGCAACCGGCTTACTGGCGGCTGATGCCCACTCCCTAAATTTGATCACCAATCTGGAATTCGCGCAATTTGATGCCAAAAGCATTCTACGTAGGGTTGTGTAGGACGCTCTCTGAAGAAATGTGACTTCACGAGCAAACCAAGGTGTCATTCCTTTATCGACTAGACTCTACAGTTTCTGTAACACGAAAATTGACCGTACCTTAGGTACCATTCCACACCGTTTGCAACTGGACGTCGTCTGTGCAAGGTGAAATGCACTGGAAAAGGGGAGGAGACAGAAAGGGTGCTAATATACGCACCTCGAATTTTGCACAGCATGAGAAAGAGGACAACCTGTAATTGTACCTGCTGTGACACCTGAAGCTTTTCTTCTGACATAGGCTGTCCATAGCCTGTCCACAATATTACAGCATAGACTGTTGACAATACGACCAACAGCGAGTCCATTTTTGCGTTAAGTCATTTGAACAGACTTCAAATTTCCATTGCGAGAATACTTGGTACATTGTCATGCCCAGGTAAATAAATGTGTGCTTTGACAGCCCCATACAATATTTCGTTGTAGACAGCATTCTACATAATCTGGTTTGATTTGTCGATTCTTATGAACTCCATGCATATTGAGTTTTTGACGTCAGGGCTACTTAAAAAATGACATTCGTGTGTCATGCGTATAGTAGTGTATTTACTGCAGAGTGCACATGAACTTTTACTTAACGTGAGTATATATGTGAGTCACGTATTCATTGTTTTTTTTTTTTCATTTTCCTTTTTGCAGGCTTGGTACTTCTGCGTGTGTGATATTTGCGTGCGTATTTATGGGGAACTAGGTACTCATAAATTCTTACGGTGTATTGACGTAGCCGAGTTTAATGTAGCTTAATTACCTTCTTATCTATATGCAGTTATTATACACCAGCAGAATATCGTGGCTAGCCTGCTCAACAGTGCAGAGCACCTGCATCGGCTTTGAGGTGCATGCCGGTGGTTTCTGAGTGGCGAAGTTGCTAGCAAGAAGCCAAAAACTGGTGATCGCAGTAAGGTTTACGCTTTATTGAAACAAATGTTGTAACCACAAACTCATACGATCCCCGAATGCAACCGCCCTTATTCCCCGCGAAAGAAGGCGAAGAATTGTATGAAGCCACTTGGCTGGTCCCCTTGTAGGGCCGATGGTGTAACTTATATACCAGCGCATTAGTAGGCATGAAGCACATTATTTAATTCGCTGCCCACAACCTAGCTGATTCCTATTGCAGAAATGTTGGAGGAGAACAGCTAGGTCACGTTCACCGGAGATAGGCACTCGATCCTAAAAAGGACGACAAGAAGGGACACTGACACGCCATGTTGTTTAGGAACCCACACGCTAGTTGTGTGCTGTGTGCCTCTTTTATTTTAGTCTGGTTCATCAGCAGCAGCAGCAGCCTTTTTTATGTCCAGTGCATGACGAAGGCCTCTCCCGGTGATTTCTAATTGCTCTTGTCTTGCACTTGCTGATTCCAACTTGCGCCTGCAAATTTCCTCAGTTTATTACCCCCACCTAATTTCCTGCCGTCCTCGACTGTCAAGCCCGGACTACCAACCGTCCATTTAGATGATTACTTAGATAGCTGGCGCTTGGTGTCCTGTGTCTGTGTGGCTTTTCTTCATTTTTGACGCAGAAGTTTGAGTATGTTTAACGAAGAAACCCGCTGTAGAGTTTCAGTGAAATTATATGCCAATAATATGCACGTAGTCAGTCGCTGAAACTACGGTGCCAGGTATCCAAACAGTAATTTGTTTGCAAGCCGTTGTTTATTTTTCATTGTGTCTTGTGCATCGCTGCCCCATACACCTCCATTCGTGTTCATAGACGGTCTATAACTCGCTTCGTCTTCGTGCCATGTTTTCTGTGTTGTAAGGAATACTTGTAGAGCCATGAGAAGATATAGAGCAATGAAGGCAAGGTATATACAGTGTTTTCAATGTTAAAGAGTGCTTTCAATAAAAAATTCAATTCCGTTCTGTGTAGGCGGACTGTATATATGGTGATAAATACGTTGATAATAAATACGTCGATTGAAAATAATAGGCACATACCACAATTTCGTTTTTTTTTTCACGATGTTCTTGTTGTTGTTTTATTAAATTGCGCACTCAATGCTTTCTTTTATTTTCAACTTCATTTCTTTGATTTTTTGGATTTATTATTTGCTCAGCAATATGACTATCGCTTTACGATGGCTATGATATACGGCCAGTCGCTCTATGGCGACACTGTAAATGTTCTTGGCCGATGGGAGGTCTATATACGGCCGATGACGCGTCGTGGGCGCACTGATGTTTGTGTAACAAATGAATGCCGAACCTTTTCAAGAGAAACGGCACGAACCACTATCCGTCTGGCCGAGACAGGTCTATGTTGAGATCACCCACAATCTCGGCGGCAGTGGAGTCGGTAGGGGTGATCCGACTAACCGTGCGTACGCTTGGCGTTTGCGGCGCGATCTTCGTCCGCGTTACGTGGCGCCCGTCTCCGCCGCGCACATTCCCGCTTCTGTTCACGACGGTGCTCTTCGTAGGCGTGCTGTTCCTCCACAGACCTCACCGCACGCGGCCTACCCATTGCACGGGTGGAAGAGAACTGAGATCTACGTGGTTTGCCTATAGAGCCCGCGACGTCAAAGCGCGATGCATACTAATCACTGTGTATTGCGGTTTTACTTGGTTTATTACGACTTTTTTTATCACAGTACATTTTGACACTCCTCGCCATTAATCGCAGGTGGGGCATACCCGGCGATTCGCTTTTGCTTTATGCTTTACCTCTTTTAGCTCTGGGGTGGCTGCCATCTTTTTTGCCTACGCATACATCAACCAATAGCGTATAACAAGCTCCGCTGTAAAACGGGATGCTAGCTACGCAAAATTTACTTGCACAGAATATTTATGCACTTTAGTGGTCACAATTTCAGCGAATAATTAGAGTAATAAAATGCATAATTAAGAAAAATTCTTAATTAACTTTTTACTATCACGGTAATGGTGCTTGTTTATATTTGAAACGTCAAGACCATCGTGTTTAAACACAACTGCAATTCGTTTGATTCTACTGGAGTGCTTCTCTTCCCAGATTTTTATAATAAATTTCACATTAAGTGACGTGAATCTCCACACAACGCCAAGCCGTTGTGGAACGTGAGAGGAAGTGAAGAAGTCGGTGGTGGCTTGTTCTCGCCAGCCAGTAGCAAGAGCGCAGACTTTAGTAGTTTTGTATCGCTTGCAAACGATGTGTCACATGCAGTGAGCCACGTCACAACGAGAGCCTGATCGAAGCGACATTGTGTCGAGATCCGTGCCCCTGAATGCGAAGTTAGCTGAATGAGTGTCAAATTGGATGATGAATATCTCGGAACAGAAGCCCACCAGAACAATCAAACAATATGAAGTTGTCCTCAGACACGGTTACCTTTAAGTTCCAAATATAAATATACACCGCAATCATGGTATCAAGCAAATTAATTAAGAAGTTTTGTTAAGTAAGTGTTTGGTGACTAATTTGTCTGAAGAAGTCTCTGCGCCAAAGCGCATAAACCGCCTATGCAAGCAGATTTTACCTAGCTAGCATGACGTCTTTATTAAGATTACTCATAGTTTATCTTTTAAGCCCCAATATTTTGGTGGCTGAAATGCAAATCATTTGATAATAAGAGCGTGTATGAATAGAACCTGGCTGTAAGGAAGTTCGAAGACGTACACGTTAACGGAAAAGTACAAAAAGAAAAATTGATGATACTTGAAAAGGAAGAACGAGCGGCCGCCGAAGACCTCTGTTTAACGACCACACGGCCACACGGATACACATTACTTACCAGTGCCCAGCCCAGGCAGTATCCAGGCTAGTGAGCTCATCACAAACACTCACGACGTGGTCTTGGGAGGCAAGGCTTTCCGAGCTGGCACTGGGAGGCCAGCTGGCGACACTAGACCAGGCCCGGCGAGCGGCTACGGCAAGTGGTGCTCTACAAGAAGGCGCCACCTGACGTTAACCCCACAGAATTCCTTAGTACAATAAAGTTTATTTTTTCTTATAACGGTATGGTTCTGTATTCATGCTGAACGCCGCAATATGCGCTTCTTAACTTACCAAGCAGCTGAGCATGTTTGCTAGAACCTCAGAGCCGAGTTCAGAGGGAACAACTTGAATGCATAGCTCTAAGTTTTAAATTCTGTTTCGGAAGTTTGCTGACAGCCTGCATTTTCCAAACAGTCGAAAGAAAACATAGGTGATAACAAAAACTTGAGCGGAGGACCATCTCTCACAAGAAGAAAGAAGCACTGCATGCTGAAACGCTTGAACTAACAAGCGGATTTATTTTTCAAGGAGATTTTCATCGGCCGATAAAAAAGTGCACACTCTTCTTGCTCAACTGTACGCAGTGGAGGTAAAGTAGACGCAGTCAACAACCCTAAGTGCACAAGCGTGGCAAAAAGAGAGCCTCCCGTGTTTTCGCCAATGCGACGGAATTTTTATCATCTGGCCTTGTAAGAGAAATCAATTTAGTTCTTTTACGTGGTGTCGGAAACCTCTTTTGTTCGCGGAAAGCTCGAAATGCGTAAAGCATGCGTCTATTCCAACTTGCTCGGCCGCCGTCGCGGCTTCAGCAAGGGAGGCGATCATTCACACTGACTTCAATGAATTGGCACAATTCCACCCGTTCGCAGTTTTACCACAAAGTGTTTAGGTGTAACCTACAGTACCATCGTTGTCGGCGAATGTGCTTTTTTGGTGGGAAGGCCAATTTATACGAGGGCAAATGAAAAAGTCTTTGCCCCTATTTTTTATTAGCCAAGATAAGGTACACACAGGTAATTACAAATATACGCACTATTCTACGTACGTTACACTATTTTTCCACATAGTCCCAACACAGGTTTAGACATTTGTCCCATCGCAGCACTAAACTAGAGACGCCCCTATGGAAGAATTCGTCCGGCGGACATGGGATTACCGTCGGACTGCTGTGTTGACTTCATCGCTGCACGTGACTCATTGTCCCGCCAGGAACTTCTTCAGCGGACCGAAAACGTGGAAATCTCTAGGGACAAGGTCCGGAGTGTATGGCGAGGGGAGGGGGGGGGGGGTCCAGACACTCCCAGTGAAATGACCGGAACTTGTTGGCAGTGAGTGATGCACGCGGCCTCGCTGAACGCTCATTGTCATGCAAGTCTTCATGGCCTTTTGTGAACTCGCAACACCACCACCTCAGACTTCTCAAAGCGAGACACCTTTCCACATACGTGAGTTACACTTCACTGTATATTTCGGTGGGCGTTCATCCCTTTCTCCGTAGAAAACGAATCACACTTCGTTGCTCGTACGCCATGGGTGTGTGAAGCACAACCGCTATCTTCAACAACTGACACCAGCGCCGTGCCACGGAGTTACCGGCAGATAAGGCCAGACCGCTCCAAGAAAGGTCCACCGTGGGGAATGGATATGTTGACTTCGCATTTACAGGCGTAATTTGGCTAAAATGATAGGAGCAAAGACTTTCTGATTCGCCTTCGTATATACTGCACCAGAAATGCAGAGGCGCCATTCGGCCGGCGAATTGTCATCTGTCCGATTGACGCATGCGGTAAGAGGAATTGATACACGCAGTATGCATGTGGCAATATTATGCCTTCTCACAGCACTGCTGGATTCCTCTTATTTGCATATTATCGGTAGTCGGTGGAGGGGCGGTGGTTGGTGCTATCGACGACGGCTGTTCAATAGCCCCCACAACGGCGGCCTCTATATACGGTAATGCCGCGCTGCTGGGACCGTCCTCCAGCGTATTACGCATGGCGTTCTTTGCAGCCAACTATCCGCGTCGCGGGCAATCATCCCGAGAGTTCACTCGCCGCGGTAGCCCTTCGGCTTCGGCACCTGTTCTGTTATGCATGGATTGCAGGTTGAGCTAAAGAGTACCTCGACTACTCCAATTCTCCATGTTAGGCAGGAAAGAAAAAACGATAAATAAATAAATAATACTACGACAAACAAATAAAGCATAATTAAATGAAATAAATGAACATAACAACATCGCAACGGAGAGTTCACTGACGTCTGTCCATACCGCTACCCGAATAATGTATATATACACTTTGGAGTCCTTATACATTCCTGCAAGTGTTCTTCACGCACTAAATGGATGGTATAGGTTGAAACACAGGCCTCCGTACCAGTTGCGTCCCCAGTAAAGAGCATAAGCGCGTCACTTCACATGTACTTGAACAGCACTGCTCAGCATAAACGCCTTGCTAACTCTGTGTCTACTAAAAATTATCTTTAAAATATATTTGCCTTTTGCGGTATATGACTTGCTGACCATGGTCCTAGTATTATGGTCCTCTAGGACCATGGCCCTAGAGCGCTTGTCGTTGCGTAGCTGAATAAGCATGAGGCCGATGGTTCAACTACAAACCGCGGCTGCCGCATCTCGATGAGGGCGAAATACAAGAACGCTGAACACGCAAAAGCCAGCCCTGAACGATGTTGCTAGGGCGACTAAAGAACCACGGCGCTTCGCACGTTACGTCTTTCCTAAAGCAAGCAGTACAGGTCCATCAGAACATCGAAAACAGATAAATGCAGCTGATAATTTGTCTATAGACTCGCATTGAATTTTCTAGACAATGCCACTGAGTACCTGGAAGAAAGCGACAGGCTGAGAAGCCACGCCTCAGCTCAGGACGCGGCTTGATGGGCGCAGATTAGGCGGACACCGAGGCTCGCGGCATCGGCACACGGGAAAGACGCCTGCGCTTCCGTCGCGGCACGCTCGCGTTGCGAGCAGGAAGCGCCGCTCCTGCGCGTGATCCAGGGGCCGTCGGCGAGGAGCCCGCACTGAACGGAGTCCCTGCGTAGCCGCGTACTCTGGGTGCGAGCAGCAAGGACCACGACCTGTCGGGATGCGTCGTCAGTGCTGGCCGGCGGCGTTTGAGAGCGTGCGCCATCGAGCACTGTCGAAGACCCGTAGCGCCTCAGACAACGCGGAAGTGACGTCGATGAAACGGAAGCAAGTGTTTACAACCTGTCCGCTTGATTCGTCAGTTAATCCTACCTACACGTGATAGAATAATCGGAGATATTTGCCGCGCAGGATACCGACGAGATTTCTCGAGGAGCAAGCTTCGTGTAAGAAAAATCTGTATAGCTCGAGCTCGAGAAATCCACTTCGAGGATGACTGGATTGAATTTTTTTTTTCCACTTAGCGTATTTCCTAGCCGCTCACTTGGTCGGGTAACTGTATCGACTGCTTTGTGCGCATGAACTCTGTAGTAGCTTTCGAGCGTCAATGTGCTGCCTACAATTTCGTAACGCTACCCGCCGTGGTTGCTCAGTGGCTATGGTGTTGGGCTGCTGAGCAGCGGGATCGAATCCCGGCCACGGCGGCCGCATTTCGATGGGGGCGAAATGCAAAAACACCCGTGTGCTTAGATTTAGGTGCACGTTAAAGAACCCCATGTGGTCAAAATTTCCGGAGTCCTCCACTACGGCGTGCCTCATGATCAGAAAGTGGTTTTGGCACGTAAAACCCCAAATATTATTAATTTCGTAACGCTGGCAGGCAGTCAGAGGTGTCAGTGTTCTTTTTGCACTACGCAAAAAGAAATTTTTATTATTATTATTATTATTCCTTTAACACCATTGCGGCCGTTATCAAAACGAATGCGCAACTCGAAAATATTGAGCACATCGCGCGTTCATTTTTATTACAACCCGATCATTAGCTACAAATCGGCTCACTGACTAAATAAGCTGGCGTGCACTAAAATTAGCTTTCTTTTGTTAATAAATTATTTAACATTCTTTTTTCACTTGACGCTCAGCTGGAGCGACGTTCTTCAATTCTGCCTTTCCTTCCCTTCTCCTTGTTCATGTAATCACTTTTCCCGCTCTTGAGATGAGGATGCTGCTCATAATGGATGTTGCTCATAATAATTTCCATGAATTAATATACTTCTTCAGCTTTCTGGCTTGAAGATATTTATTTGTAGCGTCTTGTCAATGCACCTAATAAGCAGCAGATTCATCGCCTATCCGATGCAGACAGTTCAAATGCAAGCTGTTTAAGTTAGTGCAAAAAAAATCAACTTAATTTCTCCTCTCGCAAATATATAAAACTCATTCTTATCGAATCAGCAATGCTGTTCTCTCATCAGACGGGGTTTGACAGGTAGGCCCGACAACCTTCTGGCACCCTCGAAGTGCTATTCTCATATTCTTCGTACAACAGAGAGAAATGCTATATCCTTAGTATTTTCTACTGGAGTCTGTTTGCAGCAGCTCATAACATAAGAGAAAACATTTCTGGACGTAGAACGACTACGGGAGACATGGTGAACTGACTAACTCAATTACACACACTGGCCTTCAACTGCATCTGGTACCAATTGCGTAGTGAGGACATTATTAGAGACATATCGACTGATACTGAGTAGAAGACGGCGCGGCACTGTTATGAGCATTCAAATCAGGTCCTATGGATATTGATGCACCTGTATCCCGAAACGCGGCGCTACAGCCAGGAACGCGGTCGACCAGGGAGGGCCAGGAGTCTTTCCTGCACTGTTATTCCCTTTTTCTGTAAGGGCAACTAGCGAAACTCTTGCTCCGAAGTGTCTTTCGATCTAGTGCAAGTAAGAAGGCAATGATTCCTTCTTTTTCTGCCTAGAAGCATTTGCAGGAAAATTGAATATAAGAAAACAGTGCCGCATCTCTCTGCTCAGGCAAAGCGTAACGTGAGAACATACTCTGAACCCTCCAATTTTTCTGAATTTAGGCTCTGCGCCCAAAATTACGCTAATATCCGCACGAATTTTGTTGTTGTTCAAATGTACTTATTTTTAAATCATTTTTATTATTCTTCAACCCCCTCCCTTCCTCTTGACTATTGTCATTAGGGGTTGACTAGACAGGAGTAGTCCTAGCATCTTAGAGTTAGATGTTCTGTATTTTTTACTTTGGGAAACAAAGCTAATTGTATTCAGCTGAGTAACACGAAGTATCAATGGTATACAAATATTCCAGATTAAAAATTAAAAATAAATTATGGGGTTTTACGTGCCAAAACCACTTTCTGATTATGAGGCACGCCGTAGTGGAGGACTCCGGAGATTTCGACCACCTGGGTTTCTTTAACGCGCACCTAAATCTAAGTACACGGGTGTTCTCGCATTTCATTCCAGATTAGTGAAGGCCTGTGGTAAGGTAATTGGACATGAAGAAATAATGGAGAAAAACAACATACGTCAGGCCTCTCACAAAATAGGATCCTGGTTTTGTTGAGGCAACACTGAAACTCAAAAGAAATTCATGTTTGTTTTTAACAGTACACACATGTCATGTCGACAGTCTTATAATAAACGCATGCATAGTGCCTTGACTATTGGCAGGAGAACCTTCTCCTTCCCTCGTTTTCAGGAGATCCAATGAGTTTTCCTCGCCGGAATCAATGCGTTTCGTTTTCGATCTGTCTCGTCCGCCGCAGCTACTATCCAGCCCTTCAGAGCTAGCATTCCGTAAAACGTGACGGGAAAGTCAAAACGAGTAGCGCACCGCTTGTTTTCTTCGTTTTATTTTTGTCTCTGCCTAAGCAATCATTTGATCACTGGCTGGGGCGAAACATGGAGGTCGTTGAGTAATGCTGCCCTGTTTTTGCCAAAAGATAGTCTCTCTTCTGTTGGCATGACGAGGATCCGGTTAGAGGTGTCCGTCGAGGCTTCTTGTATGGTCATACATCAGACCAACATCACAACAAACACATTAACAATAAAAACAAAAAGAAGGCTGCTGGCAGTTTCCTTCACCGCTTGTCACTCTGAATGCGCCTCCTCCGACGCGTCATCCTTGAAGCGTAGGCCCAGAGCCTTCTGGGAAGCCTTCGTTAGGTCGAACGCCCTTGTCCAGAGCAAATCTGCATTCTTGCCGCCGCTTTTCATTGTCTGTGGTTCTTATGCTGCTTGACCTGACATAGTTCACCCCATTGATTTCATTGGACTTTTTGATGCGAAAGCATGAAATGACTCATGAGGCGGAAAATCCAGCGTTCTCGGCGTGACCAAACCATGATCGAAAAATGCTATGAACCCTTGACCTTACCTTGGAGTAGACCCCACGAAATTTGGTTTTAATTAAAGCGACGAACCCTCGACCTTTCTGTTGACTAAGGCGAAGATAATTAAGCCACAGATAATGAATATAAAGTAAGGCAATAGAACCCACGACCTTGGGTGAAAGTCAAACCCTCGAGCTTCCATTGTGACATAATGTCTAAGCATCGCGCAGTGGTCGCAATGCTTTCGCATTCATCCACATAGAGATAACTAAGTGCCCCTTGAATTTTCAGAGCGAGCGAGCGAGCGAGCACAGCGAAGGGTGAAAGAGCGAACATGGAGCGCAGCCAGGTGGGAAAGACGCGAGGAGGAAAGCGGAAGAGGAGCGTGTAGCGGAACCACGAGGCGGAAAGGGGAGGAGGAGGGTATGGCGAAAGCTTGAGAAGAAGGGCGTAGTGCGGCGACGATGGCTACGAGATGGCGCCAGAGTAGCGCGCGTCGTCTGGGAGGTCTGTCTGCGGCGGCTTCTGTAAATTCCGCCCACGCGTCACCCACACGCTACCTCTCGCGATCTCCAGACTAGCGAGGTTTCGCTCCGTTTGCAACGTACCGCACGACATAGATTGTGCGCGCCAGCCAATATATCGCGAAATGAAAAACGTCCGCCTGATTACATAATTAGTCCGCCTGATTCCGCCTGATTACATAATTAGTCTGATATAATTAATCAGTTTCTCAATTCTTATAATTAGATGAAAAGTGTCAATGAGAAAATTGTAGAGCAACATGAGAAACTCCCGATACACCTTTCTGTTGCTCAATACATGCTACGTAAAATTGTTTTTTTTCGAGCGTGAAAGAAGCCTGCGAATACACGCAAAGTGCTTCGAGCGGCCAGTCCCGCGGCAATTTTGCGTGTACTCGCGGTCTTCTTTCACTTTCGGAAAAGCGCTTTTATGTAGCACGTATTGAGCAACAAAAAGCTGTATCGGGTGTTTCTCATGTTGCTCTACAATATTCTCTTTGACACTTTTCATTGACTTACAATAACTGAGAAGACGAGTAATTAGTTAATTGATTAATTATTTAGTAAATGATTAATTATTTAATTAATTATCGCATTAAGCGGGGTGCAAATATAAGCCCAGTATCTCCAAGCGACGGCAAACCTTATTTTGGTTCGGTCCAGCTATGTGGCATTTGTATATATTTAAAGTTTGGCTCAAGTTATGTGAATCACCCTGTAGAACTGGAGCATCAGGCATGTAAAATAATAGGCGGGCAGAGTGAAAAGAGAAGAGGAAGAACGCTGAAGAAAATGCTTTGTGGCAAAATTTTTAGAACAAAGTTCGTTTATTTCTTTATCTTTTCACACTATGAAGCTAGAACGGAGATGTAGGCATTTAGACCATGAAACACTGGTGCGCAAAAAGAAAAAGAAAGAAGGATGGTAAAAGTAAATAGTTGGTAGGTAGAAAGGCATGTCGTTGACATGTACATTTGTGTGCATTAGAAAGTAAGTTCTTGTGCACGTACGTCTATGCGAATTTGATTCTTGGTAACATTGTGGGCCTTTCTTGCCGGCTACAGTCTGCCTTTGCCCTGACGGCAGACAAACTAGAGAAGCGGCAGACTTGCGCCGTACACTACTGGCAGAGGCTGTTTGCGCTGATGACGACGGCGCCCGCAACAGTGTGCGCACCGGTCCCGACTGCACGCAGCCAGTAGGCCGCACCACCAAACACCTGACGCGGGAGCATCCGCCACACGAGACGGTGCGGCTTTCGCCGGGAACAGGCGCCGAGCTACGAGCAGTGGATCACGCCGTACCGAGATAGGGGGACCCTCGCGCAGCTCTGGAGTCCCTCCTGGATTTTGCCAAGGAATCCGAGTTTTTTTTTACATTGGTCGTAGACCCTGCTCCTCCCTTCGTGCCTTGCGCTCCCGATAGACTTTTTCCGCTTCCCGATTACTCGCATTAGACCGAAGAGCCATCCAGCAAATAAAACATTTATTCAACCAATCAAACAAGGTGAAGTGGCCTTCCAGTGAATAAGGAGCTTGGCCAGCTGAAGGCCACACCTCCAACAGACGACGTATCAGTGTCGTATTGCAGCTGGCGACTTCAGCCGTATAGCAGATATCAAGGCCAGCGAACACGCGGAGAAAGAAGCGTTGACTGGCTCATCGTGCAAAACATTTGGCACGCTGCCGGAACGCGCTAGCGACAAACCGCCGGTTAGCTTTCCATCTTCCTTCGCTCGCCTTCCCGGTTCTTCACGCCTTAGTAACGTCTATAATGCGTTTTCTTTTCGTTCTCTATTTGTTGGTAGTTAGAGCCATTTGGGACGGTGCAGACAACACAGGAAGAGACAGCGGCATAACCGCGAACCTGGACACTTTAGTTTTCGTAACTCACGCACAATATTTACAGAGCCAGCCACGCAACGCAAGGCAGTGCCTTCAGCGGAAGTTTGGTGGTTTGTGGAACAAGTGAAGGTCGGTTCCTGCAAAAGTGGTGGATAGTCTGTGACGGGCCTTTTACCTGCACTGCCGCCTAGCTGTACCGAGTCGCCATTCGGGACGTCCGTGCAATAATGCTGAACATTGGTGATAGAAAAGACAGGAGTTGCACTCATCTCAAATCACGGCACGGTCACGTGCGTTCGCTTCGTTCTTTCAGCAGGCTGTGTTCGTTCATTCGGTGTGTAACCAGATGGGAAGGAGGAGGATGGAAGATGTTTCAGTGTCATTACATTGATGCCGTCCTCTTTCTCCACCTCCCACCTGCCGCATTTCCTTTTGGAAAATTTTATTCTTCCGAAAACTCCTACAAAATGAAAACAGACTAGAAGCATACTCGAGGCTCCCCTTGAAATTACGAGCAGGCAGACACACCTGCGAAATAAAGTCTTGTCTGTGCTACATGTATTCACACGTGCCACGGCCCGAATTCACAAAGCTTGTCGTACTTAAGTGCTCATATTGGCCGGCCGCCTCCGCTAATATTATGCCCGGCATCAGGATTGGCTGCAATTTTCTCGCACGAACAATTCTAGTGTATGTGCATTTTGTGACTACGGGCCCACATTCTAGAACCCTGTGTTAGATGGTCAGATGGCGTACGTAGGCACAGTCCTCGGGGAGCGCCCTACGAACGGGGAAAGTGCGTTAGCAGCTTAATGGACTTCCGCAGTGTGGCGGACGTTCTGTGTGGTCGTCCTTATGTGTATCTCGCTCTTTACAGCATTTCTTTCACCACGAGCGATAATAGCACGCTATCTATGTTTAAATTTAACATTCTTGTCCCTTCCAGTCCTCCATGCGGCGGACATGCACTGGCAAGAACCGTGTGTGTGGCGTGACCGGTCGCGACAGCGGCTGCCCCGGCACCACCCGCTCGCGTGCGCAGCGACGATTGGAGCAGAGCGCCGCTGCATGGCCACTGCCCCTTTCCGGGTACTGTCGCTTGCGCCACTCGGGAAGAGATATTGGGTCGCGCTCTACTCTGGAGAATAGTTCCGTTTCAACGACGGCTGAGGACAGGCTCGCTATAGCGCCGTGTAGTTCTTTGTTCCGGAAGCACTGATCCAAATAGGCTATTCGAACCCCCTGCTGGGCAGGTGAACTGCAATTCTGGCTGGGCTGATTTAAGCTCTCCGAAATACCACTCCATCATAGAAGTACGGCAATGAACGCTACATAAACATCGTAGTGAGTAGTCTCAGTGGAACATCGTTTACTGACCCATCTGCGTGCCAATACAGAATAGGTATGTTACACAGTGAAACAACAAACGGTGCCTAAACATTCTCTGTGGAACAAGCATGTGTCTTCAATCGCATAATTTCATTGTTCGAGCGCAACTTTGTACGCCTTCTATCTCGGGATTTGGCAAGTCTGTTTCGTCGGCTTCTTGCCGACTAAGGTGGGCCGGTCACAGTGCAATTTAGTAAAATGGGCTGTCCCAGACGATGGCGTAATTAAAGTGGCCATCCCGGAGACATTGCAGTCAGCGTTCACTTGGATCACGTGAGTCTTACCGACTTGCCAGGCGTTGCGGGAGATCCACAGTTATATAGCAATTACTTAACCGGTGTCACGAAAGCTTCGCATCATTTTGGTCTCGAAGAAGGAAACAACTTTGTCGGTGGAAACCTTGGGTCGATCAGAAGACCAGTTCCGCGAATCAGCGCCTTCGAGGAGGTGGCGCTCACGGTCTTCTTCCTTTCTAAATCCATCGAAACTTTCATCTTCCATTTGAACTTCTTCCACCGAAACTTTGTGATGCAGGGCACGAATGCGTGAGCAGTGCTTGACCAGGGATTGTGGGTTCCATGCCGAATTTCGGCCCTTTTTTTTTTTTTGAGGGCCGGAACAACACCTTCTGGAATGGAGAAATCTTCGAGAAGAAGCAGATCGTCAGATGTCTCGGGAGACTTCTACCCGTCTTTGGTGACCGTGCAAGGTCACTGTGCCACCAAAACTCGCTAGTGCCCACTGTCATTCGATGAAAGGTTCGCAACGGTAAATCGGTCCTTTAATGCGGAAACGTGACCGACAGACAACCAGTAATGGTAAATACGCACTGCTCTCCTCCAAAGCTCAGACTAGGTAATTTTGCAGATGAGCTTCGCATGACCGAAAGATGCTCGCCAAACAGAGCGAGAACGTCTCGGGGCGCTGCACCTTTGCTGTGGCAATACCCAATGAACCTCGCATGCCACGAAGCACAATAAAGTTTTTTTTTCCTCCTCTTCCTCCTAAATGCGCTGAATCCCGACGTTATGCGCTTGGAAGGAACAACGCTCAAAGGTGTAGGGAGAAATGCAGTTTAGCAAAGCACGATTTCCCGCTAGTTGGTGCACGGCTGTCGATATTTGTGGCACAAAAAGTTACAAAGGAAGATTTCTTCCCATTTCTGCCTTCTTTTGGGCTACAAATATTGAGAGATAATGTCTATATAAGCTAAGTAGCAGGCTCATACCGCTACTACTATGATCATCGTTAACACTAGCTGCTGCTTCAGGGCTTAAATCATCTGCCCCGTGGCATTTTATGTTTTCGATACGGCTCCTCACATCCACCGTCGTTGCCCCTGCCCCCCACCGACTTGAATAAGAAGTTCAAAAACAATAAAAAGCTGATTCAAACAAACGCTGTCGCTCTTTTGGCCAGGCTTAGAGTCGGTAAATGTACCCTAATTACACAACAATTCGTAAATATTACAGGATGAATAGAAGAACGTGTGCACCACCATATAAGAGTTTTATGGCGATGGAGTCTGCAGCGCTACGCAGACTCCAGACAAATAAATACACAAAATTACACAGGCTACATGTATTCTACCCCACCCCACAGCACACGGAGAAATATACCCACGGTGTTGGACCACACCAACTCTGTTTCGCATCACGTGGGAGTGCACATTACACAATGAAGAACATCACAACACGAACAATACAAAGCAACAATGGGAGGCAGTGCTATCCAGCCCGACCCTTGAAGACCCCCTTAGGCTGGTCCAAAGGGCAGAGAGGATGGCAAGGGGCCCGGGACTAGGGGCCCCGACCATTTGCGACGCCGCACTTTCAGGGGAAATTGCACGTATAGAGGCCAAAATGTGCGTTACAACTTCAGTAATTTTCTTACAGCGAAGTTCTTAGCGACCCTACCCCGACTTTGGTGGCCGCTGTGCTGCCGGATTGGCATGCGCTTGCTTCCATTAGGCCATGGACGCCGGAATTAAACGGGGAAAATAGTGGCAACTCTACCAGCGCGTCATACTTCTTCTCTCAGCACACATCCGTCATTCTTCCCTCGACAAGCGTTACCTTTGTCCTCATGACACGACAGCGTCGACGTCTCGCAGTGTCTATTCGCATGAAATGTTTGCATCAAGGCTTAGTCAACGGTGTAGCGCATAAACATCGCATCACATTAAAGTTGTGACCGGCATGGTGCATACACATTTTACGAGATTTTTACGAGATGGCATGTTGTACAGATGAAAATAAAGGCGCGTCGCATTTAGCTTTATAGCATTTAGGTAACCGCTTCAGGAAAGCTTTGCTGCATAGTAATTCCAACATGTGCTCTGGATCTGTGTATTTCTTTTTTTTTTTTTTGCTGTTAAATGTGCTTCACAAGTCCGTAATTAAGAAACTCTTTCAGGTCGCGCACTATAATGTATGAACGAAGATAGCAATGGGAAGTTAGACATTGCAGCATAACAGCCAACAGTCCATGCGTCTCGGTTGCATCATTGTGTGCTCTGCGACATCTGCTGTTTTACAGCGGTAACTTTTGTGGGCTCACTCAGCAGGTCGTTTTGATGTCCGCGGGTGCCGTCACGGGAATTTCAAAATATTTTGCGAGAAAATTACAAAGAAAAAATTATCATTGCGCCTCGAGGATTTGTACTTATCACCAACATATTGCCAGTCGAGGATTGCACCCCTCAGCCACTCTTATTTGTTGTTGTTGTTGTTTTCATGGTACGTATATATTTCAGGCGGAAATTAATATCAAGTCGGTGTCGCCGAGCAAGTGGAAGAGGCTGATTAGCTCCTTAATTGTTTTTTTTCACTGAGTTACTCTGTCAATGCTACAATAGTAGAGAGTACTTACCCCGGAGAGCACGATGGCGCCAGCAGCTGCCCTGATTGGCTAACGCCCACTCGACATCTGCTGATGATGATGATAAAGCCTCAATCAATGGCACAAACCCACTACGGGAGATAGGCCACGAATCGGGTGGTAATATGATTGAATAAATAAAAGAATTTGGTTAATAAATGCCTGATGCAAAAAAGTTAAATAAATATATTGACACGTGTACTTGTCTTTATCGGGCGACACGTTTTGCCGCCTAAGAAATGTTATCGCACAGCGCGGGACGCGCCTGCATGTATCCGAAGGTTCTGGAAAGTTTTTCGATGCTTCCATCCGCTGTCTGTTGTCGCCGAACCTTGTGTTATCTGATTTCATCGCTTGACACGAATGGTGTAGAACTTTGTAGAAGGCATGCGGGTCCCAACGATTAGTCTGGAACATTCGATGCCTGCTGTATAAAAGCCGACGCGCTTGACCCGCTGATCAGATTTTCGACGATCGCCGAGCGTGTTCGCCGCTATCGTTGTGCTATAAGTGTAGCCTCTTTTGTGGGCACAGGTTCGCCCAATAAAAGTTAGTTTTGTCGTTCACAGTATTGCTACTGTGTTATTCAACGTCACCACCACGTGACATCTGGTGGAGGTGCTTTACGTACATGTACCGGACGCCCCCGACAAGCTGTAATTCAAGCCCGGACCGCAAAGACAACACCAGCGCCGTCCCGGAGCATCGAGCAAGCCGCCGTCTTCAACAGCTGCTCCCGGAGCATGGACTTCTACCTGAGACCAAGAAGATTGTATCCAAGGCTACTCCAATGGCAGCCCCAGCGTCCCCCATCGTGCTGCAGCAGCCCAGGGAACCACCGACGTTCCGCGGTTCCACATTTGAGGACCCGGAAAGCTGGCTGGAAACGTATGAGAGGGTCGCTACGTTTAACAGCTGGGCAAGCGACGACAAGCTGCGACATGTTTATTTCGCATTGGAGGACGCCGCCAGGACGTGGTTCGAGAATCGAGAAGCCACTTTGACGACGTGGGACCCGTTCCGAAGCGGCTTTCTGCAAACATTTACAAGCGTCGTGCGAAAAGAGCGAGCCCAAACTCTACTGGAGACCAGAGCGCAGCTGCCGAATGAGACAATCGTGATCTTCACTGAGGAAATGAACCGTCTGTTCCGCCACGCCGATCCGGAAATGTCCGAGGAGGAGAAAGTCCGCCTGCTGATGCGTGGTGTAAAGGAGGAACTTTTCGGCGCAATGATACGAAGCCCACCGACGACCGTAGAAGAGTTCCTTCGCGAGGCCACCAGCATTCAGAAGACACTCGAAATGCGGAACCGGCAATTCAACCGCCGCACGAGCTGGACAAACTACGCCGGAGTTCAGTCACTGACCACCGACGACCTGCACGAGACCATCAGGGCAGTCGTACGAGAGGAGCTTCAAAGGATCTTCCCTTCATCGCAACCTCAAGTGGCCACAGTCGCCGAAATTGTCAAAGAAGAAGTTCAGCGATCGCTCGGAGTTCCCGAGTTACAACCACAGTCATCGCAAACCCAGCCAGAAGCGATGACCTACGCCGCCGTCGCCCGCCGTCAAGGTCCCCCTCCACGACCGCGCCAGGGCCCTGCAACGCCGCAATTCCGTCGACCACCGCCGCCGCCGCCAGCACGCCCACCCGTCGTCCAGCGCAGCTACCCGAGGAAGCCAGACATGTGGCGAGCCCCCGACCACCGCCCGCTCTGCTGTCACTGCGGAGAAGCCGGCCATGTGTATCGCCGATGCCCATACCGCGACTTGGGACTGAGAGGGTTCGCCGTCAACGCGCCGCGTCCACAGCTTGGAGAGCGCCCACGTGACATCGCCGACTACCTCGACGCTACTCGATGGAGCGCTCGACTACCGTCCCGTTCGCCGTCACCAGGCCGCTACCTGTCGCCGCAGCGCCGACCATACACCGGCCCAGCCCGGGGCCGCTCTGCGAGCCCATATCCGGAAAACTAAAAGCAGCAACCGATGGAGGTGCGGTTGCTGTTCGTCGAACTGACGAAGATCCTCCGCCGCCGACGAAGACGACGAAGAAACCATCTCGACGACTTAATGACGACACGCCGCCGTCCCGAAGAAGTCGGGAAGCCAAGACTACTACTACGAAAGACGACTTGACGACGCGACGTTCCAGCTTCAGTTCAACACGACGCAGCCGTGATCCGACGCCAAGACCCAACTGCAACGCCAGACAAAGAACCACCGACCTCGACGTGCTTCTCGACGGCCATGCAGTCACTGCCTTAGTCGACACAGGGGCCGATTACTCCGTAATGAGTGGACACATCGCCGCTCAGTTGAAGAAGGTTAAGACTGCATGGGAGGGTCCCCAAATTCGGACCGCTGGAGGACACCTCATTACGCCGACTGGAATCTGCACGGCAAGAATTACCGTTCATGACCGGACTTACCCTGCCACCTTCGTTATCCTCCAACAGTGTTCACGAGACGTCATTCTCGGCATGGACTTCCTGAACCAACACGGCGCAATCATAGACCTGAAGTCGAAGTCCATAACGCTGTCGGAAGATCGAGCGATACCGCCGGAGAGCTCTAGTAGTCACTATGCCTTAAGTGTGCTCGAAAGTCAAGTCAGCATCCCGCCTCGCTCCAGCATTGTCATATCCGTAGGCACCAAAACGCCTGCCGATGTAGAAGGCGTCATTGAGGGTGACCAACGTCTACTGCTAGACCGTGAAATTTGCGTCGCGAGAGGGATCGCTCGACTGCATGGAGGGAAAACTGAAGTGTTGCTGACAAACTTCAGCCAGGAGTTCAAGCACATCAACAAGGGCATGACGATCGCGTACATCGAGGAAATTCTGGAAACCAGTAATGCGTTTGTCCTCTCGGATTCCGCCGCATCTACCCCGACGACCATGGTTCCCGAACCAGACTACGACATTAATCCAAGTCTCCCCGTGATTAAGCAACAGCAGCTCAGAAGTCTGCTCCAACGATACAAAGGTTGCTTTTCGACGTCATCGAGGATTCGACAAACACTAGTCGCCAAGCATCGCATAATAACCGAGGAGAGTGCTCGACCACTCCGCCAGAGCCCTTACCAAGTTTTGCCGCGACAACGTGAAGCTATAAAACAACAAGTCGACGAAATGCTGCGCGACGATATCATGCAGCTGTCGAAAAGCCCGTGGGCATCCCCTGTTGTCTTGGTGAAGAAAAAGGACGGCACCTTACGTTTCTGCGTCGATTATGGTCGACTGAGCAAAATCACAAAGAAGGACGTATACCCCCTACCACGGATAGACGACGCATTAGATCGGCTCTGCAACGCAAAATACTTCTCGTCGATGGATCTCAAGTCTGGCTACTGGCAAATAGAAGTCGACGAGAGAGATCGCGAAAAGACCGCCTTCATCACGCCAGACGGCCTCTACGAGTTCAAGGTCATGCCATTCGGACTCTGCTCGGCGCCTGCAACATTCCAGCGCGTTATGGACACGGTGTTAGCAGGATTGAAGTGGCAGACCTGTCTTGTTTACTTGGATGACGTCATCGTCTTCGCCGAAAAATTCGACGATCACCTTAGGCGGCTTGCGACAGTACTAGAGGCCATCAAGTCATCAAGGCTCACTCTGAAGCCAGAAAAGTGCCGCTTCGCTTACGATAAGCTTCTGTTCCTAGGCCACGTCATCAGCAAGTCTGGAGTTCACCCCGACCCGCAGAAGACAGCTGCCATTGCAAAGTTCCCGCAGCCCATCGACAAGAAGGCAGTGCGTAGATTTCTTGGCATGTGTGCCTACTACAGGCGATTTGTCAAGGACTTTTCACGTATCGCTGAGCCGCTGACACAGCTAACTAAATGTGACGTCGAGTTCAAGTCGGAAACGCCGCAGGCCGACGCATTTCAAGAACTAAAACGACGCATGCAGTCGCCGCCCGTACTTGCGCACTTCGACGAGGCCGCCGATACCGAAATCCACACTGACGCCAGTAGCCGAGGCCTCGGTGCCGTGCTAGTCCAGAGAAAAGATGGTCATGAACACGTGATAGCTTACGCTAGCCGGTCGTTGTCAAAAGCGGAAGGCAATTATTCTACAACCGAAAAAGAATGCCTCGCCATCGTTTGGGCTACAGCGAAATTTCGCCCGTACCTATATGGCAGGCCATTCAAAGTCATCAGTGACCATCACGCTTTGTGTTGGCTAGTGAATTTAAAGGATCCTTCAGGACGGCTGGCGCGGTGGAGCCTAAGATTGCAAGAATATGATATCACTGTAACCTATAAGTCCGGACGAAAACACTCTGATGCCGATTGCCTATCACGCGCCCCCAATGACTCGCCGCCGCAAGATGACGAAGATGACGACGCCTTCCTCGGCATTTTAAGCGCAGAAGACTTCGCTGAACAGCAGCGAGCAGACGCGGAGTTGAAACACCTCATCGAGTATTTGGAAGGGCACACCGACGTTTTCCCTAGGGCATTTAAGCGAGGATTATCTTCGTTCTCGCTTCAAAACAACCTACTCGTAAAGAAGAACTTCTCACCAGTGCGTGCCAACTAACTTCTTGTTGTCCCGTCAGGACTGCGTCCAGAAGTACTGCACGCCCTACATGACGATCCAACCGCTGGGCACCTTGGATTCTCCCGGACGCTGTCGAGGATACAGGAAAGGTATTATTGGCCGCGCCTGACCGCCGATGTCGCCCGTTATGTCAGAACATGCCGAGACTGTCAGCGACGCAAGACACCGCCGACAAGGCCAGCCGGATTACTACAGCCAATCGAGCCTCCTTGCCGACCATTCCAGCAGATCGGGATGGACTTGCTGGGAACCTTTCCGACGTCAATAACCGGAAATACGTGGATCATCGTGGCGACGGAGTACCTCACCCGCTTCGCTGAAACTAAAGCACTGCCGAAAGGTAGCGCCGCCGAAGTAGCGAAATTCTTTGTCCAAAACATCCTGCTGCGACATGGCGCCCCAGAAGTCCTCATCACCGACAGAGGAACGGCCTTTACAGCGGAGCCCACCCAGGCCATTCTGCAATACAGTCAGACAAGGCACAGCAGGACAACTGCCTACCACCCACAGACGAATGGTCTTACGGAGCGGCTAAATAAGACCCTCGCCGACATGCTAGCAATGTACGTCGACGTCGAACACAAGACCTGGGATGCCGTCCTGCCGTACGTAGCATTCGCTTACAACACGGCGGTGCAAGAAACAACACAGATCACGCCGTTCAAGTTGGTTTACGGCAGGAACCCGACGACAACGCTCGACGCCATGCTGCCGCACGTAACTGACGAGGAGAATCTTGACGTCGCTACGTATCTACAGCGCGCCGAAGAAGCCCGACAGCTCGCCCATCTGCGGATCAAAAACCAGCAGCGTACCGACAGCCGACACTACAACCTCCGACGACGCTTCGTCGAGTACCAGCCCGGCGACCGTGTTTGGGTATGAACCCTGATACGCCGACGAGGACTGAGTGAGAAACTATTGCGACGCTATTTCGGACCCTACAACGTCATCCGACGTATTGGCGCACTGGACTATGAAGTCGTGCCAGACGGCATTTCGCATTCACAGCGACGTCGCGCACGACCTGAAGTGGTCCACGTGGTGCGTCTTAAACCGTTTTATGGACGCTAACGAACTTTCCTTATATTGTTTTTTTCTTTGCTACGAGTGCTTATTTATTACTTTCGTTTGTTTGCAGCATCGGGTCGATGCTTTTTAAGAGTGGGGTATTGACACGTGTACTTGTCTTTATCGGGCGACACGTTTTGCCGCCTAAGAAATGTTATCGCACAGCGCGGGACGCGCCTGCATGTATCCGAAGTTTCTGGAAAGTTATCGATGCTTCTATCCGCTGTCTGTTGTCGCCGAACCTTGTGTTATCTGATTTCATCGCTTGACACGAATGGTGTAGAACTTTGTAGAAGAACCCGCCGTGGTTGCTCAGTGGCTATGGTGTTGGGCTGCTGAGCACGAGGTCGCGGGATCGAATCCCGGCCACGGCGGCCGCATTTCGATGGGGGCGAAAACACCCGTGTACTTAGATTTATGTGCACGTTAAAGAACCCCAGGTGGTCGAAACTTCTGGAGTCCTCCACTACGGCGTGCCTCATAATCAGAAACTGGTTTTGGCACGTAAAACCCCATGATTTTTTTTAACTTTGTAGAAGGCATGCGGGTCCCAACGATTAGTCTGGAACATTCGATGCCTGCTGTATAAAAGCCGACGCACTTGACCCGCTGATCAGATTTTCGACGATCGCCGAGCGCGTTCGCCGCTATCGTTGTGCTATAAGTGTAGCCTGTTTTGTGGGCACAGGTTCGCCCAATAAAAGTTAGTTTTGTCGTTCACAGTATTGCTACTGTGTTATTCAACGTCTCCACTACGTGACAATATAATCCAAGATGAAAAATAAACTGTGAATACATGAGTGAAACTAGTGGTCAGTACTATAGTTAGCCTTGCGTTGATAGGAATACTAAAAAAGAGAGAATAATAATAACAACAAACATATACTTAAACTTGAGTAAGCTAAATTTTTTAATAATAATACTAGAAGGATTTAAACTGTGCATTTGTGCTTTTACTTTTTGAATTTCCTAGACTGAAGTAGAAGTAAATAAATTGCGGAAACTAAGAACTGTTAAGAAGGCATTCTTTTTGTGCCACATAGAAAATTATAAATGGCTAGGCAAACGTTCCTGTGGCTGTATCCCAATACTGTTGCCACAAGGGAAAGAATAGCAGTGCTGTTTAAAGGCAATCGTAAATTTTGAAGTGGGATTTCTAGACATAGTTTTCGATGAGCAGAAAATCGCCGACAGGATAATAAAAATGATCTATAGATTCCGGTTCATTGCAGAGGTAGCATAGAGGGGATACCGCCAGACCACACCTGTGCAAGTAAAAATTAAGTGTTGGAATACGGCAACGCAGCCTGGTAAATGAAACTTCGAATTTCCAGTTAGGAGACCATTTCCGGTTCCAAGAATAATTTAGGTGCAAAAAAGCTGTACACTTTGCTAATGACAGGGCTTTTTTGTCTTCGCTCAAAGAAAATTGTCTATATCTGGCTGCAGCGACGTGCGCCGTTGCCAGCAGCACAGATAGCACAGGACCTGTTAAAGAAGCTCGGGCCAAGGAATCAGCTATTTCATTAATAATAATGTATCGGTGTCCTGGGACCCATACCATATGAACTAAACTTAAATGAGGCGGAGCTAATGAATAAAACGTGTTCAATGTGGTCGATTTTGTAGATGCAGTAAGTGCGCTGCGTACAGATAGAGAATCTGTGACGATAATAACTCTTGTTGTATCAACTGGTAATTTCATCAAGGCAAGAACTATTGCCAGAAGTTCGGCATGAAAAATTGATGTGTAATCTGGTAGGCGAAGTGAAAAAGACCAATCGAGGGATGGTGAGTAGATACCCACGCTTGCCTTCTCTTCAAACGAAGAAGCATCAGTCGCTATTACATTTATTTTGAAACGGGCCAAATATTCTTGTAAACGGTCATTCAAATATTCTGTGGGCAGAAATTTTGCGTTGTTAGGAAAAATGTCGGCAAATTCAATTTTGAGTGATCCTGTAGACCTATAAAGCGGAATTATTTCTCCAAGGCTAACATTTAAAGGTGTTAATTGTGCTTGCACAAATACAAGTTGTGGGGTATGCAACCGTGACCACGTGTTCTCAAAAAATGGATTTGGTTCACTAATAAATGCATGTTGTCCACGTCGTAGCGGAGATTCCTAAGCTCTTAAGTAGGTTTGAACCGTAGGCATGCGGAATCGCGTGTGAAGAGTAGGTAGGCGCGCTTCCTGGTATAATACATTATTAGCAACGAATTTAGGGAGACCTAAACATAGTCGAAGAGCTTCTCTTTCTAACAGAACAAGGGGTCTTAATTTATATTTTGCACTTCCAGAGAATGAAACACAGCAAAATTCTAGAATCGGTCGTACATACATACGATAAATCATAATTAGTGTGTCACTTCGCATACCAGAACGTCGGTTACTGATTCTACG
The DNA here is from genome assembly GCF_050947875.1 of Dermacentor variabilis. Classification (NCBI taxonomy): domain Eukaryota; kingdom Metazoa; phylum Arthropoda; class Arachnida; order Ixodida; family Ixodidae; genus Dermacentor; species Dermacentor variabilis. The sequence goes on from NC_134571.1 coordinate 12,415,304, forward strand.
TAGTAAACCTAGGGCTCATGTCCCCTTCGTTCCAATATTCTCTATGTGAGAACGCCAGTTATGCTTTCCGTCATATATGATGCCCAAGTATTTAAGTGACTCTACCTGAGGAATGGTTCTCTGTTCATATACTAATTATAAGTGTAACGGCCCGGAAAGCGGAAAAACAAGGACTGCACTTTTGTTTACGTTTAGTGATAGACGCAGATCGTGAAGCCACGTCTGTAGAGTACAGAGGTACGTTTGCAAAGACAGGTGAAGAGAATTGATGTCTCTAGCAGTCGCGAAAAATGCAATGTCATCTGCTTGGACACACAGATTCACATCCTGGTACAGTGGTACCGAACTCATCAATAGGTTAAATAGCACAGGAGACAGAACAGCCCCCTCGGGCACCCCTCTTGTCTGATCGAACTGCCTTGAAGAAAAGCCTTTTTGAAAACAATGAAATTTTCTGTTTCTTAGAAATTCTAAAATCCATGCCGTTATATACCTAGGAAAATTGTAGGACTGTGATCTGTCTATCAGTAGAGAGTACTCAACGTTGTCATAAGCTTTTGCGATGTCAAGAGCCACTAAAGCACTAACTTCTTTTCTATGTTGAGCAAGTTGGATGCGGCTTTCTAAATCTACATGCGCACATCATATGGACAGACCGGGCCGGCAACCTATTTGGCATGGGCTCATAACGAATGAGATATATGATCCATCATACGATCATATAAAACTCTTTCAATTAGTTTTGCCATATCTGACGTAAGAGAGATAGGCCTAATGTTGTCAAGGTTGTAGCCGGCTCCTCGTTTTTTAAGCAACGGAATAATTGTGGCTGTCCTCCATTCTTGTGGAATCCATGAATTTTGTAGAGAATAATTTACCGTGTTCAGAATGTCATCAGGAGACATTTCAAATAATAATTTTAGCATGGCATTGGAAATGCCGTCAGGACCTGGAGCTGAGGCAGGCAGAGACCTCAGGACAATAAACAGTTCTGACACTGTGACTTCCACAAAGTCATCGGCGATAGGGGCTTTAGTGGCCCGTTCGGCAAACGTGATGTTAAGAGTTGCGCTAAGCCCTTTCCTATGAATTCTAATGAAGCAGATATCTCGCGTGGTGAAAGAATTATCGATTCAGTATTCGCTGGTGTCGGTATGAATTTTCTGTATCGCAGGAATCTGAACAAAGCTTTTTTGTTACTGGGCTTAGAGAGGAAGTCATGATGTTTTTCGTCATATTCGCATTTGGCATTCGATACTGTTCTCTTGAACGCAGCAGCTGTAAATTTATAATCACTCCAGTTACTCGGACACTGATTGTAAAGTAATTTCTTCCACGCGGCTTTTCGTCTTCTATAATCCCGCGTGCAATCCGAATTCCACCAAGGAGAGGTAGTACATTTGCTTATGTTATGGATCAGTCTCTTCACTACTACAAGTTCATAACGCACTCATAAAACAAAGAATTGCTTACTCGGCGCCTATTATCCAGGGTTTATCGCAAATGTCCGAGGAACGTCTTCAACGTTTACTGGCAAGAGGGCGGCGAGTGTGTCTTGGGGTTCCGCAGGCTACCTCGAGTTCCTTAGTAATTGCGGAAGCCCGCCACCCACCATTTCCAGACATACGAACGGTTTAAACATGCCGACATAGCTATCGCATCTTAACCCAACACGAGAAGCATCCATTAAACCTCGCGCTTACCGAAAGAAACAAAAGCAAAATTCACGATGTTGTTCGAGAACATAACGCATTATTACCAAGATTTGAATTATGCAAAGTGGATGTTTGTTACCCTCCCTGGATGTTAACATGTCCTAAAATAGAATTATCGGTTGACGGAATTATATCTAAGAGAGACATGTTCATAGTAGCCGCACAACAACTGGCACTCTTTCAAATTTACTCCTTACATCCCCAGTACATCCACCTTTATACAGATGGTTCGTGTCATAAAAATTCCTCGACTTCAGCATTCGTCATTCCACATTTAGCGCTAGAGCAAACATTTAAATTATCCCGAGAGACATCTTCCAGCGTGGCAGAACTGTGTGCAATCCGGTGTGCTTTGCGTTTCATAACATCAGAAAAAACATTAGCAAAAATGGGTTATCTTTAGTGATTCGCAAGCCGCTATCACATTACTACAAAGCATTACGAAAAGTTCTTTTGAACACTTTGCTATTGTATGAGACACTCAAAGAACTTACAAAAGCAAGCGCAATGAATCACGTAATTGCATTCCAGTGGATACCTGGGCACTGCAATATTGTAATATTGCAGTGGGTAATACTGCAGCTGATGCAGCGGCGAATCGGGCGCACAATAACGCAGAGACAACCAATCTTCCCCTATTGCGTAGTGAAGTCTGTCTGCTCCTGACACAGGTTTCTTGTCACCTCAGAAAAACTACCTGGTTTGATCAGCAAGCTAAAAACTCGGAGTTATACTTTGTAGACCTATGTATAAACTTATCAATGTCGGAAAATCTAAGAGACAACAGAAAATTTGAAACATTGGTTCACCGCCTGCGTCTTGGTACTGCATTGACAAAACACTTCTTGTGCAGAATAAAACGTGTCTCTAGTCCGCAGTGTTTTTGTGGCCATCCAGACGAAGATGTGCATCACCTTCTCCTCTAGTTCATGAAATACGATCTACAAAGAAAGGTACTGCAAGCAAATTTGTTGATATTAGACAGAAGACCATTCACTCTAAAAAAGACACTTGGCCCATGGCCAACTGCGGGCCTTCAAAAAAGAACGCTTCTTGCTCTGAAAAAGGTTTTAGAAGACACCAACATTCTGGGAAAATATTAGGTATCGGATGATCCTAATGCGCTAAAGGAGTAACACAAACGTTCGTGGTTCATAATTGGTTTATGTGGTGATCGCAACTTTTACGCAATATGTTTATTTCTGTTCTGTACTTGCAGTGCATTACATGTGTTGTGTGTTTTGGCTGTTCAAAATATCTGACTTTATATATGCGTACGTGGACTGAACTAATGCACAGAACTTTGCGACTCATGTACTGTTGGACTTTATATGTTTTATTCATCCAGTGTTCTACTGAGTGCCATATTTTGTGTCGCTATTCTCCCTTTTTACGCAAATTTGTTTCCTTTGCCAAGTGACAAGGAGTAGCCGGTGCCACCATAAAGGCACGAACCTCTCCTAATATTCATTTCAATAAAAAAATATCTCCGCGTCAGACACGCACGCCTCGCCACCAACAAGAAATTTGGCCCTTTTGGCGCTGCGTGGCCTTTCCTTGGTGCGTTAAAGATTTTTAGTGTTATCTAATCCACTAAGGAACTCACGCGTCGCATACTCATCAGATTTCTTTCCTTTCTTAAGCGACGATGCGCTCAGTTCTGCATGTGAAGGTGAGAGAAAGACGGGTGGCAGGGCGCAACACTTACGCCTTGGCGGGGCTGGGTCGTTAAGAAGCGCCACTAGCAAGTAATTAATGAAGTCTTTTGAATGTTGCCAACTTGTCATTACGACGTCACTTTGTTAAATTATTTACTTATTTATTATGAAGTATGTATTCATAATCAGATCGTGATTTTGGCACGCTAGACCCTATCAGTTAATCATTTTTTAATTCTAAACTGTAGTAGCGATGGCACAGTTTACCTCGCGTTTAATAGTGAGCGCCAACAGGTACATTCCTATTGAACGTTATTCAGGTCTTTACGATACCTGGAGTGCTGTGAAGTTATTTCATTTTGTGGGAAATTTGGCAGCCAACCAAGATTAGATAAGCATCGGTGACGCGAAAATTACCGTATGGTCGGGAACGGTTGAATGCAAGAGACCTGTGAGTCGCCTTGCGCAATGATCCCCCATGAATAGTGGTCCATGAACGATCTTTGTGAAAATCATCTGCAAGCACTTGTGTCGTGATGGGCTTTCGATTCATCAGCAGCTGCTGATTAAGGTTTTCATTCACTGACAGCGACAGAAGGTGCCTTCATGACACTACATCCGTTATGACACTCTCTGTGAGTTAAGCATGTGCGTTCGTCATGCTCAACGGCACATCGCCATGGCTTTAGATATCGTGTTAGTGATCTGTTATCGAATATGCAAATATATTCACTGACTCAGCGAATAGAGAACGTTTACTCTTGTGGGGATGGTTTACGTTGCGCCTCAGGCTTTTTTGCTACCAGCACAACATATTTATGCATAGATGCGCCATTTCTTGGGTGATTCATCAAAACTGAGCGCTGGGCGAGTTGGTGTGGGTACATCTTAACAAAAAACCAGTGCGAAAAAAGACGTGGACGAGCAAAGAAACGACTAAACACGGGCGCTGACTCGCAGCTAACATTTTATTTGCAACAAAACAGAATGTTAGTTGCGAGTCAGCACCCTTATTTGTCGTTTCTTTGCTCGTTCACGTCTTGCTTCGCGCTGGTTTTTTTTGTTAAGATGGTATTGGGTGATTACACTTTTTCATGCTTTCACCTTTATTTTGGTGGAAATAAAAGGAAAACAATGGCAAAGTATGACAATCAACTGGAGGACTAGTGCATTAGCGTAGTCTCTCCGTGATATGCATTTGCCCAAAATTCGTCAAATAAATACAATTACAGACGTCATCTTAATGTTTCATGCTTGCTGCGGGCCAGACACAGAACGTACTTTTCATTATTGAAAAGCCGCACACATGTCGGGCAGCACTGCCTTGTGTCGTGTTTTGCGCTGCTCTTCCAGCGCATGACAAAAAACAAACCTAATTGTGAAATATAAAAAGATATAATTGTCTCAGAACTCCTCATTATCCGTACTCGAACAATTAAGGGTGACTATGGTGCTCATTCTTCCGGATCAATACTCGTTCCTGATATGCTCATGTGCGACGTGTGGCATATGCATGGTATTATTTTTCATTAATTACGTCCCCCGCAAAGTAATTTCCTGCACCTGTCGATATCATTGATGACGATATTAAGGAACCACAACACTGAGTGCGGAGAGAGAGAGAAAAAACTTTATTTGTGCACATAGAAAACAGAAATTAGCTACGCCCCTGAAGGCGGGGCGTCGCAAATGATCGGCGCCCTTAGTCCAGGGCCCCTTGCCATCCTCTCTGCCCTTTGGACCAGCCTAAACTGGTCTTCAAGGGCCAGGCTTCACAGCAGTGCCTCCCATTGTTCCTTTGTATTGTTCGTGTTGTGATTTTCTTCATTGTGTAATGTACACTCCCACGTGATGTGGAACAGAGTTGGTGTTGTCCCACACCACGGGCACATATCTCTGTATGCTATTGGGTAGAATGCATGATGCCTGTGCAGAAGAGACCGCAGCGAGCAGCTTCAGCCTCGAGCTCTCTGCATTTTCTATTTTATTTTCTGTGATTTCTGAAATCAGTGGTAAGAAAACTGGGGGACGTCGTCCACTGTAATGGGGGACCCAAACCCAGCAATTGCACCCTGAACGACCAGTTTATGATGCCGGCGAGGTGAGTGAGCGCTTCGACCCCAGCATGATCCCGATTAAGTGATCTGATGGCGCCTCCATTGAAGACATGGGTTCGGACAGCGATATTACGTTGGTGTCAAGCCGACGCCTGAAGAGATAAAAGAAGGACATCACCGACCAGTCGTCAGGCGAAGAAAAAAGCAAGTGGCAAGCAGTCGTACACCTTTGCATACGTAACGACAACTACAACAGACAACCTCAACTCATTGAATAGGCAGAGCCTCTTGGAATATTTCGAACGAACTGCCCATGTCAAGCTGAAGAAATACGTATAAGAAATAGGTAAGAAATACGTCAAACAGGCAACACTAACACTTTCAATCAATCTTTTTTTCCCAGATCATCACGGCAGTGGAACCACCTTCCCTGTGAAATTGTATCTATTGTCGACAACAAACTGTTTCGTAAGGTATTAGCTAACATTGTATAATTAGGAATTATTAACATGTTATTTCATTTACTTGCCGTACTTACAAGCGACTAAGGACGACACTGGTTAACATTGTACTAACAGGAATTATCAAGATGCTACTTTGTTTGCATTGTCTGTCGTACTTACAAATATTGGGCAAGATATTACATAGTATTGTATAATTAGGAATTACTAACACGCTGCATTGTTTATTTTCCGTACTTCATTGTTATGCTTCCTGTTTTCCCACTCCCCTCTGTAATGCCTTCGGGTCTTGAGGGTACCATAAATAAATAAATAAATAAATAAATAAATAAATAAATAAATAAATAAACCCTCGAAAGAGCATCCTCTCGTTGGAAGTCAATACGACGACAATAGCGAAAACAGTGAAAAACGTCGCTCATTTGAGAAGAATCCCTGTTCGCGCATTCCCCACATACGGCCAGCAAACGATGACAGGCGTCATCTACGACGTGGACATTGATATTGCCACGAGCATAACAGCCGGCTGTGTGGTGGTTTCATCGCTGCTGCAGAAGCTGAGGCCGCGACGACGGAGACGCACTCTCAGAAAAGGTGTCGGATGGGAACTGTCTGCTTCCATTAGATTAAACTTAATAGTTTTTGCCATATATATAGTAACGTGACTATATTACAGACACTGACCTCGCGAAACTACTATCATCGTTGGCTCCTATGCCAGCTTTCACCGCTTTGGATGGTACCGATGTGTGAAACTAGTGTTCCAGTCGGAAAATTTGCCAAATCACTTCAAGGTTGGATATGTGAGGCATTCGGTACCTCCTTACGTGCCGAGGCTTTTACAATGTCACAAGTGTCAGAAACTTGGGCATTTCAGTGCAGTTTGCAAGGTTGCAATGGCATGCAGACGATGCGGTGGACTTCATGGGTACAGCAATTTCAACGTTGCTGCAAATTGTTCAAACTGTTCAGGTTCCATGACGCAACGTCAAAAGAGTGCCCAATGATCAGGAATGAAATTGGTATTCTGAAGAAGATGGCTAGAGTTCATTCCACACAGCAAGCGACAAGGAATATCCGCCACCGCAGACGCCATTCACGACACCGACGTCAACGGGGCAACAGCCCACCTCGTGTACAAGGATCGACGGATCCAGTGCAGCTTCCACCCCCTCCTCGTCTGAGGAATGAAGAAACACGTGCCTCAAAGCCTTTGTATTCTACGAAAGTGCAAGGCGACTCGTCATCGGCCCCAAACACATCTGAGACTCAGTGGCCCTCGTTACCATCAAGGCCTGCGGGAACGCCCTTACGTACCGCTCCTACACGTACTGGAGAGAAGAATGAAAAGACGGATGATATTAACGTCAAGAGTATGTTTAAAATTTTGGTGGGCTCCACGCGCAGGATTCCTTCTGGCTTAAATACTCCGGTTGACAAGGCTGCCGTGCAGCTACATGAAGTGTTGGAACCACTCCTAGTTGTTCTTCACTAAGCAAGTATGGCGATGATGTTTGAAGAACGCATGCGTCAATCGTTTGTTATGCAATGGAATGCTGGAGGTCTGTGAAACCGTTTGTTGGATTTCCGACAGCGGGTATTTAAGTGCCCATTTCCAGTTATTATATGTGCACCTAATATGGATTCTTCTTAGATATATGATCTCGTAACGACCGAACCTCAAGCAAAGTATTAGTTTGTATACGTCACCTTGCGTAAGAGTGGATCGTGTTGATGGGTTGTTTATGACCTCCGTAGATTTGCGCGTGCCAGCGCGCGCAAATCTCGGGGAACATGTGTTGTTGAAGCGCCGCGGTGCGAGGGCTTGGTGTGAGCGTCGTGCGTGTCGTGCGCGCTGCGCGTTTCTGTTTGACTGTGAAACATGTCGCCAGACGCCGTCCTCTTTCCCGTTGTTCTTTCGCACGCTGGCTTGCTTGCTCGGTGCCACTCCGTCTCAAGCAACAGCGGATTGCCAACAGCTTGCCACTGTGCATCTCGCAGGCCTTTCATTTCCCCCTTTCATTTCGAACGCCGTCAGTACCGCGTCATTGTGGTTACTGCGTGTTAAGAGGCAACCGGTGCGTCTGAGCAGGCGCAATCGCACCAAGCTATGCACGCAAGCGTGGCGAGCCCATACCGCTGAGTTCCAGGAGTATTAAAGCGGGTAGCTTTCTGTCCCCGGCTGTTTCGATGGTTGATCACATTCATCGACGACGGTTCCTGCACGCTGTCTTGTATGCAGTGTGCTCACAGTGAATACACCGTAACACTTTCTGCAAAGCACCGTTCCTAGTAACGGCTGTACCGATGTATTCCTTCGGTGTCATCGACAGTGATGTTTGCTGTCTAAGTCAATACCTTTATTTATGCGTAATACAGAAAAGGCCTGATAAATACAACGCATAAAAATGCTTACAAAATGAAACAGGAGAAAAATTAACATGTCATCGGTAATATACATCTCAATGTGTAAAAACTGCGAAAACGAAAGGCGTAAAAAGTAAACACAGATGTATTGGGCCAGGCACTGCGCTCAGTGTGTAGCAGTTCTTTGACTTTTGCTGCGTATCCTTCAGTAGCTACGTGTGATGGCAAGTGGCTCCATTCGACGATAGTGCGTGGTCTGAATGAATTTTCAAAAATATGAGAGCGACATATTGGTCGTTTCACTTTGCACTGGTGATCATGATAAAGTGTTACTGCAGGGGACCGAAAGGAATAGTCAGAAAGAATTGAATGATGCTGAAGTTAATATAAAAGTGAAACCTGATGAAGTAGTGGATGCCCTGTCAGAATCAGCACTAACACCAACACGGTCTACTGACTGGCAGCGCTCCTTCGAAGTCGACGTGGAGCCGTCCGTTGTTCGCGTCGCAAAGAGCGGCTTCAATGTTGCTGCACTCGCGCACCATTTATTAGTGGCATGTTGCCGTGTCAGCTTCATTTGCAATCCTTCGTTTCTTCTGACGTGATATTTATGATTTCAGTAGCCTTCAGTATGTAAACAACTGTCCTCAAAAAATTCAATGCTACTTATAGTGCTTGGATCCACACTAACCTGGCTAAGCATTGAAACAGTGTTACCCATGTATTGTATCAAACAAATGGTCGTCAGCCTACGATCGCGATAAAGAGGCTCGAACGCGATGCGCGTATTATTGATCCTAATGGAGCAAGATCATGATTGAAAGTGACCATGTGGTACCGCTATAATTGCAACGTGAAAATACAACGATAAATCAATGGGAACGCATTCAACGGAAAAATTATTGGCAGTGCACAACGGAAATTCTGTTGAACTCTCGTTGTAGTGAGTCAACTGGCGTTGAAATTCCATGTAATTTGATTTGACTCAGTTATGGTACAACAAATCGACAATGGAAATTCAACACCCATATTCGTAAGGGGTAGTCAACACCACAGAAGAGTTGTTTTTTTTTTCTAGCCAAACTCATGCTATAGCCGGGCGAATACAGTAGTAATTGACATGACAAGTGCCGCTTAATAAATTGAAAATTCTCCTGCCAAGAACGGCGCCGTCGAAAACCCAGTATGCTAAGTAATTCAATAGATACGGCCAGTCATATGAAAATGTTTCCGGAACGTATTCACCCCTCGTTTTTAAGCTATCCTGTTTGCGAAGTTCTTAATACGTCGAGTTTGGTAAACAATCTGTTTTAGACGTTGAATTCATTAACACGATGCTTTGAAGACTTTTTGTGCTATCTGGGGTACCCATCCACTTTCATTTCCATTAATTTATCGTTTCTTTATTTCATTTATTAGGGAAAAGGAACTTTCCCTATGTTTTCCTTGGTGTCAGTGTTTGTTGGCTTCTTATGGTATGACTAATAAAAATCGGGCCCCTTGGTTAATCCCCTTCCTTCTCTGAGTACCCGCAGTAACACACCACATATGTTTTGGCTTAGTCAGAGACCGCGGATTATCATGGTCAAGACACGTCGCTGCACTGAAGTCAAAGGAGGAGCTTTTTCACGTCCTTCGCGTCGTTGCAGGACCAAGATTGGGCCCCTCGGAGTAGTCATTACTCCAATTGTACCAAGCACTGCTCGTAGGGTATATACGGTACAGCATGCTAGCCTTCTCAAGCAAGTTGTGTGCGCACGCTGGAGAGCATTGAAGTTCAAGCATTGCGCACATGTTTGGGCCTCCCACGATGCACGTCAACGAATGAAACAATCGCGGAAGCTCGTGCTTGTCCTATTCAGGTGTATACCTGCTCTGCGAGCCTCTTCGAATGTACCGTCACGTGTTGACCCGACATAGGCACCATCCTCTGTCATCGCTCCCAACCACCGACCCAGGTTCCAGCTTTTCAAGCAATCTATCGCGTCATCAGAGTGTTCAGCCGTCAAGATTTTCTTCCGCCTGTATTCCGAGAATACCCCCGTGGGTTCTGCCTAAACCTTTCGTTACATAGCAGATCCCTGGAATTACAAAAAGCCATCCGCTTCATCCATTCACCTCAAGCAACTTACCCTGTTTCACATTTCTACAGAGTACGGAGATACTGTACACCTGTATATCTATGGCTCTGTCACACCATATATGCCTCCACTACAGCCTTCGTCATCCCACATATGATCATCGCCCGGCGCTTTAAACTAGGCCATAGGTCAACGTTACCTGCCGCAGAACTTGTTGCTATCCGGGAGGCACTTTGATTTCTCTCCGAGGATCCTCCTCACGCGTGGACGATATTCTGCGATTCCAAGTCAGCTCTTCAAACGATTGACTGTGTCCTCAGACGGGGCCCGTATTATTCAATGGCCATAGAAATTACAGAGCATCTCGACTACGCAAATAGAAATGGCCACAATGTCACCTTTCAGCGGATACCTTCACACTGTGGCGCGATAGGGAACGAACAGGCAGACGCTGAAGCGAAAACTGCTTTAAATAATACTTCCGAAGAACGCGTTCCGTTCACACGAACAGACAAAGACGCCCTACTTCGTCGCGTAATACACAACTGTACGCTGGAACACCAGCCAAGAAATGAAATTTCGTATGCCTCACAAGCTCAAAAGAAGCCATACAAGCTTGGTGCACCGGATTCACCTTGGTGTCGCATTCACCAACCGTTATAGACATCTGATAGGTTCCAGTGATACTAGCCCAAACTGTGAATACTGTAAGATACTAGAAACACTTGATCATATATATATCTTGCGTGTGTCCCGCGTACGCGCAAGAACGACAGCAACTCGTCTCTTCCATAGCAAGCGTCGATAAGAGGCCTCTATCAGACGAGTTTCCTTTAGGTCCTTGACATAATGCAAACAGCGTGTTCCCCCTTCCCCTGTGCAGAGTAGCAGGCTAGAGCGCGTTAGCTCAGGCCGACCTCTCTGTCTTCATTCAAATAAGTTATCTCTCTCTCTGTCGCAGCGCTGATGTTTGCGTGTTTATGTGGCAGTGAAACGGACTTTTATATTATTCTTATATAAATTCTGTTCATTGTTGAATAACACTCACCAAACATACACCAGTACTTCAAAATAAGCGCAAGAGGCTTGTCCTGCTTACTCGCTTCTGCCTCAGTCACCGTTTTATATTCGTGCTTATTGATCTTCAATGCGTCTCAGCTTATCAGATCATATGTAATTCTTATTAAACTATCTTCCAGAAAACTTTTTTCTTTATATAGTATATATTTTCGATACACGGTAAGTGAGTCGCGATCAGAGGCATTCGTTTAGTCGATGTTTTAGTGACAAAATACATTGACCAACTGCGGGTAAGCCTGCACAGCCTCAGAGCCCTGCCATGTAGTCGAGAAACAAGGGTTACTTGTGAAGAGCATATCACGCAGATCGAACAGAGAACCATGCGCTGATCACTGCATCGGAATGCAACCGCTACCTGGAATTGCTAGCTGCATTCGCTGCGAGGTAAACTCGTCCACAGTAAAGTTGGTTGATAAAGGTCACATGCTGTCACTTCTAAGAAACCTGATGCCTAAAGAATGTCTAACAGCTTTCACAAATAATTGTAAACGCTTGGAGTCCTTCAAGTGCAAGCAACCGTACATTCTTCAATAGGTTAGGTTGATTAAGTACAAAATATCACTTAAGTATCGCGTCTCCTTTAATTTATTTCACTGGTGCAAAATTGGCATGACTGAAAAAATAAAGCTTCAAGTAGGTGCTTCAGCTTGACACAATAAACTAAATAGTGAAAGTGCAAAGGAAACGGGGAAATTAGACGTTATCATTAGAAACTAAAGCGTTAAATAGAGGAGCTTTCGAGCGGATGGAAGTAATTAGCCAATGGTTTATGCCACTAGCAGAATAAATTTAGAGCTCTTGCATCGACCATTGGATAACGCCAAGCTATATAACTTGTGTAGAATATTTAGTTAGTCGCCGTATACGTATGAACTCGCACACACACAAAAAAAATAACGTTGACTGTTGAGAGAGAGAAAAAAATGGCCATCATCATCTGTTCTTTCAAGGTAGCCACAGGACGACCTATAGAGCATCATGTTCCTATACTCGAATGTTCTGCTGCGGCTGCGCACACAGGTTGAGCCGACGTTTCGGCATGGCTGCGTAAGGCAAACAGGACCACATGTTCATCACTTCAGCGTTGGCTCAACTGGCGCGATATTTCCCGTCTCGTGCGGTCAGCTGCCGAACGTTCACGCCAACAACCAATCCTTCAATTACCGAAAACATTGTTTTTGCATAGTTGTGACTTTGGCTCGTGAGAGGAGATCTCAGCATTTTTTCATGAAGCCCTCTCCTTATATCCAGTTATCTTCGTGGCATGCATGTTGAACCTTAAGAAATAGTCGCATACAGACCCACACAAGAGTACGATAAAAAGTAACGAGAGAGAAAGAGAGAAATCACCTCCCACTCGTAGATTTCAAAAATTTTCTTACAGATCGCATCATTGTGCTTTGATATATCGATAAGCCGGCGTTTTCTATGCGTGTTTAGTCTTCTCTTCCAGGAATGCATTTTACACACTGCACCTAGCGGCATTGGTGTCATAAAATTAAATGTTTTTGTCGACAGTACCTGACCACAGTTAATCACTGCTCGCAGTGCCTCCTGTTTTGATAGCAACGTTTTCTCACAGTCAATCAATACATTCCTATACTCGAGTGAATATAGGACTTGGAGAAAAAAAGATGTCGGCGCAGTTTTGTCCTCAGTATTTTGTTTATTCACTTTCTGTATAGAAAGCGCTCTTTCCTCCCTGTGCATTGGAAGCCAGGAGAAATGGTTTACGCGGAGGAATGAAGTTTAAAGCTACAGAGGAAAGACGTGCGGGGCTCTTGTTAATGCAATCGTTTCTTAATCCAGGGTAGGCGCGGACGAAACGAAAGCAGCTTATTCTTCGTATGCCGGCCTTTCCTGATCGCGCAGTCGTTTTCACATCACGACTTTCTTTTTTTTTTTGTGTGTGTGTGTGTGTGTGTGTGTGTGTGTGTGTGTGTGTGTGTGTGTGTGTGTGTGTGTGTGTGTGTGTGTGTGTGTGTGTGTGTGTGTGTGTGTGTGTGTGTGTGCGCGTGTCTGTGTGGGTGTTTTATTATATTTTACCTTATTTCTTGCTGTCGCTGTTTATATTTTTCCCCCGAAAACGCAGGGATGGAGCAAGACATCACAGAAAGATACATTGTATCTTATTGATCGCTATTATTGCCTATAGTGTGTGCGAGGAAAGCAGGAGGAAGGTACACGTCTTAATCTGATGACGAGCGCATTCGAACACAGCATATTTAGAGCATTGGACGCACCATATATGCAACGAGCAGAGTGCTTATTTCATTTTCGCGGCGCTTCTCATCTTTGGAGTTTACTATTTATTGCCACTCTTGCTTTCTTTCTTCCCTTGCGAAGCCTTCAGTTGGCGCTACTACGTCCGACATTAAGGGACGAACTGTGTGCACTTCCGCGGTACGGAGCTTTATCAAATTGAAGCCTAGGCGTATACGCGCGAAAGCTTAGGGTTAACAACGCTAAACTCGTTTGAAATATTTACACTCTCGGACACCAAATAATTGCACTGAACAGTCAATCTTTTGCAGTTATGACGAAAGCTTCACTGGGCCGGCGAAAAAAAATTGCGACGCCGGGACTTTCCTTTCTCGCGGCAATTTGCAGTAATGGCGTTACTCGAAGTCGTCGTGTTCCCAACCTTGTCCAGTGTTCTGTATTTCTGGCCGGGTGCAGATTCGTCATGCGGGTTTTTTTCTGTTTGTGTTCGGTTTTTCACGCTTACGCCAGTAAGTTTCTGCGCTGGCTATATATATTTTTACTATATTCTTGTTCGCAGAACGCCATTTTTAAGGCTTTCATTCTCTAAACTGAACAATTTTCGTGCATGTGAAGAAAGTGACACGTCGACGAAAAATCGCTATCATTGGCGACAGCGAGGAAAAAGGGACAAAATAAACTGAATAGAGGGGCCGCTTGGGATTTTCTAAAGAACATTTGAAAGTGCTTTGCTTACACAAGAACCTCGCTAACAGCGTGACACAATTCTGGTGCAAGCTCTGCCAGCGTTTTATTCACCTCCAGCGGACTGTGCAGTTGAACGCAAAAGCAATTCCAGCGTGCCTCGGTTTACCTTAAAGATTAACACATGAAAGAAGGTCAGGACGACGTATGAGTTTTCTGCGCTGAGTACCCCACTGATTTTTTTAATTATGCATGCAAGGAGACTTCTCTCTCAGTGGGCTGTGGCCTTCTACGTCGAATCGCTGTTATTTTTTATGGTTTCCTCCACTCCTCGTGGCGCCGGCTTAGGGGACGTTTTCTATGTTCTCTGCATAGCCTTCTAGATTCCGCCATCATTTCCCGCCATTATCCTGTTCAGGTACTGCAACAAGACTTAAAGGCCGAGATTACCTCACACAACAGCAGCGACATAGAGGAAGTACGAGAAATGTTTTTCAAACAGTGGGACTTCATGCCACGAGATCACTAGACTATGATTCTTGGCCCTACGGGACCAATCATCGAGCACTATTGATGTATATCGATCAAACCGGCCTACATTTATATATTTAATATTTTATGTCGTTGGGGGAAAACTTTCGAAATAAAAAAAATACTCAGCCAGCTTGGCATGCACTGCGGTGCAGTTCAGGAAGTTCCTTCTTTTTATCTTTCATATACAGAATTTCTTCTCAGCAATTTGCGAGAAGGAAGGCACACATGATGTGGGACAACTTTATTCCTTGCTTTATAATGTCTCGCCGCGCATGCAGTTTGTCGGCATGATGTAAGATGTCGTATTTAATGGCACGTTTGAAACGACAAAAAAAAAGAAAATGCGCCAAATTGAAAGGCGTTCGGCACGTTTGTTTTTTTTCCTGCCACTTACTAATAAATACAGCTGTTATGGTTATTAACTGGTGGTTGTTATTATTGTTATTAACACAAATGAAACGCTCGTCGTTCGTTGATATTTAAAAAAAAATTTGCGCTTGACTGTTAACATAGGCGCTATGATAGACAATGTTACCGTTCTTTCAGTGCGAGCCTACTATATCGATTATGAGAGCTGTATCAGTGCTTTGTGTTTGTTTCTGTATAGTCTTCCGTGCATTACATTTATACGCTAGTTATGACTACCTTGTGTTTACTTCTGTGTCCATTAGGTATCTTTCATTTCTTGTACTTTTCATGGTATTATTTCTATTTGTCTGTTTGTTTGTTTTGTTGACAATACCCTCTCCTGCACGGGCCCGAAGGAGGCCTGCAGTATCTGTGAATAAATAAATAAATAAATAAAACTAAAGTTATTGCCTGGACGGCAGACGCTGGCATTAGAAGTGATGTCGGCTACTCTTATTTGATTAGGCATACAGCAGGTAGCAAACATAGGCCGACACACTGAAAAAGCAAAACACAAACAAAGAAGACGAAAATAAAATGCAAACACCATTCGGCGCATGTTTACGCATAGTTCAAAGAAAGTCAAAAGAAGCATAATATGCATCGTTAGACGTTAAATTTACACAGCATTCAAGTGAGAATGCATTTACTATTAGTTGGACAATAATTATAAGCACAAAAAAATAGAACGCGGTCGCAGGCAGTTCGCGTCCAATTTAAACACGCAGATTGTGTCAATGCATAGATGCTCATTTGACCCGGTTTCCAGTAACAATAAAAAACGTCCACATTTAGGCAGTAAATTAATTAGGTTGAAAGGCAATTCTTGATAAACATTTACGTCCTACAAGAGAAACCATAAGCGATATTACCTAATGAAGCAAGTCTGAGACTGCCAGTAACTGACAAGAGTTCTTTCCAGGCGCGGGCTCTCCGTCCCAGTGATTGCAGAACTGGGGAAAGTCATCAGGGTCTTAGAGCGTGGCGTTAATTTGTGGTAAGTGCAACACGAACGCCAAACGAAAGAGTTTTGCTAGCTATAAATTATTGGAAAACTGCAGTACAGAAACAATTTTCCTTGGATAGCCTTGATGATCTAGTTTTCTATCTAACTCAACACTTCTATTTAACTATCTAACTATCTATCTATCTAACTTCTAACTTAAAATGCATGAGGCTCAATTTACTAATTAACTAAGACGTCTTTAGACACCGTGGCCACACGAGAGAGCAGAATGTCAACTTAACACTATACATATCTGCACCAAGCGTCTTACATCTGCGGCGGAAGCAGGATCGTTGGTGCCAGAACCCCTCGACAGAGTGTACGACCACTATCTCCAGTTCGACACTGACGGCTCTGTTGACGAAGAGGCTGGAGCCAGTGGAGCGGTTTACGTGATCCGCGTTCTCAATCTCTCGTGGGCTGCCAGAATTGACCACGTCGTGTCTTCTACGGCATGTGAAATTGTTGCCATTGGAACAGCATTGCGGAAACTGACGTCCGATCTGCCTCAACCTGCGGTTCTCTTTTGAGACCACCGGGCTGTGCTCCAACTAGCACAGCGTGGGCTTCCCTTTGGCAAATGCATCCAGCGTACATTACATGCTGTTAAAGAATTAAAGAATGTCGGATTTAACATCTTTTTCCAGTGGCTACCTTCACAAATCAGCGTAGCATGCAACGAGGCCGCGGGCAGCCTGGCGCGCAAAGCTTTGCGGTTCAGGCCAATGAAGAAGGCACCTTAGTGCGCAAAATGAGACACGAATCAGGTCATCTTGAGCCACTTCCGTTGCTTGCGCTCTTAACCGCACCAACCTTGGCTGATTATGGGACTCTTTTACGATTTATCGCGTCTGCACATGGTCAGTGCAAACTCTAGCGTGGTGGTGCAAGACATTTGGACTGAGCGCATTGTGTGTGTGTGCATTGTCACACTCTCGGTGGAACTGAACATTACCTACTTGATTGTCCTGAATTTTACGAAGAATGCAAACTAGTAAAAACTGTCTGAAGCGCAACAGGGCCCCACACTCAAGTACAAATGACATTTTCTTTCCGTGAGGACATTGCATATTTAGGAAAGAGCTGCTTCGTATCCTCCAAAAGTTCCTCCGTGATAACGGGGTTGAAGTATGAGGGGCGAGCCATAAGTGTTGACGGAGATAGCCTGTTGCACTCCGCGTCAAGTTCCATGTGTTACCGGGTGCTGCTGTTACCAGGTGGACTGTGACGTGCTTCACACTGCGTTTGACAGGTGGCGCTCGGGCGGAGCGATTGTTGGCAGATTTGACAAGACTAGATTCGCCCGCAGCAAGTAACATTCCTCCTTAATCGAATTTGTATTTTTATTTATTTATAGTGTTTTAGAGTGCCAGAACAACGACTTGATTATGAGTCGCGCCGTAGTGGAGGACTCCAGAATAATTTGCGCCACGAGGGGTTCTTTAACGTGCACCTTAATCTAAATACGTAGGTATTTCCGCATTTCACCTCCATCGAAATGCGGCCGCCGTGGCCGGGATTCGATCCCGCGACCTCGTGCTCAGCAGCCCAACACCACTGTCGCTAAGCAACCACGACGGGTTGTAAACATCGTTGCCAGGCAATCTATGCTGCTGCGAGGGATGTCTTCTTTTTCTTTTTTCTGTCGGCATACATAAGATACAATTTTAACCTCATCTGTATTTCAATTGTTCACGTGAGCACACAATACAAAAACAAAGATCACATCAATCTTTATTCAACTTTTTGCACAAAGCACACGCAAGAAATCGCTATTAAAATTGTTCGTAGGGGTCTGCGCCATTGATGACATACAGAACAGCGCTTGACGCAGGCATGCAAACAGTGCCAGTGTCAGGAGTTGCCGTAGCGCCACCTGCGGCGCTGTTGACTAAAGCTTCATTTATCTTTTTCATTTGATGAAATTGGATCACCGGTGTTTGGTTTCATGCATTTCTGTGTGAATATCGTTTAATTTAATTTTATTTCGCACTGTATTCATAACGGCTTTTACTAAATATGTTGCTTCCCCGTTGAAAACACGCACAAAAAGAAAACATTTCATGCTCTTTACCTAAAAGCTCAATACAGATAAGTTCACTGCGCGAATACTATTCTGAAACTGTTCTAATAATAATAACAAAAGTATCCCATTTGCACTTTATTTGTGTTAAACTCGTCATTTCAAATGCTGAATTCGTATTTTATTTTTATTTTTTCTAGAACACCTTAGCACGCTTAGCAATGGATTCTAGTGATAATGCTGCTGAGCCTCTAGAGCGGGTGCTCAGGCTACGGGCGTTGTTCCGAGGGGGAAGGAATCCTCAGCGCACATTTTGAGGCTCGGTGGGTGTCGAAGTACGCGGGGTGTCGACTTCATCGGACACTGCCCTGACAAACAGAGCCTTTCAAGATGTCTGTAAAGAGTGAACCATTCCTACGTTTCTTAGGCGGAGTAATGGAGGCACTCTATGGTGCACAGTAGACTAAGCCTGCAGGGACACAAATCGGAGAATTGGAGCTTTGCATTATCCACAACAGACCATGCATTCCGCGGCAATGTATTCACCCACTATTGCTGATCTACGTCTGCTCGACCAACTTGATCACATCTGAAGCAGGGTGTGAGACCGGGCTAGTTAGTATTCCATTGCTGAAGGGACTAGCGCAAGAGTAGACACGAGGCACAAAAGGGCGGCAAGGACAAGGGCAACTTCCAACTGGCGTTTATTACAAAAATGGTTATGAATATATACTCTCGCGCACTTGATCGCGATGGTCTGTGGGACTTTCTGTGGCAGACCACCTTAAGCCCTGCCCCCGCCATGGTGCGCTCTTGTCTGCTTGTGATAACCAGGTTACCTTGCACGTGTGCAACCGTCGGGATCAAGTGCGCGAGAGTATGTATTCATAACCGTTTTTGTTACAAACACCAGTTGGAAGTCGCGCTTGTCCTTGTCGCCCTTTTGTGTCCCGTGTCTGCTCTTGCGCTAGTCACTTCAGCAATTGATCACATCGAAGGTGCGAGGCTAACTTCGGAATTCAAGAACTTCATAGAGCTCTCTTTCTTTATAAACATTTCTTGAATGAACATAGGCTCCATGTACCAAATTCGCTTCCGATAAAAGGTATCCTTCCATGAGCGACGCTGTAGGAAATGCAGGTCTGTAACGCACAGAAAGAAGTCTCGTGAACCGGCTCGAATGTGTCCACTCGTGAAGAAGGTGTGCTACGCGCCTCTTCCGATGACACCGCCCTACACAGTATACAGTGATTACAAAATGATGCTGAGAAAGCAGTTGTCCCCTCCCCAACCTCCACAAACTTCTTTTTTTCGTGAGCTCGGCTTATGTTGTACGGTTTGCTTTACAGTACGAAAACACGCATCCAATTCTTCTTTGCCCTCCATTGTTGTCTTTCCAGGATCAAAGAGTCAAACCGCAACGCGCGTCTTGGCGCTTTCTCCCACAAGGTAAACACACTTCTTGTTTAGGCTGTGCCGAAAAAATAAGACATTGCCAGGCGGCAATTCAAAGGGAGGCGGCTCTGACTGAAGTATTTCCTGTCATCTTGAGGCTGCAGCTGTACCGTTTCTTTTTTTTGTTTTTTCTCGTTCTTATAACATTTTTCAGTTTTTTCTTTATCTACGCTACAACGAATTCTTCTGCTTAAGTTTGCTATATCTTTTTCATCCTCCGAGGAGAGACAGAGGCAAGCAAAAGCCTAGGATCCCTGCGGGAGAAAATAAAACTAAAAAAAGAAGGCGACGATGGAGGCGTGGGTCCCGCCGGCAATCTTCTCGCGTATTCATCCGTGCCGATCCAATTCGTGAAAGTAAGCCAGTGGTGGTGAGCTACCGTTTGCCTTTGTACAAATCCCGTCCTTATTTCTGTCTCGTAATTTTCGACCCTAGCCTATCGATTGCCCTTTTCCGCACCCTCTTTTGAGGCGTTGAAGTCACTGGGTGTGAAAAAAATACGGGCGCGTACAATCGTTGGTTTGCAGGTACGTAGCATGTCGCCACCTCAGTAGGAGATCGCATCCGCAATTACACTGATGCTCGAAAGTCTGTACCCATTGTTTGCTGTAGCATTAGCACGCGACTTATATGAATGTCTGCTCATAAAGTCGACGCAAAAACGGACACTTCCTATGGCGTTTATTTATAGAACTCATTTAGCCGCTGAGCACTTATTTATGAGTTCACGTGGTGGAGTTACGGCGACGGAAACTGAAAATTGCTGCAACCAAATATTGCCTGATTTACCTAAACACTACAGTGTTAAAGCGCCCATTTGTTCACCTAATTTCGAGCATGCTAATTACTTGAAGTTGAAATTATGCGAATGTTATCATCAGCTAAACAATGCTAAACACTATATTCGTATCTCATACCGGACCATGCCTATCATTATGATGTAAAATGCGCCCTGAGTATCACATTACAGACGTCTAAACTCCAACAATGAAAACGAGCGTATTTTCCTACTCTTTTGCTTAAGATAATAGCGTTTCCCTTGGCGATTATATGGGATGTATTCGCTGTGCTTTTTGTATTTTTATCGCAATGCACGCCACCATATGCCTTATATGTTATATTTTATTCCTCCGCCATATCAACCATACGTGTCGATGCATTGCTCGAAAATAAGGCACAGCTGATAGTCAATCGCTTCTTTTCCATGTCTTCCAAGTTTCACGTCCACGTTTCAGCTTGAAAGAACTCGAGCGAAGACAAAATGTGACCACAAACACCTTTCATTCGGTCGCGGCCACGGAGGCCAGTAGGCGCACGAAGGAAGCTTATTCTAATCCTCCTTGAGCCCAATGAAGAGCGCTCTGATTCCAACAGGGTGGCGAACATAACCGCCTTTTTGGAAACGTCCCTGGCCGCGTTCTGCTCAACCCCGGACGGTGATGCTCCGATGAAAAAAACGACACAAGCTGTCCAACTCGATTTATCTGTGAAGCACCTATGTTGAATGCCATTCTGGTTCATGATATCTTGAAATTCCCTTATAGCGACAAGAAAATGGTCTCTCACTTATTGTTCTGTGTCATGGCACACTTATGATACGTGCGCGCAGACATACTGCTGTACGCACCTGCTGTGCCGTAGCTAACCCCGCGTTCTTTCACAAAACTTTTACATGCAATTGTCGTCTGTGATTCGTCACTGCCGTACGGATCGTTTAGTTATAACGCGTTTCGGTTTACTATCACTGGTGCGCTCCCGAATTCTGGTCAACGAGCAATCGCTCTGACACACAAAAGGGTAATAGCGCAAACGAGCGGCCCTGTATCGTAAAACTATTTCGATGTGTTTTAATTCCGATCTCCTGACTTCAAGTTTGCGTAACCGCCGACGCGAGCATCGCGCGGCGACCCGCAACGTTGTCTTGACAACCGAGTATAAGGTCTCTTTGTTAATAGGAGGTCACTTATCTAATTAGATGACAAGAGACAAGAAGCACGCTCAAGTGAAGAGTGTTTCGAGGGGGCCGAGCCAGCAAAATAGTTAACCGGACGAGGGTGGTGGGGCCGACATCTGCGATTGGTCCGCTTCCCTTCATTTAGCTTGCGGTGGCTGGCCCAAGCCGCTGCGGCGTGCAAGCAGAAGGGTAAATATGTCGCTGAAACGGATCCTCAGCGAAGAAAATTTGGCAAAGCGATGTCGTGTATATTCCGAAAGGACTCGACAAAGTTATGCCGCCACACAAAATGTTTTTAAGACACGCAAATAAATACATTCTCCTCGGCAGCTCCGATTATCCAGTGCATGCCAGAGTGATCGGCAAGCAGCTATTCATTTCAGAAAGGGGCAGCCTCCAGCTATCCGGAAAAAAATTGCCTTTCGTTCGGCATATTAATGCATCTTTAATGCGTGCACGTCGCTTTGACATGGCGAGTTTTCGTGATTTTGCGACATCGAGTGGCAGATAGGCGAACTGGGTGCAGCCCGTAACCTTACGACCCAATAGAAGGCGGCTGATGGCGATAAAGGCGTAGAGTCGAAAATAATGAATTCTATTTTCTTCGGTCTAATCATGCATAATCAGCGTCCACGCGTCATATCAGATGACGAGTTTTCGCGAGTTCCCTGCCGTCGCGTGACATACAAGCGAAGTCGCCTGTCTGTCACGATACGTCACAAAACTACGAAAACTCACCACGTCATAGTGACGTGTACGCGTTAAAGATGCAGTAATATGCCCAACAAAACTTTTCCGCTTCGAAAGGAATAGAGGATAACGCCCCGCCGATCGCTCAGCTACTGATTACTCGCACCTGCCGGAGAGCATGGAATTATTTGCGTATAATAAATCTTCTTGTGTGACAGTATAACGTTGTCGAGTCCTTTCGGCACGTACACGACATCGCTCTGCCAAATTTTATTCGCTGAGGATCCGTTTTAACGGCATATTTACCGTTCTCGTTGCATGCCGCCGCCATTTTATACCAGCTACGAAAGCTAAGGAAAGTGCTGTACGCCTAAATCACTGACGTCGGCACCACCCTCCAGATTATCTACATTCACTGCGCTAGACCAACCCCACCACGATCCTGTCCACATTTACGGGCTCCTCGCCTCTCATCAGCCAATTAGCTAAGAAGAGCCTGTAAATGTAGCATTTGCTATTTGCTTTGAAAGCAAACAAAAGTAACTCTCTATAAAGCAGAGCGCTTCATTGGCCTGTTAAAGCAATGCCACTGGACACCGGCCGATGCTTGCGCCGGCAGTTACGTAAACTTGACGTCACGAGATTGGAATAAGCGCAGAGTGACAGTTTCATGTTACAGGGCCCCAAAACACGGAGAAATGTGGCGAGACATGCAAACGCTCTGTTTTGCGAACACGGCACCTGGAGCCGCTTCCGGGAACCTTCTTGACCCGGAGAAATCTTATCCACGGGTCAGTGCTGCCTTTTAACCCACCCTTATGAATCGATTGCCATTCATCGTCATCATCATCATGACTACGCCCACTGCAGGGCAAAGGCCTCTCCCCGACTTCTCCAACTACCCCGATCATGTGCTGAATGTGGCCATGTCCCTGCAAACTTCCTCGTAATCAATGAAAACTATATATAAGGGTTGGTTATATTCCGCACATTCTTCTGTTACCTGATTGATAGTGTGAATATGGTCTATTGTTGAGTAGCCTTTATGAAATCCTGCCTGGTCCTTTGGTTGACAGAAGTCTAAGGTGTTCCTGATTCTATTTGCGATTACCTTAGTAAATACTTTGTAGGCAACGGACAGTAAGCTGATCGGTCTATAATTTTTCAAGTCTTTGGCGTCCCATTTATTATGGATTAAGATTATGATGGTGTTCTTCCAAGGTTCCGTACGCTTAATGTCATGAGGCATAGCGTATACAGGGTGGCCAGTTTTTCTAGAACAATCTGCCCATCATCCTTCAACAAATCTGCTGTTACCTGATCCTCCCCAGCTGCCTTCCCCCTTTGCATAGCTCCCAAGGCTTTCTTTACTTCTTCCGGCGTTACTTGTGGGATGTCAAATTCCTCTAGACTATTCCCTCTTCCATTATCATCGTGGGTGCCACTGGTACTGAATAAATCTCTATAGAACTCATCAGCCACTTGAACTATCTTATCCATATTAATAATGATATTGCCGGCTTTGTCTCTTAACGCATACATCTGGTTCCTGCCTATTCCTAGTTTCTTCTTCACTGCTTTTAAGCTTCCTCCGTTCCTGAGAGCATGCTGAATTCTATCCATATTATACTTCCTTATGTCAGCTGTATTACGCTTGCTGATTAACTTGGAAAGTTCTGCCAGTTCTATTCTAGCTGTAAGGTTACATGCTTTCATACATTGGCGTTTCTTAATCAGATCTTTCGTCTCCTGCGATAGCTTACCGGCATCCTATCTAACGAAGTTACCACCGACTTCTATTGCAGGCTCCTTAATGATGCCCGTAAGATTGTCGTTCATTGCTTCATCACTAAGGTCCTCTTCCTGAGTTAAAGCCGAATACCTGTTCTGTAGCTTGATCCGGAATTTCTCTATTTTCCCTCTTACCGCTAACTCACTGATCGGCTTCTTATGTACTAGTTTATTCCGTTCCCTCCTCAAGTCTAGGCTAATTCGAGATCTTACCATCCTATGGTCACTGCAGCGCACTTTGCCGAGCATGTCCACATCTTGTATGATGCCAGGGTTAGTGCATAGTATAAAGTCTATTTTACTTCTAGTCTCGCCATTCGGGCTTCTCCACGTCCACTTTCGGCTATTGGCGGCAAGGAGTTACGGAGTCACCATCTATCGGAAGCGCCTCGATGGCGTAGTATGAGGGATCACGCGGCACGCTCCTCATAGGTTTTGCTGGCAGCGCACACTGAAAACACCACGCGCGAGTTCTCCCGTACATCTCTGTAAGTACTTTCGACACGAGGGAAGTTTCTTACTATCTAAATAATAAACTTGGACAAACTGAAAGGACAGAATCGTTTACAGACGCTATCTCTTTACCGAATACGTACAGTGAACGCCACTGCGCGCGGTCGCCGCGATGGAATCTCCCGAACCAGCTTGTTTCGTGAAAGGTAGGTAACCGCTGAGAGCAAACTATCTGAAATATGTTCTTATAGTGTTTGTATAACTAAATAGAGCGTAATAGAATGAAGCCTCAAGCAGCGATCGCACAGATTCGCAGCGACCGATTGCGCGTCTGCATGCTTGTCCGCGCACTGTTTCGCTTTCGCCGCGTGCGCGTTTTCGCACCGTGCCATGAGCTTTAGGCGGCAGAATATGAGCATATGACAGTATACAAGCAACCATTGTTGCGTGGGCGCTATCAGAGCTGTTCAAAAATAATTTCATTGTAGAGACTTCGACGCCTACGGGGACTGTGATGTGACTTCGCGACGATTCAATTTTTTTTCTTCTTCTAAATTCTTGAACGTTTCAATATTATTTCTCGAGTTGCGTCGCACTGTATGTTTATCGGTGTTCTCCGCGTGCGATTTCCCGCTGCTTCTTTTTTGTAATGCAGTGCATTAATTCATAACACAAACATGACCATATTCCATGCTTTTTTTTAATGTGCTTCTTACCGCTCCCTTTCCACTCCACTGAACTTACCAGTATCTATAGCATGGACAAGTTCATAGACCGAACCGTCATGACATTAGTCGGGCAGCGGACTCGGGCGACCTTCTCAGTGCGCGTTTTCCGAATATCGCAGACCCGGTGCCGTAGCAGAATATTCCTCGCGTCTGTGCTTGCTGCATACCCGAGTTGTAGCCGATGACTGTTTGCCGTTTTTATGTTTCGCGAGCCAAGCTTCACGCAACTTCTTGTCCTGCGGCTACGTGTGAATAAGGCTGACACCGGGCTCCGTTCCGTACGTCCGGCACTGCGGTACCGAGCAGTAGCCTACCATGTTGCGCGCCTTCAAAGGCAGCCACTACCTATTGTATTGCTTTGAAGCGTTGTAAAGGAGACACTCGAAGCGGGAAAATCGCGCCACTAAATGTGGACCGCAGCGTACGAGGGAATTTAAGCTCTCGTTTTCAGCTTGCTTCGGCGCTCCCGAAGCAGCCGACGCGGCCGCTATGCCCACGTGATCCCTAATAGCACGTCACGCCGACGGTGGCGCCAGCTCTTCCAGTGGTGGAGCTCGAGGGCAATCCCGCTTGCGGAAGAAGGTATTCAATATCCGCATATTATTCCGTTCTGCAAACTCTACTAATAACTCTCCCCTGCTTTCCCTAGAACCTATGCCATATTCCCCCATTGACTTGTCTTCAGCCTGCTTCTTGCCTACCTTGGCATTAAAGTCGCCCATTAGTATAGTGTATTTAGTTTTCACTCTACCCATCGCCGATTCCACGTCTTCATAGAAGCTTTCGACTTCCTGGTCATCTGACTGGATGTAGGGGCGTAGACCTGTACAACCTTCATTTTGTACCTCTTATTAAGTTTCACAAGAAGACCTGCCACGCTCTCGTTAATGCTAAAGAATTCCTGTATGTTACCAGCTATATCCTTATTAATGAGGAATCCGACTCCTAGTTCTAGTCTCTCCGCTAAGCCCCGGTAGCACAGGACGTGCCCGCTTTTTAGCACTATATATGCTTCATTTGTCCTCCTAACTTCACTGAGCCCTATTATATCGCATTTAATGGCCGCTAATTCCTCCAATAGCACTGCTAGACTCGCCTCACTAGATAACGTTCTAGCGACAAACGTTACCAGGTTCAGATTCCAATGGCGGCCTGTCCGGATCCAGTGATTTTAGCACCCTCTGCTGCGTCAGGGGTTGACATTATGGCATGGTTAACGCTAGGACTGTCTCCAGGTAGAAAACAAAAAGTCGCAGTTTTGGCCGAAAGGCGAAGCGTCGATTGCAATAGCAAAGTAGTAGACAGCTATACGAAGTAAGGATAGTAGTTTTATCAGCCGTATAAACTTGCAAACATACGCTTACTAACTAAATTAACAAGCACGGTGTCTCGTGTGCACAAGTAAACGTGAACACATTTCTATCGATGACCGCGGAATTTCGCTGTCGAAACGCTGCAAGCGAGGAAGCGCAGCAGCAGCAACGAGCGAATGGTCCTTTGTGCTGCCTCGCACTTCAACGCGAACCAAGCGTCGAAAGCCCAGCGCATACGAAGCTACAAGCACTTGGCGCACTTTGTCCGCATCGCAGATCGCTTTCAATATAGGGCACCCACACGGATGTGCCGTACGCAGCAGCCGCCGGAGTTTAACGCCCAGCCCCATCTCTCCCCTCCTCCCGGTACCTCGCACGCGACGGAAAGCTGCGTGCTTTGTACCCGCCTTCCTCTCTGCGCGCGGTAGATTAAGCCACGATCGTGAGGTGACCCTTGCAAGTTTCGCTCGCGCATGCAGCATACGGCGCGCGGCGAGGATGTTATCGTGCTTAGACTTAATGCGGAACATCACGATGACGGCTACACCAACGGCATAAATGCGCCTGGAGTGTCCATATAATTTCTATCGCAATAAAACTAGAGAATCGAGTACCGCACTTGTGGATGTGTTCTCCGACAGTTGCTCGCAATCACGGTCAGCTGCTACTTATTTTTTAGTAGCGTGTGCCATCTTCAACGAACGCAACAATTGGAAGTGATACAGTAACTTATCAAGCGAGAAAGTGCGCAGTCGCCTCTTGGGACAAAATTCGCTCAACAGAAAACGGCGGTGCCCGCGCGCGACGATTGCGGCGCGACGTACGAGCCGATTTCCCGTTCTGTTCATGGCACGGCCAGCTGAGTGAGGGCGGGCTCGTCATGCCACTTTGCCGTGTAACGTGATTCGGGAGCTCAAAAGCGCGGCCCTCGAAGGCCGCGCCGGGTTGTGCAACCGAGGAGTGCCGGCCGCAGGAGGGACCGGTGCGCGTCGGAGCGGCGGGCGCGGTCAGCAGAGAGAAAGTGTGGCCGGGGCCCTCTCAGTGCCCGTGCGTCGGGACTCATTCAGCGCACGTGCGCTTTTCTCCGGCGGCCAGCCCCTGGGAAAAGGCTCGCGAGGCGACAGTGGGCTGCGTGCAGTGACAAACAGCGGCTTAGTCGCATTACGCGGTCATTCGAACCGCAGCCACTCCAGCAAGGTGCGCTTCGTTGCAGTCATTTGCACTAGACAGGTGCCCTCGGCTACGCCTCTCTTGTAGCACCACCTCGGAATCAGCGCGCCGCTGAAATGTGCTACCGGCGCACATGTTAGCGCGTTGCAAGAGCTCAGGCTGCTGGATCATTATATGATTTTTACTATCGTCTCATCTGCCTATGGTCCCGGCTTGCGCAACTTGAGTGATCGGGATCGTTTTGAGTAAAACTTGAACCAGCGCGGAGAAGACGAAGGCAACAATCGAAAACACACACAACAGGACGAGCGCCGAATCCTTTAAGACGACAATTTAAACTCTTCGCATGAACGGTCGTCCATATCTTGTTCGCTTATCTAGGACATGTTGTCAGGATGTGGCAAAAGACAGCTGTTCGTATGCATTTCGCCTTCGCTAACAACTGTAGCCCATTCTTTTAATGCGAAACACTGCGCTCAACCTAAAGGCCACGTAATCATATGGGCTATCCCATGACAGACAGCCCATTCGTGTTACCTCTTGCCGAATCGTTTGTTTGCCTCTTTCACCTTTTTCCGTGGTTAGCAGTGTCGGTGGTCGGTGGTTTATAGTGGGGGTCGGACTTGCGATACAAAGGCTCCGAGCGAAATGACGCATGCTGTCGACAACCGAGTCGCTGGGTGGGAGGGGCGCTTGGAGGGGAGCACTGTTGTGCATGAGGTGCGCACCCAGAAGTTTTGTACACTACCCCGGCTGCCATCTGTCGAAATGTCGAACGTGCAATACGTATTTACGGCATTTATTTGTGTGAGTGATTTATTCTGTTGACATTGCAAATGTTTGCAACTGTTGTGCCGCCGGCTTCTTCACAAATAATATATTGTTCAATGAGCAAAGGATCATTATATGAGGTGATATGAAAAAGAAGCAACCGGTCCGGTAGTAAAGCAGATTGAGTTAGCATGCTTAAATAACAACAGTCAATACAGATAAGAAATACTGCACACAAATCAATCTGTAACCCACAAAGAATGCTGCGCCTCAAGAATTACACACAATGACATAAAAGTGTTAATACATAAATACTGTGTCATTTCAGGAAAGAAGGATATTAAAGCTTTCATAGAGGATCGCAGTAATCATGCGTTATAAATGACCCAAGCAACATTTCTATTCTCAAAGGCCGATTGTCAAGGGCCAATGTCGCCTTCAAAGCAAATCATTGCGGTTCAAACTTAGGACAGCGTCACAGAGCGTGTTCTACGTTCTACCTTTCCTGCTGCGATATAGCAGTGGTCTCACTCTGCCCACAACACTGCTATTATGGAGGAAAGACTAAGTAAACAGGCACATTATTAAAAGGACGCACCCTCTCCACGTTGCTAACAAAGTTTTTTGAAATTCGGGCGGTTTCTGAAGCGTGATTTTTTGAACTTGCTGCCCATCGAGTTATGGTGGTTCATTGCGGTGAAGTTTAACAGATAGCTGAAGGGTCAATACCCACAATTTCTGGACGGGTCGCGCAACCGAATTGCGGGCAGGGGCGAGGGAGAAGAACCAGATAGAGGGGGGGGGGGGGGGGGAGAGTCGCTCGTGAGCTTCCGTTCAATCGTCCGTTTGGGCTATTCGCTTACATTGACAATCATCGTCGATGGTCGCTGCATATTTCGTTTTTTCTGCGTCACGTTGTTTTAGAGGCGCACGTTCCATAATACCTTTTACCAGAGCCCATCTCCGTGCCGTCCTGCTGGCCGCATCCTTCGTTTCCTTCAGCGTGGTGGAGAGCTGCGACGAGTCGTCTCCACTATGCCCGGGCACCAGCTGGGAGACCTAAAGTGCGGGCAGCAGTGCGCGACGTTTATCAGAGGAATAACTGAACCGGAATGCGGAGGGAAAATGATCTCGGCAGACGGCGGGAGCGGTTCAGAAAACTCTGAGTGAGTGAGTGCCGCAGCACAAGAAATATAAATGGAAAGTTCGCCCGCCTCGTTGAAGGGTCGCCTCGATCTCCTTTGTAAGGGGGGTTGGCCCGCTGTGATGTTCCAGAGGGGTTTAGCTGAGTGTCCCTGCCGCTGTCAGGTACAGTTCGTGTGCTCGCAATTTGAGAACAGTGACGCAGCGCAAACAACTTCATTCGTTCCTCCGTAAGTGTACTTGGCAAGAAAAGACGCCAGCAAATAAACATAAGGCGGCATTCTACGACGTAGTTTCCCCGCTGCTTTACAACGTGCTAGTCTTTCAATACCTTTAATTGCCCCTGAAGGCTGAAAAAAATTGCCACTTGAACTTCACCTGCGGCACAGCTTACAGAGCGTCTGTGCATCTTCGCACAAGGAGAGGGCGAAAGTGGAGCTGAAATGCCAGAAAGAACACGAAAAATGAAAGCTAGGTGGCATACTTGTTTACAAGGACTGACGTATGCAGATGTTTCGCGCTGTGGATGATGGTAGTTCAAGAATGCAGCTTCCGGCTCAAACACACATAAAGCGCGTCTGTGCTGATATAACACGTAAAAGAGAAAACAAAGAACGAAAATGTATGCAGAAGCTCCACTGGAGCTTTCTGAGTACCCGTAAGCACATGTGCACCCCCAAATTTCAGTTGGCCCATCCCCAAATTTCAAATTGGCCCAGCCCCAAATTTAGGTTGGCCCACGACCAAATTTCAAGTTGGCCCACCTTCAAATCTCAAGTTCGCTCACTCCCAAATTTAGTTGCCCAACTCCAAATTTCCGTTGGCCTCAAGCCAAATTTCAGTTGGCCCAGCCCTATATAGGCTTCCTCAGTAATGTTCTATGGAGCTCTATGTATCCTATGGGTGTGCATAAATGTGATCATGCGGGTATTTCTTCGATCTATTTTTTTTCTCAAGCTACCAAAAAACACGACACGCGAGCAGCAGGAAGCGTTGGCAGCGCTTTTCAACTACAGCAGCCCAGGCAATCTCGAGCTCTCGCCCCCCCCCCCCCCCCCCCCCCCCCGCCGCGGAGACTGGCGATGTGGCTGCAGCGCCGAGCATTCCTCTTCACTACAACCCCCTCCCCCCCCCCTCCCTCCACGTCGGAAAAAGGAGCTAACCTGGCGGGCGACTCGTGGTGAGCATAGTTTCAGAAGGTCGTAATACGGCTTCAGCCGCTGTACGTGGGCGGTTTCACGACTACGACAGCGTTGGTTCTAGGTGGCGCGACAGGCTCGACGATATAGTTCACTAGTTTATATAGTTCATATAGTTCGTATTTGGAGAGCATGTCGCTTAGTGTGCGGTCAACTTTTTCTCTCAAACCATTAGTTTGAGGATGGCAGGCGGTGGTGGGGCGATGAACGATGCAACATTCAGCAAGGATAGCGTTTTCGACTTCGGAGAGGAACACACGTCCTCTATCGCTGCAAAGTTCGCGAGGTGCGCCGTGAGGGAGAATAAGGTTTTCCAGAGGAAGGATGCGCTATCACGAGGTGTGGCAGCAGCCCGAGCGGCTGTTTCCGCCTATCGCGTCAAGTAGTGGATTGCGACGACTATCCAGCAGTGTCCGGAAGCCGTGCTCGAAAGTGGTACATAGAGGTCGATGGCAATGCGATCAAAGGGCCTAGCATGGCACGGGATTGGCTGGAGTGGACCAGAGACATGCTGAGCAGGAACCTTGCCGCGTTGGCACAGAGGGCACCGCCGAATGTACTTGCACTCAAAGGTGCACATGCCACACCAATAAAACCTGCAGCAAAACCGGCTGTACGACTTGAAGACACCCGCATGTTCGCACTACACTGTGGATCAGTGTGGAAGGCAGAACATATTTCACCACGAAAATATCGACGTTAGGCCAACAACTACGTGAGAACGGCAGAGAAGTAATTCCGGCGATAGAGAAAGCCATCTCGCATTTCGAAGTGACAGGCTTGACGGCGCAAAGCTCCAGAAGGTGGAGGAAGAGTCGACGAGTTTACAAGGAAGAGGATAAAAGCGTTAATCCGGGCATCTTGCGTTGCTCCGAAGCCATATCGCAGTTCGCTAGGAACGAAAGTACTTCGTCAATGGCAGACAGGCAGGCAGCGTTTTCGGTGGACACGGGTGAACGGAAAAGCGCGTGGGCATCGGTGTGGCGGTGGCCAGACCTGTAGACAACACGCACGTCAAAATCTTGCAACCGCAAAGCCCAGTGAGCTAATCGGCTCACCTGATCCTTCAACGTGGGCGGCCAACGAAGTGCATAGTGGTCTGTAATCACGACGAAAGGGAGGCCATAGAGGTAGGGGCGAAATTTACCAAGTGCCCAGATCATGGACAAACATTCCTTTTCCAAAACGAAATAATTCATGTCTGCTTTGGTGAGGGTGCGGCTTGCGTATGTAATGACGTACTCGTCGAATCCCCACTTGCGCTGCGCGAGCACAGCGCCGAGGCCAACACCGCTGGCGTCGGTGTGTACTTCGGTCGGAGCTGCAGGATGGAAGTGACGCAGTATCGCCGGCAAGTTAATAGACGACGCAGCACTTGGAAGGCGTCGTCACAAGCGAACGACCAGGCGTAATTGAGGAAGTCGCTCCGTAGAATCTGATTCAAGGAAGCGGTGATAGACGCAAAATTCCGAATGAAGCGGCGAAAGTAGGAACATAGGCCAAGGAAGCTGCGAACTTATTTTACGGAGGAAGGTTTGCGAAAATCAGCAACTGCACGGAGCTTGGGGGCGTCATAAAGAATACCGTTTTAAATACTATATACATGGACAAGGACGGTGAGCTGACTTGCGCCAAATTGGAATTTTTTCAGGTTGGGCTGAATGCCGGCGTCACTTAGGCACTGTAACACTTCCTCTAGCCTACGAAGAGGGAAAAATCGTGAGAAAAAATAACCACATCATCTAGGTAGCAGAGGCACGTTTTCCCCTTGAGACTACGCCAGAGATTGTCCACCATATGCTCAAATCTTGCGGGGGTGTTGCAAAGCCCGATAGGCATGACATGAAATTACTATAGGCCATCTGGTGTTACAAAGGCCGTTTTAGGTTAGTCTTCTGGTGCCATGGCGACTTGCCACTATCCGCTGCGTAAGTCGATGGAAGAGAACTCCGGGCCTTGGAGGCAGTCAAGGGCATCGTGAATTCTAGGTAGAGGGTAAACATCTATACGAGTTATTTTGTTACAACGACAGTAATCGACACAGAATTGAATCGATCCATCATTCCTCTTAACGAGAACAACTGGAGGTGTCGAAGGGCTCTCCGAAGGCTGAATGACGCCGCGCTTGAGCATGTCAGCGACTTGATCGTCGATAACACGGCGATGTGTCGCGGATACACGATATGGTTTTTGCCGCAGTGGCCCACTGGTACCCGTGTCTATGCGGTGACAAACATACTGTTAGTTGAAAAAAGAATGGAACTTGTAGAGAAGGCGTAGAAGCTGGGAGCGTTGTGAAACAATCAGCGTGTCGGCGCTGGAGCTATCTATGACATCGGGCGAATTCGGCTCTTCCGCGGGGTTGCAGGCCACTCCGGCAACCTCATGAGTGGTGACGGAACCAGCTGGCAGGTCAATGATGGCAGCAGGATCTCACTGGACACGGCCAACGCACTCTCCAGGAACCAAAGTGAGAGGACATGACAATTAGTTGGAAACGAGCAGTCTGCTGAGACCGGCATGAACTTCTGAAAGAGCGAAAGGCAGCGGGGAACATTTACGATGCGCAAAAATAGCAGATGGCGCAAAAAGTGTGCTTGCTGATGCAAGCGCTCTTTTTATCTCGGAGGGTCCCTCTGCAGTCGTTTGACGTTAGGACCCTCGCCTGTATACTATTAACAACCAACTATGTATCTTTAATGAACAATAAACTGAAACTTAAACAATGTTGCATGACACCGTGGCAAGGGCAGAGGACTGCGCTGGAATTGCACCGCCTTCGGCAACAAATACTTTATCTTCAGCTTCACAAGCGTCAACGAACGGGGCGTTGCAAGGCGCTTGAAATTTCACTTCAGCACGAGAGTGGTCGGTGACGATCTTATTAGCGGAAAGAAAGACCTAGCCCAAAATAATATTATGGGAACAAGATTACAGCGCCATAAATTCGACGATTGTAAGAGTCGAGGAGCACTTTGAGATGAAAACTGGAGGTTTATTTACATTACGTACAGTGGGAGTTCAAAGAAATTAACAGTCATAAAGTCATTACGGGCCGGCAGCAACTCGGACGCTGCGGCCCGTGGCAAGAAGCTCGAAAGAGATGAATCAAGAAATGCTCTCTTGCTGCTCCCAGTCTGTGTCTTTTAAGCCCTTCGGTGTCTCGAAGTCAAATCACGTTCGGCCAATCGGCGAGTCCACTCAGGTGACGCCATTTTCGGCCAATCGGCGAGCCCGCTCAGGTGTCGTCATTTTCGGCCAATGGTAGGCGCCCGTGCGATTGCGTCGCACCCGGAAGAGAGGGTCGCTCCTTGGGCCCCAATTGTCCGAGGACTTACTTCTCTCTGCGGTATTGCCTTCCCGATTTGCAATGCGCCGTCACAATAGGCGGATGGGGGCGATGCTGCCAGGGTTTCACGGTGCATTACAGTCGTCTTGCTTCGGGACCCACTTTACCTGGAACAGTGCCAGGCTCTCGCTTCACTTTCGGGAAGAGTCAAGCAGTGAATAGCTCCAGCTGCGGCACACGAGGTGGGGGACGCCAACTCGTTTGCACGTGCCGCGCCTCGGGAATGTGGTATACGTGCTTCTGCGCTCCTTAATTAGCTGTGGCGCGATTCGATGTGGTCTGGTGAAATCCAAGGAGACCCCGGAAAAGGTCCCGTGTCTAACACGATGTAGAGGAGACTTATAATCACAGCGCGAGCACTGCACGTAGCTACAGGTGATATGCGGTCTGCGCTGGTGGTATACGAAGTGATATGTGTGACAGTGGCGTCATAACTTTCGCAGTAAAGGGCAAAGTTTGGCACTAATAACTGAAACTGCGGCACCAATGTCAACGTGGGCGAATGCAGCGACGCCGTCCACATATACGTCAATAACATTAGTCGGGGAAGGGAGACCCTGGGTCTTTTCGTGGGTGACGCAGCTTTTACCTCTGGAACTGCGGCGATTAGTTTTCCTGTTCCAGCGTAGAGGGACGACGACGCATCGGCGAAAGCGAGCGGCGTCGAGGCGATGGCGAACGGCGGTAAACAAGGGGCGGTGGTCGGAGTATGAAGACATCTGGCCGGGTTTCCTAGATGAAGAGGGTGACAGGCACGGTGAAACATATGGAGCGGGGTCGAAGCTACGGCGGTAGCATGGTGCGTGGCGCCAGCAAAATCGTATGACGCGGCCAGGTAGACAACACGCAAAACAAGTTGGCTGGTTGTCGGGAGTGCGACATTGTCCCTGCTGTGTGGGTATCTCAGCGAGAAGCTGGATGCAGTGGCACGGCTGATGGGAATGTCGCAACGGTCTGGGATGGTGACTGTGTAAGGGCCTTGGCATAGCTTAGTGGTGCGTTCGCAATGATATAGTCAACTGGAGTCGGCACCGGCGAAGTCTCACGGGCAGAAGGCAGAGCCGCGCAGCCTTGCTCCTGTATGACGTGGCGAAGGTTGGCAGGCAAAGGCGAGGGTGCTTAGCTGGCAGAGGACAGCAACAAAAGCTCACGAGCGACCTCAGCACGGACGAACTCCTTTATCTGGCAAAGCAGTGCCTCAATGTCAATGTAACATTTCCCTCCAGCAAATGCTACAAGGGAATCAAAATGGCCAGAAAACCGAATGATGAAAGTAAAGGGATCACCCTTTGGCAGTGAAATTGTCGTGGCCTCACTCGCAAAAGGGTGATGCTGCTCCAGTACATTTACAAATAAGACACACCACCGCACATAATAGCCTTACAAGCAAGAAACAGGGAAATCAACGAAGATCACCGGGTATCACACTCATGCGGCAGCAGAAGCTCATGCGGCCACACTCACGAGCAAACACCTCAGCACAATAGACCCGATTTATGCGGACACGGGAATCCGTCAGGTGTTCACGGAAATGGTGCCTCAGCGCAGCGAAAACACGAGTCTTTTTAGACTTAATAAATACAGCGCATCGAAGGAAACGCTGGGACCCTTAGACAACTTGGGGCAGCAAGCGAGGCAGCTAGCTGGTCAAAGGGGCCTTCTCGTATTAGGCGAATTGAACGCGGCGCTTGTGACGTGGGCGTGTCAGACACACCAAAAAGGGGACACCCTTGTACAGCGTCATCCAAAATCACCGACTTACGATAGTGACGGACCCGACATATCCAACGCGCGTAGGCAACAGCCGGTCCGCGACACGTGTCCCGATCTTGCGCACGCGTCGGTACTTCGGAACGTCGAATGGGAAAGCATTAACGAGACCCTTGGCAACGGCCACTTCATGCTCGGCATCGCGGTACACGCTGGAAACTTGGAGAGATACGCTCCACCAAAATCACCAGACTGGGCAAAGTTCCTGAGCGAAAGAGAAACGCAAGAAGCCCAAGCGATAAGCTATCTCGAAGGCTGGGTTTGAGAATTGCAGTAATCGGGGGTCAAACACTCCAAGGAAGTCGCACTCACCGTGGACAATCCGGCAGTAGACCCGCGCCTCTTACACATGTGGGAAGCGCGCCCCAGTCCGGTGAAAAGATGGCGAAGGCAGCGGCACAACCATAAGCTATAAAAGTCAGTGCCCTTCCACTTCGTGAAGAAGGATGACCAGCGAAGCTGCGTGTGTGAGCCCCTTAATGGCGAACTGCACCTCCGCTGAGAGTCGGCCCGGCAGCGCACTATCATCGGGATTGGCCCACGTATGGAGAGTGCTTAGCGCCTGCTTCACCTGTGCCGTGCGGTCTACGTCGCGTCGTTCCTGAATCTCAGGATGTACGAAATGAACAAAAAAGACATCATGATTAGGAAGGCCTTCAAACAGGCACTAGGCATACCCGTCACAGCCTCGAATGAACGGTTCGAAGCACTTGGGCTGCACAATACCCTAGGCGAGCTGATCGAAGGTTAGAGGTCCGCTCAACTGGAAATGCTCGCTAAGAGCCGGACAGGAAGACACTTTACAATCCGTGAACATTAATCATGAATCCCGATCCGGAGCGAAATAGGACATCCAACCGGATATCAGGACAAACATCTACGTTCCGCCACTACCAAAATACACGCGCCCGGTAAATAACGCGGTACGGAGGCGGGTAAGAGCACAGACAATCCACAAAAGATTCGAGAGGTCTGAGAACGTGATCTACATAGACGGTGCTGATAATGACGATCGCGGCGCCATGGTCATAGTAACAGTATATAGACAGGGTGGTTCAATCGCTTCCGACACCATCCTCACGACATCGCCGGAAGTTGGGGTGGAGGCAGCTATTGCCCTGGCAATGACGGCATCTTTCCAATGCAAATGCATAGTGGGCGACTCCAAGTCAGCCATCCTAAATTTCACAGGAGGGCGTGTGTCGTCCGAAGCACTCAACATCATGCTGACCGGTTTTCGTGGCAACCGAATCAGTGGGGTCGAAATCGTCTGTGCGCCGGCCCACTCCGGCCTCCCGGGGAACGAGAACGCGCTCGACGCGGCTCGAGGTCTAACAAACCGAGTCGACGCCGACCTTTCCATGGCTAACGCTCACTCGTTTCGCCGGTAGGGACGGGGCTGGCTTGTGTCCTATCAGGACACCCTTGATCATTATAGACATGTGAGGGCCAAGTATCCTGAAGCACACAGAACTTCAGGTAAGTGGCAATCGGGGGCATGGCGTTGGCTCTATACGAACACTTTCCCTACCGCTGTAGCCTACAGCCGCTGATACCCAGAACTGTATACAGCCGAATGCAAAATTTGCAAAGGCAGGTTAGATCTTCAGCACATGGCTTGGTAGTGCACCCTCAAACGTAGTAACGTCTAACAGAAAGAACTCTTCTTTAAAAATAAGGGGGAGGGGGAGGGGGGGTATTCCGTAAGAGTCCACCTAGTGGACTGTCCATTTCGGCTGCTACTGATTGGATATGCAACTGTACGAGCGAGGAGGAGATGAGCGGAACTATCCAATCAGCAGCGGCCGAAATGGACAGTCCACTAGGTGGACTCTTACAGATTACGCGCCCGTCTGCGGAGCAGTGGGAGACCACCCTGCTCAGCTCCGATCCGGAAGTGCAAGTCTGACTCGTCCAAATGGCTGAAGACGCCGCCGGGGCACTAGGACTCCTGGCTGCCGCCTAAACGGGAAAGAAAGACAGAAGAGGATCTCCCACCTCTTCCACTTCTCTTGACCCCATCCCGGGCACACAATGAATTTGCTCTCTCTCTCTCTCTCTCTCCGCCGTGGGTCGGCCTGTTATTGCACTGCCTTCGGCATCGGACCACGTATGAGGAGTGCTTAACGCCTGCTTCACCTCCGCCGTGGGTCGGCCCGGCATTGCAATTACAGAACTGGATACAGCTCTGGTCGTGAAGTTGCTCTGCCTCGTCCGTTAGCTTGGCGATGCAAATTTTACTGCCAAGCTCTTAAGGGCTAGTGCCCCCAGTATTGGCTTAAACCTGCTATACCTTGATGGTGCGGGTTTTCCTCACTTTTATTTAGGTCGTACTTTTTTACATAGAGGGACTCAAAAATATTCCCTATCTTCAGGATCGGCCGACGTATGGGGATTGCTTAACGTCTGCGTCACCTCGAGCGCGGGTCGGCCCGTTATTGCACTATCTTAGGGATCGGCCCACATATAGGAAGTGCTTAACGCCTGGTTCACCTCTGCCGCTGGTCGGCCCGGCATTGCACTATCTTCGGCATTGGCCAGCGTATGGGGAATTTTGTGTCTAGACACGGACACGATCCTGGAGGAACTAGTACTTAACCGCTCCGCTATAAATTCGCATCGCGAAGCTAACGGACAAGGCAGAGCGCTACGCAGAGCAACTTGCACGACCAGAACTGGATCCAGTTCTATAACTCCCTGCAAGGAACGCTGGGCACTACAATGACGTGGGTCATACTTAGACATCTACTAGATCTGACCTCGAGCAAAAGAGAAAGCAAGCACAGGATGAGTCGAGTACTACACAACTTCAGAGGCACAGACGATCAACTATTCTGTGCCCTACAAAATAAATACCTTGACCAGTCGATACTTGGTGCACAAGCCGCAGCAGACTACGCCGGACTGGCAAGCAGCGAGCTTGGCGAGGGCATAACACGTTCCGAGCTGACGCGAGCGATCACAAGACTCCCTCGAAACATCACCCTGGGCAAGGACGGAATCACCAACAAGTTGCTGCGTAACCTGAACGATGCAACCGTGCCGGCAATACTGGAACTCTTAAATATACACTGTAGTAGAGGGACCTTACCCCCGGAATTCAAGCAGGCGGAGATTACGCTGATGCCAAAGCCGGAAAAAACGTCCTGCCCGGAGAACGTGAGACCCATTTCGCGCGTGTCTTTGCTTGGTAAAGTGATAGAGCGCGTGATCTTAGGCTACGGACGCATCTCAAGAAGTCAACTGATGCCGAACCGATGTTTGGTTTTCCGCCCAACTTTTCAACGCAGTACGTGCTTTTGCAGCTCAAAGAGGGGGTACTGAATGCACGAACTCCGTGGGGGCTGCCCGAAAGCAATTTTTGCACTGGACCTAAAGGGGCCCTTTAACAGCGTGGGGCACGAAGCCATACTAGCCAATCTCATTGACATGAATTGCGGTCGGCGAACTTACAACTACGTAAGGGCTTTCCTCACAGATCGTACAGCGACAATAGGGCTGGGAAATTTGAGGTCACCGCGAGTAGACACACTTAATAGAGGAACGCCACAAGGAGAAGTGCTGTCGCCGACACTTTTCAACGTGGCCATGATGAAATTCCCAGCCCAACTCGAGAAAATACCGCGTATCAGACATGCCTTGTATGCAGACAACATCACAATATGGAGGATCGGAAGGTCCATAGGAGAACAACAAGAGGCATTACACGAGGCAGTAGACGTGGCAGCGAGATACGCGGAGACATGCAGACTGCAATGCGCGCCGGAGAAGTCGGAGCTCCTCATAAACGAGAAGCGCTCACGAGGACGATCAGCGACCGAGTCACGAACCATCCACTTGCGAATAGGTCTTAGAGAAATCCCCAAGGCAGACAGATTTCGTATCCTGGGCTTACACTTACAAAAAGACGGAAGTGGAGGATATGCCATAGAGAAGCTACAATACGCGACCACGCAGACCTTGCGCATGATGCAACGAATTACCAGCAGGAAGAAGGAACTCAAGGAGCAGGAGTGGATCCGACTAGTGCTGGCTCTGATTATGAGAAGCATTGCGTATTTGGCACCATATATAAATTTTAGCAATGCAGAAGTGGAGACACTCAACCGGCTGATACTCAAGGCGTGCACGCAAACGCTCAGACTCCCACTCGGAACGGCTACTTTTTGCCTCGAGAAGAGATGGGTGCACCAAAGCGCACAGGAAATCATAGAGGCCCAGCTGGTAAGCCAGAAAGAAAGACTGCAACGCACAATAGCAGGACTCTGCGTCTTGAAACGTCTTGTATATTCCATGCGGAATACCAACGCACTGACAAAAATACCGACACGAATACAGGAAACTATGCACGTCTCATCGATTCCCAGGAACATGCACCAGAACTTCCACATCGAACAGCGACATGCCCGAGCGCAGGCGCTCGCGAGGAAGTATGAGAACAACCCCAATGTTTTGTACGTAGACGCGACCAGCACCGTGAGAAACACTGCATTCGTCACCAGCATAGTCGACACTCACGGGACTGAAATGAGTGCGTCGTCGGTTTTCAGAGCGAGCGCAGCGCAAGCAGAGGTACTAACGATAGCGTTAGCAATCACGACGAGAACGCACTGGGAATGCGTCGTAGTTCTGACGGACTCTCAAACAGCATGTAGAATTTTTTTACAGGGCCAAAATTTCCAAGGCCGCATATCGCATTCTGAGTGGAGCGCACCAGCTAACACCATACATACAAATTGTGTGTACTCCGGGATATGAGTCCTTACGCGACAATCAGCAGGCACACGCCTACGCCCGAGCGCATGCACACTGGGAGCCGCGAGTTGAAACGAACAGTTCAACCCGGAGCGCATACCCTTAACCTACGCCGAAGACATGTGTATATGGGCGTCCGGAGTCGCGCGACCGCAACTTCGTGCAAGATTGCAGCGAGCTGTTTTCTTAGAGTCTCGGTACCTGCAGTGCCAAGGACTGCGACTGGCCACAGTTAAGTGCGCTGCGATATCATTCACACGAAAGCTTATGTGTCCGTATCCGATTATTATCAACGGCAATGTCATTCCATATGTGACCCAGCATAGATATCTGGGCGTTGTCATTGACCGCGGTATTTCATGGTCGAAGCATCTGGCAATGTTACAGAAAAAATTTACTGGACTTGCCCAAGTTTTTCGCTTTCTGGCTGGTATGAAGTGGGGCCCATCTGAGCATTTCTACTCCGGCTGTACCAGGCTCTCTACGTCGGCTACATTCGGTATAGCCTACCCGTTTTATCACGTATGGGCCCGTCATGTTTGCGTCCCCTAGAAAGTGCTCAGGCACAGATGCTGAGAACATGTCTAGGGCTTCTACGTTGCACCTCAATTTACGGCACAATTCAGGAAGCTCACGTCACCCTTATACCGGTCTTTCTGCGATGCGAACCTCTGCGATTATTCCTACGCCTGCTCTGCCGTCAGCGACGCCGCCCCTTATTGATACTTCCCGGCATGCGGCCGAACTCCACTTTTTCGAGAGCCATTAAATACCTGCTGACCTTCCACATATGCCCTCATAGGTAATGTCCAAAATACGGATACATCTCTCAATTTCAGCAATTTCTAGAAAATCGCGATTGCCTATATACCGTGGACCTCAGACATCTAACCCTTAAATATATGTGAAAAGAATATGGCTCATTAGTGAACGTATATTTAGGTATTTATTTTTATTCATTTAGTTATTTACCCTCAAGGCCAATGGCATTACAGGGGGGAATGGAAAAAAATTCAATCATAAAGAGAACAACTAGAGTGAGTTACAACAAATTATTTTAAACAGGCATATGGTGATTAGTGCCTCGCGAATACGTTGGTTATCAATATACAGACGGATCGGTTGCGTCGTATGCATCAGGTGCGGCTTTCGTCGTGCCTGGGCATCAAGTCATTCGACGGTCTCTTTTGCGAAACAAGACGACAGCAGCATCCATGGAACTAGTGGCAATCAGAGAGGCAGCGCACTATATTTTGCGACGGCCTCCTCAAGTATGGACCGTCTTTAGTGGTGCGAAGTCAGCTCTGCAGATACTTAGAGTCGTAATGAAAGAAAGTTCTTACAGAGTACTGGCTCTTCAGACTGCCGAGCTTTACACTCTAGCGGAAGAGAACGGCCACCACTTTACATTTCAGTGGGTTCCCACTAACTGTGGTGTACACGGCAATGAACTGGCCGATGCCGAAGCGAAGAAGGCGCTCGAAGAACCACAGCCACTGCTTGCGATTCCTTCTTCAAGAGCGGACGCCAACTGCCTCCTTTCAAGTGTCACCCGAACAGAGACAGAAATGAACTGTGGTACCGTAGTTAGCTGGGTGAGTCGGTACATCTGCATCATTATTACTTACAGCGTGCATTAAGGAACGCTGGCCTATCACATTCGGCCGCCCATTGCGCAGCTTGCAGTTGCAAGCCCAATTTTGCAAGCCCATTTTTAGTGGGTACGTGCACGTCATGCGAAGCACCAAGTTTCCAGACTGTGGGCTGTGTAATGTGAAAGAGACTATAGGTCACGTACTGTGTGACTGCCCTCAGAACGTGGAAGAGCGCCAAAAGTTGAACAATGTCCTTACGCGCCTCAGCAGCCCGCCTCTGTCGAAGGACATTATTTTAGACCCTTGACCAAACGTTAAATCGAGCTTAGACCATCCAGGCCTCACTCGATTTTTTAAAAGCACGGGCGTGGGCTGTAAGCTTTAAGTAGTCCTAATGGCTTGCTATATTCTTTATCTTTCCTCATCATCGTCACCAATCGTGCGCCTTTTTCTTCCCTTTTACATTCCATCTTCCCCTTCCCCCTACGTAGAGTAGCTGGCTAGAATAATGTACGTCAGGCCGACCTCTCTGCATTTCGTATCATTAAACCTCTCTCTCTCTCTCTCTCTCTCTCTCTCTCTCTCTCTCTACACGCACATCCTAGACCACTATCGCCTTTCAGGAAGACCGCTACAGCCACCTTGTAATGTTGTGACGCGAGAGGAAGCTATGATATGGCGAAAACTACAAAGAAATACACATAAACGTTTCAGTCTCTACCACTCCATACACCCTGCGCTGTATTCCTGTAAGTGCTCACACTGCGATCAATGCGCGACGCTTTACCACATGGTGCGCGCTTGCGCAAGCACACCACAGCTCACACCCATAACACACCCCACCACACGGCAATGGGAGGCAACGCTGTCCAGCTCCTACTCGACGGACCAGCTCAACCTGGTCAACCGAGCGAGAAGGGCACCTAAGGCCGCTGGGCTCCTGGACTGAGGGGACCATCCATCGCACAGGGGACGAGCTAGCAACGCTCGTGTGCTCTTTTCTATAAATGTTACTATTTCTCTCTCTCTCTCAGGAGCGGTGGCCATACTCCAGAAGGTTTCGTCGGACACAGGTGGGCGCCGTGTGAGAAGACGCCGCCGTGTGAGAAGACGCTGT
The DNA here is from genome assembly GCF_050947875.1 of Dermacentor variabilis. NCBI lineage: Eukaryota > Metazoa > Arthropoda > Arachnida > Ixodida > Ixodidae > Dermacentor > Dermacentor variabilis. The sequence goes on from NC_134571.1 coordinate 12,458,854, forward strand.
CAGCGGAGTTCGTCGAAACTCTGGCAAACTAAATGATCTGATAAACAGTGTCATTGTTTTTCCACCGCAGCATATGAAAGGCATCGTCGAAAATGACCTTCATGATGTGACGAACCTTGTCCGCCTCTGCCATCGTTGGGTTGACACGCCGGCAGAGGTCGACGACCTCTATGCAGCTGGTGAACGTTTCACCAGTTTGCTGGGATAGGCTTCGTAGGCGTTGTTCAGCGCGAAGTTCGCGCTCACCAGGGTGGCCGAAAACTTCTGTGATGTTGGTTATGAAGCTGGTCCACTTCAGGAGATCCGCTTCGTGGTTTTTCAAACCGCAGCTTGGTGACACCCAGTTAAATAAAAGATCGCGTTGTTGAGCTTCAGGGGATAGTCCGATTTTGTGTAGTGCTCGCTCTTGCGTACAATTCCAGCCAATCTTCAACGTCTGTCTCAACAGTGCCGCTGAAGATGTGAGGATCGCGCTGACGCTGGGCTCCGGCACGTATGATATGGCTGGCGAAACCGGTGACGATCTATGACCGACCTCGTCACGCATGAAGGACAGCAGAGTCCGGCTGCGTAATTCCATGGTGGTCGAAATCCGCAGAAACCTCTACCAAAATCTAAACGAGCGAAGGACACAATACGAGAGCAGCAGGAAGTGTTGGCGGCGTTTTTTTTTTTCGACCAGAGCAGCCCACGCAATCTCGAGCTCGCGCCTTCCCAGACACTTGCGATGTGGCTGCAGCGCCGCGCATTCCTCTTCACTACAGCATCAATTCTTCCTTATCGCTTATAAAGCTACTACTAATCTACATTTACACTACTGTATTAAGTGTCTTCGCAAATTACGCATTTTTGTGCAGATACAAGGCATTATATTGATGAAGCAGCGCACTTAAAACAGACGCGTTCACGCACACTGTTGTGCCATTGTCCTCTCTTTGTGGCTAGCATGTCTTTTTTTAATGTTTTTAATGCATAGCATTATTTCGATTAACTCCTGGGTTCCTTCCTTCGTACGGCAGGGTAAGCCTCAATCACAGCCTCAATAACAATTACTTCAGATGGCATTGCAAGACGGCATAAATATCAACCAATTTTCGAGAGAGAGAGAGGAATGGTACTTTCACACGCAAAGACTATATTGCCCTTCACTCGGAGGTAGTTAAAAAATTTCACTCTTAATCTTGAAGGACACCCTCTAATGATTGTCACACAGCATCGATTTCTTGGCATAATACTTGATAGGCAGCTATCCTGGGCACCCCACGTAGAAAAACTCGAAAACGAGGTCAATGACATAGTGACTGTACTTCGCAGACTTTCAGGCACATCATGGGGCGGATCAGTATCGTCCATGCTGATTGTTTACATTGCATTAGTACGGCAAAAAAATTGCGTATTCCGCGCCCATCTTACGCGGACTTTCCCACACGTCAGAAGAGCGACCTCAAAGACTTTTAGCTAGAGGACTACGCCTATGTCTAGGTGTTCCACGAGCGACTTCTAGCTCTCTTGCAATAGCTGAGGCTCGCCAATCACCATTTCCAGTTATGCGAACTACAGAAACATGCCGGCATTATTTCCGTCTTCAAACCCAGCATAGAAACCACCCATTGGCTCTAGACATAATGAGACGAGATAGAAGTTATGATCATATAGAAATTCAAGAAAATCTTCACATATTGCCAATAAATGAATTTTGGAAGTCAGACAACGAATATCCTCCATGGCTGCTTACAGTTCCAAAAATCGAATTGTCAGTAGATGGGATATTCAGAAAAAGAGGCATGTTCATTCAAGCTGCTCAACAACTAGCACTTTACCAGATATATATGCGGTATTCAGGATGCACACACGTTTACACAGACGGCTCCAGTACAGCAACCTCTTCAACTTCATCATTCATTATACCGCACCTCAACAAACAAGAATCATTTAAGTTATCTCGTGCGACTTCGTCCATAACGGCTGAACTGTTCGCAATCATATGTCCGTTAAAATTTATATTCTCAGTAAGAGATGCGCAAAAATGGGTAATTTTCAGCGATTCACAGGCGGCTCTAACATCACTCTGCAGCACAAAGGGGAAAACATTCAGTGACAGTATAATATATGAAACACTTAAAAACCTCACAAAGGCAAGCGATGCGAAACATGTAATAGCATTCCAGTGGATACCAGGGCATTGCAACTTTCCTGGCAACACAGCAGCCGATGAAGCAGCACGACAAGCGCACCTCAAAGATGATACGGTTCCGCTCCCAATATCAAAGAATGAATTACGCTGCATTATAACGACAACGTCTTTCAAAATGGCTAGAAACACTTCGTTTGACAAGAATTCTAAGAGGTCGGACTTATACCATATTGATCCGTTTATTGAATTCAAATTTTCATTGTCATTAGATAGAACTATGGAAACCGTTATTCATTGATTACGGCTAGGCACTGCCTACACAAAGCATTTCTTACACAGAATTGGCCGAGCGAAAACCCCGGAATGTGATTGTGCATTTGTAGACGAAGATATATATCACCTTCTTCTAGATTGCCCACATCACTACACACCAAGATGCCGAGTTAAATCAGCGCTAATTAAATTAGACCGCAGACATTTCAGTTTAAGTAAACTTTTGGGCCCTTGGCCAACAACGGCCTTGCAGAAGAGCACTTTAAAAGCACTAAAGACTTTTCTTGAAGACAGCGGCATTGTTGGATGTTATTAGCGTTTTGATTGTTCCCTTCATTTCAGTGTCGCTGTATATATACATCTGATTGTGAATTATGTTATGTTGACTGTTCTGTTGTGACTGTATGTGGTAATGCATTTACACGATATATGTACCTCCCGATGACTAGACAATGTGTTATTAGGGGACAGTATCGTTTGTACTTTTGAGACTTTTATCTACATAACTGTGGAGAGATTTACCTTGTATATTGTACGTACCATCTGTTCCTTACGTCATAGTCTTCCTGTGGAAACATTGCGTGATAAGTACTGGTGCTTGTGTGGAAAGATTATTTGATATGTAATCTTGAACCCTGTATGATGTATGACGGAACCACTCAAGAGATAAGGAGTAGCCGGCGCCTTAAATTGTGCGCCAACATCTCCTTATATCATATCAATAAAAAAACAATTATGAAGTAATTGTATGTACATCGGTGGATTTTCAACCCGCCAACGCATCAGCTCGATGCTCTGCCCACTAGACCATAGACCCATGCACAGCTCGACAAAACCACCACTTTACAAGTTCTCTCCTGCAAGCCCCCAGTGGCGCAAGCTCGTGCTTTGAGACGCTTGGCGCGTGCTGCACATCCTGCAGTAACAAAGGTGAGAGCGTGTCAGTTTCCCTAATGGATTTCTGGAGCAGCTGTAATGCGTTAGAAGCTATGTGATCCACTGTGTACACTGACTAGTCATGTTACGCTGCGATCATTCCATCGCAGCAACATTGTTTCTCGAGCTAGTTGGTTGCACCTAGTGACAGCTGACTTGGAACTCAATTTCTTTTGGGCATACAAGGAAAATATTTACAAAACCGCCACGTGTCTCATATCATTAAATAACATTTAAAAATACATGAGCACGGAGAAAAAGGCACGTACTTAACCCGATGGTCAATACAGGTTGTTTCACGTAACTTGAGCCAAACATTTAAAATATGCAAATGCCACGAAGTTGGACCGAACCTAAGTAATGTTGCTTGATGTCGCTTGGAGATGCTAAGATTATTCTTGCCATGCCGCGTAATTAGATAATTAGTCCTAATTAATTAATCAATCAACTTCTGAAATATTATAGTTAGATGAAAAATGTCAATGAGAAAAAATTGTAGAGCAACACGAAAAACTCCCCGATACAGCTTTCGATTGCTCAATACGGGCTGCATAAAAGTGTTTTCCCAGTGTGAAAGAAGCCCGCGAATACACGCAATGTGCCTCGAGCGGCCAGTCCTGGGCAATATTTTTATGCTCTTTTTTTATGCTGCGGTCCATGTCAGCCTGACCGTGATCGGTTCGTGCATGTACCAACAACTCCTCTAAGCAGTAGACTCATAAAGAATGCGAAAGTGGCGTATCAACGTGTACAGCAACAACCATATTTATTTATTTATTTTTGATAGCGTTGGTGGCCTTAGAGCATATTCGTGCCATTTCTTTTAAGCTTTTGAGCTCCAAGCAATGCATGATTTTTCTCTCGAGCCCGCGGCCAAATGCACGCCTGCGGGGATGAGATGTTCTGCGTAGCTCCAGTTCAGGCCTTTGTTCGGGAGACCACCACAGTACCATTCTTTCACCTGGCCTTTGTTTAGCTCTTTTCCTTCCGTGACAGTCCAAGACTTCTGCGAGGCGACGCACCTCCCAGCTGCGTTGTCTAGGAAGCGAGACGTACATTTCCTCTCTGTATCACACGCGCCTGCCTTCGCGACCGCACACTTGGAAGGAAGCAGCGACTCGCGTGAGAGACTGCTCAAAAAAACTTTTTATTTCGTTGGCTTTTCCCTGCGAAGAGTGCGTCAAAGAAATATGTTACCAGCAGTACGTAAGAGCGAATGATGCTGCACTTACCCTTGTTCGTCATTTTATATTATTTTAGTCTGGTTACATATACGCCTGGCTCGTACCTTCTTTTAAGGGGGGGGGGGGGGGGGGAAGAGGGATTGAGGTAGACAGGAACTCCCCCTAAATTTGTGCTTATGACAACGTGTTCGAACATATCTGCACATTTAACACTATGAAAGCGGGATTTTTGAGCTGTTGCGTCCACTTCTGCGAAAGTTACATTATAAAAATTGCTGTAACCTGTATGAAACTAGCCTAAGTTAAATCATGCAAAACAACGTCCCTTGATGGTAAATGCACGGTTCACAATGGGAAAAGAAAAGATTAGTTTTGATCTTAACGACATTCTTCTTGTCAATAGCCTCTTCAGAATTTACGCCTTTTTTATGCGATAAAGCGAAATAATGAGGTCATTTCTGTTCTCGTTGCTCGACGTGAGGACGCTGCCTATATCTGATCTCAAACTTCACTGAAAACGCTCTCTTGAGATTCTTCGCGGCGTCGCAATGTGAACGAAGAGGCCAATTAGCTGGCCATGCGGTGCTCTCAGATCGCTTCCCGGAAGTGATTAACTGTCTTGACAAGAGTTTCTGTGCAACCAGGAATTGCTTCGCCCAAATATTTCCAATGAAGCGCGCACGGAATATCTGTGCGCGGAAGAGATGTTCATTATCCCTAACAATTAAAACATAAGCAGCGATTAACAAGCATCGTTGGTATTATGCGTTATCAGGCGGGGTATACTTACCTAAAACCAAATAGAAAAAAATGACGAACGGTCCCAGGTAATTACAGCAGCTACTCTGAAAGGGCACAAAATGTTGATGTGAGGTAGCTGCACAATTTCAGTCGTGCTGACGTCTCGGCCAAGCTGCAGTGTTGGTGTTCCATTTGTCGTTAGTCGGGTTCTAAGTTATATAGCACCACATGGCCGGAATAATATAATGTATGTATTCCGAATATACTAATTTTCAAAAGATGACTTAAAGTCGTCTGATCTATTTTGGGCTCCTTGTTCGAAACTAATGGATGTTGGTGTGACGGTGAGAGATGACGGGAGACGGGGATGGCGGTGCGACGTTGATGGCGCCGCCTCCTGATCGAGGCTAGTCCGCTTCTTGGGTCCACTTTCTTCGATACGATGAGCCCATGGGCCGTTGCACAACGCGTTAATGCGGTCACCTTGGATGTATCCGGTCAATGAGCTATTCCTCGTGCCTAAGTTTATTGGGGGGGGGGGGGGGGGGAGGGTGCTTCAGGTATATTGTCTGAAGGATGGATTAAAGTGCGTGTTGACTTCCTCTGCAGTCCCGTAGCGTAGGGGCGTATCGGGGTATTCCTGGAATTGTGTGCCGTTTGAGACAGCCCCCTTTCCAGACTATTCAGTGGAAGATGTTTTTTGTGGGTGTACAGTATGTAAGCGCTTGGCGCCATGTGGCAGCGGCAGAGTGCGTTGCGGAGTATGATGCACTGGGAGTGTGGTTTCATGTTTACGCCAGCCCTGTAGTTTTAGGTTTCGAGTCTTCGAGCCGATTTATTTAGTTGTGTAAGAGTGGCCGCATCTCTATTTATTACATAGGAAACCGAGGAGTGTTTGCGAGAGATAGAGCTCATGTTTTTTCATCTCCTATGATGTTAGAGGGGCTAGCTGCACATTATCGTAGTAATGCCGGTAATGAACCTCGAAAAAAGAGGTACATCGAAACACGGCATTACTCATTCGGGAACTTTATTACTGGCCCAAGCGGCGTCCCATCTACACTACCGCTAGGGTCGTCTAGTTACGATCAGGTAATGAAAATAGTGGAATGGAATCGAGTGGACATAATTGCCACGTAATACCTGCCCATTATATTCTTCTTTTCGCAGCCGACGAAAGTGCTGAGGGGTCATAGACCGTAAAACTATTCCAATCTGTTTTTATTGACCATCTCCTGACGTCAAATTTACGTAACCACCGATGTGAGCTTCGGGCGGCGATCTGCAGCGTTGTCTGAACAGCTCAATCAAACGCCCTGCTCGTTCATATAGGATGTCACTTTTGTTCGCTTTCAAAACAAATAACATTGCCAACGCTGAGCTGTTCTTCTTATATAATTGGTTGACAAGAGGCGAGGAGTACGCTCAAGGGGAGAGGGTTTCGTAGGGGCCGAGCAACCGCAGTGAAAATAGATAACCGGATCAAGAGGGTGGTGGCGGCGTATGCGATTGGTCCGTTTCCCAACACTTTGCTTGCGGTGGCTGGTCGAAAATCATGGCAGCGCATAACGGAAGGTTAAGAATGTGATTAAAACAGATCCTTAGCAAGGAAGAGTTGGCAGAACGATGTCCTATGCTTGCCGAAAGGGCTAGATAACGTTTTACTGAGACGGAAACAGGTTTAGTTATTTGTACGAAAATAAATTCATGCTCACCGGCAGGTGCGAGTAGCGAGTGTCTGAGCGATCGGCGGGCAGTCACCTTCTATTCCTTTCAGAACGGGGCAGTCTCTGGCTATACTGAAAAAAAAAATTTGTTCGGCCCATTAATGCATCTTTAACGCTTACACGTCACTTTTACGCGGTAAGTTTTCGCGGTTTTGTGATGTCGCGTGACAGACAGGTGAAGGGGATGCAGCGAGAAAATTTTTGACCAGTAGCAGAGGGATAATGGCGAAAAGGTGCCGAATTAGGTATAATATCTTTTGCTCGGTTTAATCATGCCTAACCAGTGTGTACACGTCATATCATATGGGGAGCCATCGCACTCTTCTCGGCCCCACGTGACAGACAGGCGAAGTTGGGGTTTAATTTTTGGCTAATAGTGCAGGCTGATTGCAGAATTGGAACGAAAAGCTTTGGAGTAGCTTTATGTTATAGCGCTCAAGCTCTGGAAAAAGGAACATTGTCATTCCTTGCTGTCGAACTTCCAAGTGAGTTTTGTTTTGTAAAGGGAAAGATTGTTCATCAACACTAACCTCCGCAACAAAGTGCAGCAAACGGATGCAGATATTGCGGCGTTCCGCTGCTGTAGCCTGAGCTCGCCAGGCTGTTTGACGCTGGGGATGAAATGCCGCAATGTCTGCTCACTCTCACTCACTCACTCACTCACTCACTCACTCACTCACTCACTCACTCACTCACTCACTCACTCGCTCGCTCGCTCCAACTTGGCCAGACTATGAAATGGCCAAATGACAATGTACAATGGGTCGAGGTGCTGGATCAGAAAAAAAATAACGTATAACCGAAACGCACTAACTTCTCATGAATGTTCTAATGAGGCGCTCAACACCCTGAGTCCACTAGACACATCCAAATAAGCACGTCACTTGAAAGAAAATTATCGCCATCCTAAATCATAAACTGGTCTGATTGCCTTTGCATTGCGTTTGCGAAGCTCTGAGCTGTGCTCTCTCTACAGCGCGGCAAACGTAGCCGCTCTTCCTATAAAATCATTTACTCCCTCCCTCGTAATGCTTTATTTAAGCGAAAACGTCAAATGGCCCACTGAGCGAAAAAGCCGGCGGAGTCTGTGGAAGTGAAAGGGCACCGAATTTCCCATTACCTGCGACGCCACGTCACGGGCGCGCTAATGACGCTGGCTCGCGCTTATTGGCTCGACCCTCAAGCAGGCGAAGGTGAACACCTGCGGCGGCGACAGTGCGCCAGGTATTGCGTGAAGGGAGAGGACATCGCGCGACGCTATGGCGCTCTCGCTCTCGGGAAGCCTGTGTTATCGGTGTGTTCCTCGTCTGCGCAAGCTCTCGCCTGCGTTTAATTGCGTTTCGGTAATGCCCCAACCACTGGCACGCGTCGGCAAGCTTCGGCACGCGCCGACAAGCGAGCGCTTCGCTTCGCGTTGGTCGGAGGAAGAGGGCACGCAACCACTGGAGAGAATCTCTGACGCGCGCCGAAGCTCGCTCCTCGGCTGCGGCGCACTGTTGCTGGACTATTCTGTCTTCATCCGTCAAAGTCCGGCCTAAAACAACCTGCTGTAAACTAAGCTTGAAACAATAAGTTAGTGATCTGTATGCGCTTTTAGATATAAAAAACACGTTTGAATAATGAATATACGCCTGCCGCAACAGTTTGTTTTTATTTTTGAAGTAACAATAGTGCACAAAATATCGACATCAGTGCTCGCGCGTCGTCTGTCTGCAAGATCGCTTTGCAAACACCTGCAGGACGATGCCATATCATATCGAGAACTGTTGTGCCTTTTCATTTTTTGGTAGCTTATTGCACAGCTAACTATGTAAGAATTAGGCGTGCAAAGTATCACTGAATAAATCTGTGTTGGAAATATTGCCACGTAGTAGTGACGGTAAATAAATAGTGCCGACTCAATCGCAACGATAGCGGCGAGCAATGTCGGCAATCGTCGAAAATCTCATCTGCGGGTCAAGCGGGTCGGTTTGCATACATCAGTCGTCGAAAGTTACAGCCTATTCGCTGGTGCCCGCGCGCCTTCCAGAAGCTACTGCACAATTCGTGTCGCGTATGCAATCAGATTAACAAGGTTCGTCGACAACAGACAGAACCATCGATAACATTCGCGAAATTTCCGATACGTTCAGGCGCATTCTGCACCGAGCGATAACGTTTAACATTTTTTAGCCGATGAAATACGGTAACCGGATACAGATAAAGCATTCGTGTCAATACAATTATGTTTGTTGGTGAATGAAAGAAACGTGAAAAAGTGGGTTCTCAGAAAATCAGCAAAAAAGAATTGGAACACCTGTAGCACTCACAAAAAAAAAAATTGGAGGACACTTAAGCTTCGCCTTCAAGAGTGGAACGCGACAGCGTTGCCGTCGACCCGCCAAGGGGTGTAAGACAATGCGCTCAGACAGTGATCACTTACGAGGCGCCCCGCATCGGACTCTGCGCCCACCTATCACGCGGTGAGCGTCGAGCAACGCAGCGTTCGGCGCGGCAACGAAACGCGCGCCTGAACAAACGGAACGAAGCAAAGAACTCGGTGTCTCGGAGGGGGAAACGATCTACGCCAGCCAAACGTCGTGATCGGCACGGGCAGAGAGATAGATAGATAGTAATCTAAAGAAAGGAACAGCGCTTGATTCTGCAACCCGTGTGGGAGCACGGCGAAGCGTCGTCAGGGGAGAGGGAGTGGGGGACGCGAGGCGCCTGGCACCGGTCCGCGCACAGCCCCAATGCGCGCGCGGCGCGCCACCTGTCGGGGCAGCGCCGTACATTGAGAGGAGGGGGTCTATTGTTTGCCGCAAGATGGCTCTGCGTGTGTGGTAAGCGCAGAAGAAATGTAGCGGAAACGTACTTCGCTATTCGTGTAAATGCGACTTCTGTAAGTTACATGCTCATAATTACCGATATACACCGCAGTATAACTTTCTACGGCTCGTTTCTAAGGCAACACCGCATTCACTAGACGCGCTTTTGTACCGCTTTCAAGCATCGAACTCGTGGCTGAGTGGTAGCGTCTCCGTCTCACACTCCGGAGACCCTGGTTCGATTCCCACCCAGCCCATCTTGGAAGTTGCTTTTTATTTATGAAGTGCCTGCCATGATTTATCGCTCACGGCCAACGCCGCGGACGCCGACGCCGACACCGACGACACCGGCTTTTCTGCGACACGAGCTCCTTAACGCTATCGCGTTAAAACTAGAATAGCTAAAATGTATGTAATTCGTAGCTTGTCTACACCCTATTGATTCTGTCAAATCTAGCCCATGGAGCACCTCTATTATTCTAGGTTGTTTTGATGCATAAACACCGCATCCGGAGGCCTTCACATTGAGGTTATTGCTACAAAACATTTTCACAGTGTAATGGCCATGTTCTATTGTAACTGGTTTCCACATGTCAAGTTTGTCTTTCTTTACATTAATGAAATGACACACCGTCAGATAATACAAGCTTGAGAATTGGAGGCTTTTAATAATGGTATTCCGTTGCCCTTTGCCAAGTCGTACTATTGAAGCGCTTATTCGAATGTATGGGAGCAGCTCATTTGCATAGTATAAGAAATATATAAACACGTTATTTTCACAGTTTATACACTTCGTCACCACAAAAAATGCAGTTTATTGTTTTCAGCCTGCTATGAAATTTTGACTGAGAAAGATATATTCAATTTGTTCTGCGAGGCACACAATAATTGCTGTGGCATATTATTTTATTGCACAACACTGCATACAGTAGCCAGCCATAATTAAAACTCAGAAGAAATTAATAGCACAATGCATATGATCAGGCACATAGCATATTATTATTGCACTTTCTTAATTCATGCCCTTTTTTTAATTGCACAAAAGCTACTGCTCTGAAATAGTATACTAGTATATACTTTAAAAAGCACGATTGTATACTACGAGAATAATCAATCATTCAAATTTTTTATTGTAGTGCCCAGGAACAGCTAGAGAGCCTCTGTACTGGTGCACTTAACGAGCACTATGTGAGACAAAATGTACAGAAAACATGAATGTAGTAGACAAAAAAATGCAAGATAGAGAAACAAATGGGGAAAAAAGGAAACGAGGAAAAGTAAAAGGGAGTTAAATCCTACGTGATTATCTACAGATGCACAAAACACAGGAAATGAACTCTGAAGTATGTTTTGGAGTCGAGTCTTGTATAGCACAACCTTGCAACAAGGCCAGGCAACGAATGTGGAATGCTACCTGGTATACTGTTGCGGCACGAACAAATGCATATGATCAAGAAGCTTTAGGGAATGTATAATGTCATGGACCACCTTAATACAGGAACAAAAGGTGTCACTAATGAAGTCTTTAATCTAGAGGTGCGAGTTGAAGTATATTTGAGAAGGCTCAATTGTGGTCGCCAGAATCGGGAAAGTGGTGCTTTAAGATAGATATCAATTTATTCTGGATGCGTTCAATGAGGTCAGAATTAGATTTGCTCATTTCATCCCCTCCTACAGAGGCATACTTTAGTAGTTGGAGGCACACAGCAGAATTTCAGAAACACAACAGGTGAGTGGAAATCATGCAATATACGGCATGCAATACAAGGAGGGTGAAGGGCATGTTGCGTAATTATCTATGTGAAGAGAAGCTTAGCATTTTGTCGAAGTACACACCAAGATCTTTCATTTCATCGACCCTAATGAGTGGAGCATCATGTAGGGTGTGTCAAAATTTCACATGGTGCGTTTTCTGCACATAACTTAATGCCATAGTGTTGGAAGCATTTAAGAGTACTTATTGTTTCTGCACCAGTTTGAGAGTGAAAAAATGTCTTTTTGGAAGTCGGTGCAGTGGTGAACACTGTTGACAGTCTCAAAGAGTTTTAAGTTGTCGGCACACAAAGTCATGCTGTTGATTTATTAAAATGCTCTTAGCACTAACAGAAAGCGAGGAATCCAATATCGATTCAAACACCTGACGCACTGCAGAGGATAGATATAGGTCGGCAGTTAGTAACTGCACATCTAGCACCTTGATTTGTACATGGGCAATGTCCATGCTACCTTTCGAGTGCTAGAAAAGGTACTAGACTTTAGGGAACTATTGAAGATGCGTGTGAGAACAGGGAACAAGTATGCTTCCACACGTCTTAAGCTCTGCGGAGGAAATACCATCAACACCACAAGAAAGGGAAAGTTTAAGACACTTCATATACTTAGAAACAAGGTTTTCATTGACTAATAGCGTACACTGTGCCAGACTGAGAAGGAAGGTTACTTGAAGCATATTTCACACCATATAGCAAACAGAAATGTTCTGCAGTGAATCAGTGAATCAGCAGTGTTCGAGGCAACACCACTATTTTCATGAAGACGTACATCTTTGGCAATCTTTTTAGAGTCAGAGCCCACAAGCTCCAGAAATATTTTGAATTATGTGTCACGCTGGCTTCAACACAATCAACGTGGTCGTAATGATGATTTTAATAATAATAATAATAATAATAATAATAATAATAATAATAATAATAATAATAATCTTAGTGGTAACTTGGCACTCTAGACTAAAGAAAGGCTGATGCCTGTATGTTAGAGCATCTGATAACCAGCCATCTAAAGCAGGATTTCACAGGATGCAGACGACACTTCCTTCCCCTCCACGTGCACACACACGCACGTGTGCACACACACTTGCTCAATAACACAGCACAGCACACACGCACACATTCGACAGATGCACAACACGGAGGAGTGCCAATTCAGTCTGGTTCCAAGGAAGGATAATCCAAATGGCCAGCGGGGTGGAGAAAAAGCTCTGTATGCGACATATAATCATGGAGTTGTGGTGTCGGGCCATAGAGGCGCGATGAGGGCTCAGGCTATGCTGCCCACTTGTTCAGACGAACTGAAGAAAGATTAGTGCTGTCCAGAGAGTCGTCAAGCACCCTGCAGTATAGACTGGTGCAATGTTACGCTGGTATTACAAGGTGTGCAACCTGATGGGTTTGAGGCAATCCTCGAAGGCTGGCACCAGCTTGCGACAACCGAAAAGACGGGAGTAAAGGGTGCGTACTGTCCGTCGCTGAACAAGCTTAAGTTTGTTAGCCTCGCGAGTTTGGTGCGGGAACTGTACTGATGAGCAGTACTGAAGTCGTGACAGAGTGATAGAAGTGTAGAGTGCTCGGAAAACCTTAGGTCATCAGGGAAGGGAGACACGGGACACAAACCCAAGAATGGGCCGGTGCTTACATACAGTGCTGGTGACATATGCGGGAAAGTTGAGAGAAGAGCTAAATGTTACACCCAGAATGGGAAGGGCCCGAACAGTCTTTATAGAGGTGCCTACAAGGAAGAAGGTTGGACGTGCAGCAGTTTCGTTGTGGCTGATACGCATGGCAGCACTTTTTACGGTGCTACTACAAAGTTTGATATTCTAGGCCCAGTCGTTCACCTTTACGGAATGTATTTATTGTAAGCACATATGCTGTGCATCGGCATATTGTTGTTGTGGAAGTGTTAACTTGTTAATCAAACACATTCTGCGCAGACGCATTAGTAACTTGGTTTTGAGTAGATCTTTGTCCTGACTACAATTTATTGTGTCGCAGCAACACTTTAGTAGAAGCTGGAAGGATTCCAGCAGTTTAAGCATACTGACTGCACAAAACACCGATGACACCTTTTCACCTTCCCCACAATGCACTCACACCATCTACACTTTCCATAAACAAAAAGTGAGATAAAAAATCAATTACAGTTGCATTGACTGAGTACCTGCTGCTTCTGAAGCGGGCATCGAAGCAATCGTGGTATACGCTGCCACATGCATAGGTCTTGCATGATGCAGGTTCTGCTATAGCGTGTGCCCCGTGTGCTACTGCACACGGGGCACATGTTGCAAACAGATAATTTCTTCTTGCAATGCTCAAGTATAAGGACACACTGACTCAAACATGACTGCGTTGTCACGCGTGATTCAGTGCGTCAGCGTTCTTGATTGCTACACGAGCGATTTATCCCAACTAGCCCAAAAGACGGATGCACTTGAAAGAAGTGAGTGAATGAGTACAGTGAACTTATACTGAACTGGATTCACATGCCGAATAGAAGAGCGCAGTGTCAGCTGAAACAGGCGGCACGGCTGATTATGTAAGTACTTCCCATAGTTCGGCTACTAGTGTCTTTCGCTTTCGCAAGTTATCTTTAGCACTGGAAACAGCGCAGTGCTTGCCCATTAAACTTGAGTCACCCGACATCACACGAAACACGCCGCGGTTGACCAACCCAACTTCCACACGGTTCATTCACCACATCACACATCACACGAAGTCAGGAGTGCCATATTTTAAATCACTGCAGCACCAAACGGACCTGAAAACTCATTTCCTTCGACAGAGTTTCGCAGCTGAGTTCGTTCACTCGCCAGTTACGAACTTGATGGACGCGCTAGGCCTACGCGTAACGTAAACAACATCGGCGATAGGCGAGTGCTGATTATCCAGACTTCAGAGCTCGTAAACATGTTCCCATTCGTTTTGAGCACAACAAAATACACATACAACAAACACAGACGTTGCGGCAATCGTGATTCGGTTGGCTGTTTTAGCAGACGATCGCACTGAGCCCGGCGGAACGCAGTGGGCTAGTTGGATTAGTGCGAGTCGTTCGAAGTCGTTTCGGATCCAAGTCGCACTGCCCCAACCCACGGTCGTCGGTCGGTCGGTCGTGTCGTTGTCGGGTTACTATTACAACACTGTCTTTCAGGAACGCTATCGCGCGCGTCTTACGTCCAAGGAACTCGGACGATTGTTGGTGCCGGCGCCTTCGCCCGGACGGCCATCATAGGCATAGCAGCCGGAGGCTCCCCAGCCTCCGATTGGTTGACGCCTGCGGCGCGTCGCAGCTTCTCATTGGTGCATGCCGGCGCAGCGTCGCCTCGCGTCGGCAAACTTCTAGCATCGGCAGAGGACATAATCGCTGCGCGTCGTCACGCTTCGCCGTGTTCCCGACCGACGCTTTTGACGCGTCGGTGGGTGCTGAAGCTTTCCGACGCGTGCCAGTGGTTGGGGCATAATGCCAAATCGAAACGCGCCAAGCGACTCAGCGCGCTCGCTCTCCCGCGAGGACTTCATAACTCGAAGGACCGCTCAGCGGCGTTCAATCGGACATTAATGCTCTCGCATTCACAACTTATATGAAGTGGTTAGGTGTACTCCGATTTTTAGTAGCGTTCTTTCTTTTTTCCCAGGCTAAACAAAAAAAATTGTTTGCCTGCAGCATTATTGACAGATATCGTTCACGAAACGCTCTCGCGCAAGGAACTCTGCACTATGGCGGTGCAGATGAGACAGACCTGATCGACATTTCTCGAACCATGGCCTCGTGTTCGATTACAATGTTGCGTGTCATAGCCCACCATCATCTTTGAAAGGTCGGTGCAGGTTTCAGTGTAGTATGCGACCGTCGCATTGTTCTGAACCTTTTTTATTGCTTTTTGTCATGGCTTATAGAGTACAGCTGGTGAACACTAAACAGTGGGGGTGTGCGAATATTCGAAACTTTCGAATAACGAATTGAATAATGTTCTTTTCATTCCGTCTTCGAAGTGAATGGTCACTTTTCGTAAATTTGAACATTTTTGAAGGCTTTTCAAATATTTTAGAATGTCGATTGCATACAAATAAACGTGAAATTGGGACAAGAGCACGGGATACATTCACCCCCCCCCCTCCCGCAAACATAAAAGCATAGAAATGAAACATGAGAACTTCCGTAGTGGAGTAGGCTACGTCGCTTAGGTAGACATACTTTACAGGCTGTACAACGACCATTCGCGTTTGCTAAAAAATCCTGTGTTGGCGAAGAACCATTTGTTTGCTACTAATGTGTGCTTTTAAGATACAACTCTCCAAAACGTACCATGTAGTGACAAGAACTATCTAACTTTAAGAATACTCCATGGGATGTGAACATCGTTTTACAATAATTACGAGTAAGATAACGGCTATTCAGTGTTAGAAAGCTATTCGCGAAGTATTTGATATTCAATTCGATTCGATTCGCTTCTGACACTATTCGATTCGTATTCTATTCGGTCTCAAAAACCACTATTCGCGCACCCCTGCTGAACAGTGGCGATAAGTGGCGTGAGCCTCACACAGGCATGACTAATGATAGTGCAACACTTCCCCAGCAGCTAGCGTGGTAAAAATGCGCGATGCACTACACGAAACCTTAACGTAGCCATCGCCGCCAGCCTAAAATTCAGTGGAACATATGTTTAGCCCTATATGCATGGTTTCCTCGATCGCTGGCTGTTGGCACTTGTGAGGGAGTCTCGTAAACATGCCCCATCTTACGCTGCACGTGAAGGAAATCCTGCGTATGACTCTGTCAGAGTTTTACCGAAGCCTACAGTCAGAAAAGTTTACGAAAACTGAAATTACTTTCATTTACATTGAAACGACATTAAGTTTATGCCTTTTTTGTTCGTATCGATCCCGAGAAAATTTTGAACCAATGTGTAAGACAACACGCTGTCGCTTGAATTGGAAACCACAACCCTGGAACGCCGTATACGGCACAAACTTAAGTAAGACTTTGGCATTCCACCCCACGTATCTGCGAATTTATACGATGCAAATAAACTTAGTTTCCTGGCTGAACTATGACACACACCGAGTTGCCTTCTCCTATCCTCTCGACCTGCCGTCTGCATACGCTGGATCCTTCCTTGAAGTTACACTGTCATCAAAATTTCCCCGCTCTGGGGCGATGTTGTTGTGCCGTCTATGGCTCGGAGTGGCATTTACAAAGGCTAACGCGTTGCTTATTAGAATGGCTGACACGCCTACTCTTGCGGGAGCGAAGAGAACACCGTTTGTGCCTTTGTCCCCCGCACGCCGTGGAGCGGGAACCTCGGCGCACAGCATTGAGCCGGCTGGTTACGAGGCCACTTTCGGAAGATACTTCGCCGACCGCGTCGCTGGCACAGAGAGCAACAAGAGCACTGCTGTAGTATACCTCGGGTCTCTGCGGTAGTTGATGTGCTTGGTGCGGCGTAGTCACGCGGTGCTCCCCCCCCCCTTCGTTCTCCCTCTCTTCGTCCCTATATTATCTACAGGTAATTAGGTAATTCCCTATATTCCCTATTCCCTGTAAGTGGTGACCAAAACCCGACGTCTATCAGGTATTTCCGGTTCTCGCAATCGCTTCCACCGCATGCAACCTGCAGAAGCGTAGTTTTCATTATGTGCACTGCTTATGCCGAGAGTGCCACCACTGGGAGGCGTGAATTTGGAGACCACCTATTTCCCAGGAGGGGGTAACAAACCGGACGCGCGCACGGTTATCCCCCTTGCCTTTCCTCTCTTATTTCTCTATCTCTCTATGCGTTATTGTTTTCTCCTTAGCCTGCTTGTCTCTTCTTTATCGCTCTCGGTGCACAATCATGTACAAAAGAAATATTCAACAAGAAATTTCAAATCAAAACAAAACCTGAAGATTTCGAGAGAGGAAAATTAAGAATAATATTGGTTGAACTTCCGTTTCTGCATTGCCGAGACCGGTGCTTAAGGATACTGACGGTGCCATTATGTGATTTTCAACAAATAAACTCCTTTTTTTCACGTTTGGGGCCTCCCTCGCGACTCATATGTCACTGACTGTATGCAGGCACGTACCCAAGGGGGGGCCGGGGCCCCGCCCCCTATCCGCCCAAGGCACCGCTCCTCACAGACATTCCTAAAGCGTCGACAAATCAATCTACTCGGCGGTCAACATTTTGCCGCCTTTTACAGCGAAAGCAATGTATTACTAACCTCCATAGTTTTTTTCGACGTCCGTTAACAGAAAAAATGACCATGTGGGCCGATCCTGGTGATAGTGCAAAAAGGGTCCAAGATCAGTGGCGCATACCCCTGTGGACTCGGGAACCTATCACACGCAAAAAAGACGCGAGGCGGTCAGACAGGACACAAGAGTAGAGAAGTGGACAACACGAACGCATCTTCTCTACTCTTCTGTCCTGTCTGCACGCCTCACCTCTTTTTTTGCATAATGAATCCTTACCAACTAGCTCAGCTTTCTGTCGTTCTATAACGCGCACTTCGGAATCTTCGGGAACGGCCCACATACTGAGAGTGCTTAACGCCTGCTTCACCTCCATCGCGGGTCTGCCCGGCATTGCACTACCTTCGGGAAGGACCCACTTGAGGGGAGCGCTTAACACCTGCTTGGCCCCTGCCGCGGGTAGGCCCGGTATTGGAATATCTTCGCGATCGGCCTGCGTATGGGAATTCCTTAATGCCTGCTTCACCTCCACCGCGGGTCGGCCCGACATTGCACTACCTTCGGTATGGACTCACGTGTGGGGAGCGCTTACCGCCTGCTTCATCCCCGCCGCGGGTGGGCCCGGTATTGGAATAACTTCGGGATAGGTCTATGCATGGGGAGTTTTTAATGCCTGCTTCACCTCCACCGCGGGTCGGCCCGTCATTGCACTACCTTCGGGATGGACCCACGTGTGGGGAGAGCTTAACGCCTGCTTCACACCCGCCGCGGGTGGGCTCGGTATTGGAATAACTTCGGGATAGGTCTATGCATGGGGAGCTTTTAATGCCTGCTTCACCTCCACCGCGGGTCGGCCCGTCATTGCACTACCTTCGGGATGGACCCACGTGTGGGGAGAGCTTAACGCCTGCTTCACACCCGCCACAGGTGGGCTCGGTATTGCAATATCTTCGGGAGCGGCCGACGTATGATGAGTTAATGCCTGCTTCAGCTCCACCGCGGTTTGGCCCGGCATTGCACTACTTTCGGCATTGGCCCACGTATGTGGGGTGCTTAACGCCTGCTTCACCTCCGCCGCGGGTCAGCTCGATATTGCACTACCTTCGGGATGGACCCACGTGTGGGGAGAGCTTAACGCCTGCTTCACACCCGCCACAGGTGGGCTCGGTATTGCAATATCTTCGGGAGCGGCCGACGTATGATGAGTTAATGCCTGCTTCAGCTCCACCGCGGTTTGGCCCGGCATTGCACTACTTTCGGCATTGGCCCACGTATGTGGGGTGCTTAACGCCTGCTTCACCTCCACCGCGGGTCGGCCCGTCATTGCACTACCTTCGGGATGGACCCACGTGTGGGGAGAGCTTAACGCCTGCTTCACACCCGCCACAGGTGGGCTCGGTATGGCAATATCTTCGGGAGCGGCCGACGTATGATGAGTTAATGCCTGCTTCAGTTCCACCGCGGTTTGGCCCGGCATTGCACTACTTTCGGCATTGGCCCACGTATGTGGGGTGCTTAACGCCTGCTTCACCTCCGCCGCGGGTCAGCTCGATATTGCACTATCTTCAGGCTGACCCGCAGCGGATGTGAAACACTTTGCCTTTCGTTTCAGAGCTTTGACAGTCGTCAGCTTTCGCTGTCATTCCATCGTCACGGAGTGGAATAGTTGTCACTTTTTTCACTCCTTTTCGACGGCTGTAGTTATCGGCATCTTCTGGGGTGTGGAGGCCAGTTTTGTCATCGATTCGGTGCCCGCGCGATTACCTCAAGATGAATTCAGTTGTAACCATCCATTGCAGCAAGCAGGGCGTAGTTTAATGTTTTAATTATAATATTTTATTTTATGTATAATGCCCAACACAATTTTTGTGTCACCATCTATTCAACGATCAGGCGCATCCCTGTTGCTTCGTTAGTTCAACCTTCTTTGTTTAGACTGATCTAGGGGCCAGGGAAGGGATCCGGTTCATAGTCGGCTGGTCTGTATGCTCCTGGAACGAGTTGTGGCCGGAGAAAACGCCAGTTGCGTTTAACTTTTCCTTTTGCTGTCTTGTTTACTGGAGTGACAGCTCGCCGCGACGCTGGCAGATCCTCGGAACCATATATCCGCGACATGGGTTAGATATGGTGGAAAATAAAATATTGAGAAACAGCGTAGATCAGTAGACCCTGCCATAACCCTTAAACTCATGAGCAATATGACTGTGACCCGTTACCTCGTCTGGTCTTTCCCCTTATTGTACAGCGCTTTTTGTGCAAAATTGGCAACTGGAAACAAGACTGGCAAGGAGATGAGAAATTAAACGACCTACTAAGCGAGAAAGCCAAGGCAACAGCCAAACAGGAAGGAAAAGCGAAAATTGTTTGTGAAAATAATTATGGATCAACATCTTATTTAAAAAGGAAGTAGAGAAAACGCCACCGGAACTGGAGAACAATTCCGTGTGTTTTGGACGACGCTTCTGCAGTTATCAATCGAGCCGCTTGACGTAGCCACTTCCCTGTTGTGCTAATGGGGAGGGGGGTGGAGGGTTCCTAACCTTCCGCGCGCGCAGTACGTCTAGAACCGCAGCGTCCTGTGTACGCGGTTGTACAGGACTGGTGACCACGCATCGTTACGCAACTTCCCAAATAACTACACGAGTCGGTTTCGCTACTTGGTAGAGCAGTAAACGAGCGATGCAAAAGAACTGTGACTGTTCCGCAAATATGCATTTCTCCAGAATTCTTCCAGAGCTAATTCAAAAAGCTTTACTAGAAATCTTTATTTTGCACTTTCGCTCGTTAACTTGTTCTTGGCAAGGTTCTTCCTGCGCATCTTTCATGCGCGAGTCCAGTTGATATGGTTCTTTGTTTGCCAAATAAAGATGGTGAGGTGTATCTCACAGGCGTACCTGTGCGATACACGTTATTTCAATGCTCTTTTGCGGCTTTACGCGTCTTTATGGCAGATGGTGGGCCTTATTCACATTTGTGCTAGTAAAGTACCCTCCACCTCATTTGCATAGAAAAGGTACCTTGGGTTGCCCCTCCCCCCCCCCCCCCCGAAAAAATATAATGTGTACGTGCCTGACTGTATGCATACTATTTTGGCTATGTATTGTTACGAGTGTTGGTCAGTGCTGCTTGCAAAGACATAACGGTGGATGTATAGCAACCATTGGTATAGTTTCTGGTCATATGGAAGGTGGGATTCAACGAGCAAGCTTTAATTCGGGATCAACCCGGATTTATCTATGCAAAATATGCATGTATACTGCAAGTATATCCCTCTCCTGAGACAAGCGCTGAGCCGACGTCAATTGTTGCATTTGAGATAAAAAAAAACTTATACCCTAGCAAATTCAACAAGTAAAATTTTATTTCAAAGTCCATTTTCTTGTTGTGTTTTTGAAATTGCCAGAAATCGGTAAGTTTTCGAAAACAATTGACGGACGAAGTTTACAAATGCGTAACTAGCAATATATGTCGCTTGTCTCTGTACTGCATCTGTTAGAGCATCTAAAGAGGACAAATTTCATAAGTTTTATTGTTACAATCTTTACGAGAGCTTTCCAGAAGTCCTATTCACAAATTAGTAACATATTTGGCAGCGGTGTATACATCAATTTTGTCCGCTCTATATGCCTTAACAGATTCAGTTTACAAAAATCGTGATATATTCGTACATGACTGAGTTGCAGTGTATACAACATAGAGCTTGAGCTTTTTTCCACTATCGCGATTTCGGACGACTTTGGCAAAAAAAAAAATCGTGGTTATGATAAAATAATTGGGGCTTGCGTTCAGCTTGAATTGGATTAGGAGGTTTTTTTGTGCCAAAACCACGATTTGATTATGAGGCACGCCATAGTAGGGGACTGCCGATCAATTTTGACCAGCAGGGTATCTTTAACGTGCCTCCAATGCGGGGGACACGCGTGTTTTTGCATTTGCCTCCCATCCAAATGCGGCCACCGCGGCCGGAATTTGATTCCGCGACCTTGTGCTCAGCAGCGCAACACCATAGCCGCTTAAGCACCGCGGTGGGTATGCGTTCAGCTTGAGGCTTTAACAAACGACGGCTGCGATTGTTCACGAAAACGAGTGGGCGGGGCACTCCGGCAACGAGCACTAAAGAGACAACTCGTGCACCACGTCTCCCGCGGGGCAGCAGGTCCAGCCATTCGCGAGAGCAGAGCGAACGAGGTTCGCAGTGCGCGGGCGAGGGAACGGCGAGGAGGGAGGATACTTCGGATTTATGGCTCACCTGGGAGAGCGCGTGCAGCGCGGCCATCAGATGCGCTGCCTGGTGGATAGCGCGTTTTTAGCCGCGCTTGTCGCCGCGCCGCCGCCGCCGCCGCATCAGTGGCGTGACGTATACTGCCTCCCCGCCCGACTATAGTGCACCCCGGTCCTATACCTTCTGCCGTGTTCTTTTTTTTTTTGCGCTTTCTGGCTTACGTATACAAGCCGTCATCTATTCCGTCGCTTTCTTTATGTCATCTCAATAGAAATCCATGTCTCACGAAACGCTCCAATGGCTCCCCGAACTGTTCACGCTTCCTGGTTCGTGTTGTTTCCTCGTAACTCGCTTCCAAGAGTTCACTTTCAATTCATCTTGTCCGTGTTCATTTCAGCGTGCCTAGTGTGAGAGGCGCGCACAGAGCAACCGTCACCAATGGCCAGTGGGCGTATACGAGGGCGTGATATTGCTTGTCACACTGACACAGAAGCGAGCAGAGGAATCTGCACCGCCATAGGTGAAAGACAGTAAAAAAAGAACACATGCGAACAGTGCATGCCAAGGTAACGCAAGAAATAAAGAACGCAATTTCCTGAACCAACAAGCCCTCACGACGCTTCGCTTCCTTTTCTGTTAGTTTGGACTGCGGTAACCGTGGCCCTAAACTGCTAGGCACAGAACGTCGGGCAATTGAGCACTTAAACAACCTACATTTGCATGTTAAAACATTACTTCCAAGGGAAGAAAATCGGGTAACCGACGTACACGTAGTGAACCGATAACTCCAGAAGTGTGTTGTAAGCCATCTAAAAGAAGCCTTTAGCCTGTCACGATACGAGCCTTTATTGTAATCATGCCGCCCAGAGGGCGAACGATGTACTCAAAAAAATATTTCTAGCTCTGCTTTGTGTCGAAACATCGCGATGGTTGGCGTTCGGCGTTGTAGGTACGCCTTTTCAGGCGCTTAGCGCCCAACTGTAACGGGATCATCGCGTGGTTCTTCGACTGATGCTTGGATTACCTCGCCAGCTACGATATGCTGCATCACTCACTGAAGCGCATCAGTTACCCCTGAGGCTGCAAGCAGGCCAGGCTGAGCGTCTGCACCCCACGTCGAATGATCAATCGATCCTTGATGGTCTGATCCACCGCCCAGCTTTCTCGCATGGGAAAAATGACAGCATTATTTATGAATATTGTTGGCATTTCTGAACATTCTGCTTCAGTTACGCCTGTGCCTCCGAAAGTTGTCATCAGACACCTTTCCCCATTAATCTAACAATCCCTGACATGGGGTGCTATAACGTAAAACTATTCCAAACCTTTCTATTCCAATTCTGCAATCAGGCCTCCACGATTGGTCAAAAACTCTTTTGAAACACCCCCACTTCGCCTATCTCTCACTCGACGTCACGAAAATTGCGACAGCTCCCCATCTGATATGACGCGTACACACTCATTATGCATGATTAAACCGAACAAAAGAAAAGTTGTTATTTCAGATTCGACGCCTTTTCGCCGTTAGACCTCGGCTATTGGTCAAAAGTTTTAGGGCTGCACCCACTTCACCTGCCTGTCACGTGACGTCACAAAACCGCGAAAATTCACCTCGTCAAAGTGACATGTATGCGTTAAAGAGTAATTACTATGTCGAACAAAACTGAATTTTCTTCTTAATAGCCGCAGGCTGCCCCATTCCGAAAGGAATAAAAGATGGCTGCAGCCGATCGCTCCGGCACTGGCTACTCGCACCTGCCGGAGAGCATGAGTTTCTTTGCGTATAATGAAACTTCTTGCGTGGCCGTGTGATGTTTTCCATCACTTTCTGTACGTTTACGACCTCGTCCTTCCAACTCTTCTTTGCTGTGGATCCGTTTTAGCGTCGTTCGTAAACTTCCGTTGCATGCCACCTCGATTTTCGAGCAGCCACCGCAAGATAAGTAAGGGAAAGCGGACCAATCGCAGACGCCGGCACCACCTCTTTCATCCCGTTATCGATTTTTAGTGCAGTGGCTCGGCCCCATCGAATCACTCTTCACTTCAGCGTATTCCTCGCCTTTTGTTAGCCAATTAGTCGCCGGTGTAGCTGCTCAGTGTAGGCAATGTAATTCGTTTTTTAAACGAACAAAACTGATCTCCTATGAACGAGGAGAGCATTTGATTTGTCTGTTCAAACAACCATGCATGTGACCACCCGATGCTTGTGTCAGCGTTTACGCAGATTTGACATCAGGAGAATGGAATAAAATTATATCGGAATAGTTTTAAGTTATAGCGCCTGTGCATGAAAAGTCTTATATTCCTGTTTCGGCATTCAAATTGGCTCAGTCACACATGTTCAAAAGATTTCCAGATTATCTTCAAGTATTCACAGATGCATCTGTACACAGCGATGGTCAAGGCGCCTCTGCAGCTTTTTCTGCCCTTAGACTCAAATAAGGCGTACATTTCCTATACCCCATCCAGCCTCGTCAACAACTGCAGGGGCAGCAGCAATTAATGTTGCACTGAAATACGTGCAAGAGGAGTTAACCGCATAGAAGATTGTCATACTTAGGGACTCCCGCGATGCCCTTAGCAGATTACAACGCAGTTAGATTGATTGTCCGGTTGTGCGCCTCAATACTGACTCGACGAACAAAATTGCACCGGGTGGAGTATCTCTCGTAGCCCAGTCGATACCCTCACACGTTGGGATCGCCGGAAATGAAGAGGCTGATCAGCTGGCTTCGACCAACTTGAGCTCATTACGACTGTGTTTGCCCAGAAATGTTTTGCAAGCTTCATGACGCTCCTCTGCTGATGCTTCGCCACCTACTCCAGCAGCATCCCGGCCAGCGCGTCGCAAATGCAATGTTCCCGCCCCGCATTCGCGGACGAGGCTTGTCTCGTCGCGCTTGAGCCCAACTACTCAAGCTAAGGGTTGGCCGTGTGAGCTTGTGCGAACGCTTATAGCGACAAGGACGTGTGGCCAGTCCATTGTCCTGCAGTTGCCTCGAGACACTTCGACATCACCTGATATACTGGAGTGTCCGGCTTTCATTGCGCCGCGCACGTCGCTAGTGAGGGAGGTAGTGAGGGAGTGGCCATCGCCTTGGCATTCGGTGTGCGACACTCGACGAATGTTTTTACCTCAGTGGTTGTGCGTCTCGACGCGATCAGGCTCACCGTGCTCTTCTTACTTTTCTAGAACTAATTAACTTAGATTCAAGTTTGTAGATTATTTTTGTTGTCAGAGACTATTGGATGGATGGATGGCTGGATGGAATAACTTTAATGAAAGGTCCTGCGAGCTACCGGGCGCAAGGTCCCATAGAGCGGGCTACTCCCACGTTGGGACCGGGAGTTGTAACTCCACGGCCGCATCATGCGCTCGCTGGACGGCCCAGAGCTGCTCCGCCAGGTCCGTGCTGCGTAATGCTTCTTGTAGCCTGGCGGAGTCTTGATCCTTGTTTGCGTGGGTCCGACCACACGGCCAGAGCAAGTGATGTACGTCTAGTGTGTTATGGCAATTTTCGCAATATGATGTTTTGTATAGGTCAGGCATGTAGTGATGTAGTCTGTTCTGCGTGGGGTACGTGTTTGTTTGAAGCATTGTGAACGTGAGGGCTTGAGGCCTGGTGAGCTTATTGTGAGGTGTGCTGTATACTCTACAGTCTAGATAAAAGTGCTTTATGGTCACGACCAGAATAGGTGGCGTCGCGGAGGGTTAGGTCTCGCGCGCTCCTGTGAGCCATCTCATTGAGATTGCGAGGGGCTTCCTCGATCTCTCCGAGGTGTGCCGGGAACCAGCAGATGGTGTGATGCTGCAGCGGTGCGGATCTATTGATTATTTGTAGTGCTTGGCTTGCAACTGCTCCTTTCTGAAAGGCTTTGACGGCCGAGCGTGAATCGCTGTAGACTGGGGTGGTGGTCGGGCCTGTGAGCGCGAGTGCGATGGCGACCTGTTCTGCTATCTCGAACTTGTGGGTCTTGACTGTGAGAGAGTTTCTGACTTGACCTTGCTCATTGATCGTGGTGGCAACGAAGGCCTTCCTGGTCGGGTACTGTGCCGCGTCAACGAAACAGGCTAGGATCTTCTTATCACGTGTTTCGCGCAGGATGAACGATCCGCGTGCCAGCCTTCTGGGTTGATGGTGCGCGGGGTTCATGTTCCGCGGGAGTGAGCGAACCGTGTAGGAGTTGCGTGTGTCCGCCAAAACGCTTTGATATAGATTCTCGATTACTGTGGTGTCATGACCTAGTTTGGCTAGGATTTCTCTACCCGGTTTGGTTCCAGAGAGTCTTGTCCATTGAGCTTGTTCTTGAGCTTCGGCGATTTCTTCAAGCGTGTTGTGTACCCCCAGTTGCAGCAGGAGCTCTGTCTCGGTGATCTTGGGGATTCCCAGCGCTAGTTTGACTAGCTTCCTCAGTTGTACATTGAGTTTGTCCTTCTCCGCTACCTTCCATCTGCGCATGGCCGCCTCGTAGGTGAAGTGGCATAGTGCAAAGGCGTGTGTTAGCTTGAGGAGAGTTTCTTCCTGAAGGCCGTGTTGTCTGTTTGCTACGCGTCGTATGAGATTGAAGGCAGAGACTATTTCTTCCATCTTAATATTCTTTATTAGCCTAACCTGCAGTGACCGGCCCTACGGCGTATGCGTTCTGCTTAATTCTTTGAGATTTGTCATCTTGCTCTTTTCTTCCTCTTTCCTCCCTTTCTTCCTATCTTCCATTTCTATGTTTCTGTTTCCGCCTTTCCCAAGAGTAGGCAGGAGTTGTGCTGCTTTCCGTGGCAGTTGCCAGCCTGCTCCTCGCTTTTCCTTTCCTGTCAAGTGTATATATGTTTTCGAATCAAATAATAATAATAATAATAATAATAATAATAATAATAAAGTTGAGACGAGACGCACACTAGCACTAGTTTCTGCAATGGTTATTAGCAGCCACATCACTGTTTCATATACCAAAGACAAAAAGAAAGATCAAACATGCGCATATCTAAGAAAGAAGGTGGAAGGCTGCGACGGGCCAAAGAAGACGTCCGGCGCTCGTTCGGCGGTGTGGTCAAGTATCAGGCGGTGGTATTATACTGTTCGTTTTACGTTTTCGTTGTTCTTTTGACTTGTGTATCGCATCATTTCTTTTTCACCTTTCCATTTAGTGTATCGCGAATTTAAGAGAGTCAGTCCAACCTTGTGTCTCCTTCTTCTCCCGGTCAAGGGCATTCCCCTTGGCTAGCTTCTATTCCTGCCTGAGAGTGGCCAATAGACACATTTTTACGCAGTGGCATCAATAATGTCCCTGTGGCTCTAGTGCCTACTAATGGGGGATCAATACAGATGAGGAAGCCGAAAGCCATTAGGTGGAGCTTTGTGAGGCCACTTCAGAAGATCATCGAGGTCCGCCATTTTGGTCGCGGTGGTATACTGTGCTGTTAATCAGACCAGGAATGCGTTCGAGACCTCCTCAACTGTTCCGAGTTCGCATCGAATCCAGTGAGCCCGTTTATTTCAGCACACCTTGCTTGCTCGAAAGGCCTAATTCGCGGGGTAGAGGT
Organism: Dermacentor variabilis; assembly: GCF_050947875.1. Taxonomy (NCBI): domain Eukaryota; kingdom Metazoa; phylum Arthropoda; class Arachnida; order Ixodida; family Ixodidae; genus Dermacentor; species Dermacentor variabilis. The sequence continues at coordinate 12,486,370 of NC_134571.1, forward strand.
GAGCCTGGACTCCTGAGAAGTATTAGACTTGTTTTCTGTCACTGGTGCTGTTTCTGTATGCCGAGGTAGCCGAATTATTACGGAATGGGTGATTGCTGCGTTCGCGGGAACAGTCCGTCCATCCGAAATCAAAGCATGGCTCATTATATACAGAGTAGAGCCACTTTCTCTGCGACCACTTCAGTGCCTGAGATGTTGGCATTACGGGCACAACATCAAAGGATTCGGGTCAATTGTCCGATGGCGCCTTTGCGGAGAAAATCACGACAGCACAGACTGTAAATCTCAGGAAGACAAATGTTGTCTGCGTAGTGAAGCTCACGCTGCAAACTATTCGAATTGTTCTGCGAAAAAACGAGAATTAAGAATACTCTAAGTGGTGGAACGCAGGCAATGCTCACGTAGGGAAGCAGTGGCTTAGATTCAAGGAAGAGGCCAAGGCTATACAGTAACAGCTCGTCACACTGCTGGCGTAGATGTTTCTGTATTCAAGGCCATAGCAGACGTAGTAAAGAAAGCTACGGAAAACGCTGTGGAGCGTATTGCGACAGCTATTTTTGAGTGAGCCTTTGGGAGAAATGCTCTCCAGTCAGCTGGCGCAGTTCATCAGTGCAGCATTCTACCCACGTTCGTGCATCCCACGCTTCTAATGTTCTAAATCTAGCTCAGAAGCGAACATCGTCACCCAATCCGCTAGCTGACTCCCCTTGCACAGGACCTTCTACTCACGTAGAGGAAACGGAACCAGAACCACTAACGGAAGATTATGAAGAGTTCCACGATGCAGAAATAGAACTTAATAGTCTAAAACGTACCACACCTCTTCCCCTCGAACTGTTCTGTAAGTCAAAAGCCAAAAATATTTAAAAGAGAACCTCTCCAAGAAGGACTTCTTGAAAGAGAGTATTTTGAATTAGGCAGTTTCCGCTGCCATTCTATCTTCAACATAGGCTGTCTAAAGATATTACAGTGGAGTTGCCCTTCGATTTCTTCCGCTACTACAGATTTATCACATATTTCTTCTCAATTTTCTCTAGGCATAATTGTCTTACAAGAAACCTGGCTTTCTAATGACCAAAAATTTTTCCTAAGAAACACTGATTATTTCGTTTGTATCGACCTGCCAGAGGTGGTGGCGTTGCTTTCTTGATTTCAACTAAATTTAGTCACAAGGCCACGATATCGTATCAGTGTATGTCTACCGAATGCGAAATTTTAGCATTATACATAACACTCCACGACTGCTCCCCTTTTACCTCAGTATATATTACCTTCTAGGAGTAAGAATACCCGATCTCCAAACAGCGCTTTAGCTTCTTGCAGAAGAACCATGGTACTCGCTGGTTTCTTTAATTCTCACCATGTGTCTTGGGGTTCTGAAACTGCTTTAAGTGGCAAACGCCTGTGAGACTGGACTCTTGATAATAATCTATTCTCTCTAAATTCAAAAGTTGCTACGTTTGCTCGCGGCCAGTCTCAATCGGCCATAGACTCACTTCTTGCAAATATTATCTAACGATATCCTCATAGAATACTACATACTACACTACAAACAGCGATTACCTTCCTATTATCTTTGGGACGTACTTCCCTGTGATTTCTTTCAGAAAAAAATACGACATTTATAAACTATGACAAATTTTAAAAAGACGAAGTCTACGATGCTTTCTCGTACTTATATGCAAGAGAATATTGGGGCTATGAGCCCCTGTGAAATTTTAAAACATTCCTTGAAGAATGCAGCTTTTAATTTAAGCTCCGACATAGGTAAATCCTCCAGTCCGTGGTAGAATTCATAATGCACGCGCTCTCGCCGAAAACGAAAAGATGCCTGGAAGAAGCTTTATTTTGCCTTTTTTTTTTCCTTAAAGACCCCATCGAAGCCATATTTTTGTTAAAGTGCAAGGTAATTTGTTACGGTGTTTTAAAATGTGGAAGGACATGATATGACTGTTATTTCGTTAGAAAGGCCGTTGCAGTCTGCTGCTGCACGAAAAAAAAGGAATGAAGACGAGAAAGTGGCGGTGAGCGTACGCGGGCGCGGGACTTGTTGCGTGTGACCGGTGCGACTGGAGATGCGTGCCGGGGTGAGAACGTGCGGTGGCTTGCCGAGTGAGCTGTAAGAGAACTCGCGAAAAAGACGAAGACTAGCAAGGCGGCGATGACATGCAAGCAACGATAAGCCGGATTCTGTTTTCAGTGCCGATATGCTGACGTCGTAGGAGTACTTAGAATGAATAAATCGTGTAGCTCGATTTTGAAACGATTCGAGTTGATTGATGAGATATACGTGATACGGGTTCCAAATGGGGGATGCATATTCTAATTTCGCCCTGACGAGACACTGATAGACTAGTAATTTTACATTTTTAAAACGCAAATGGCGTTTTAAAAACCCGAGTGTTTTGTTAGCAGATGAAGTGATGTTCGTAATGGGTGCGTAGCCTAGGTTGAATCACTACAAAGGGTTGCTCAGAGATATTTGTAGGAAGGAACTAATTCAAGGTTGGCGTCAGCGATTTGGTAGGGGAAAACAAGTGAATTTCTACGGTGGTGGAAGGAGACGGTCTAACATTTGTTAGTGTTTAGTTTCATTAGCCAAAGGTTACATCATTATTGTGCACTTCGCAGGTCGTTTTGAAGAGACGTGTTATCAGAAACGCTGTCAATTTTACGATAAGTTGCGCAATCGTCTGCAAACATACAGATGTTAGAAGATACATACATTGGAAGGTGATTCATGTAAATTACAAATAGAAGTGGACGAAGGAGGGACCCTTGAGGGACGCCTGAGTTTATAGGGGCGGAGTTAGATGTTTGATTTTTGACAAAGACAGATTGTGAACGGTTACTTAAGAATTCTTTAATCCATGCTAAGATATCGGTATTAAGATGTAACACGGCAAGTTTTAGTAGTAGATGCTTATGGGGAACTTTGTCAAAAGCTTTGGCGAAATCTAGGAAGATGCTGTCACTCTGAAAGTTAGAGTCAAGGTTTACATATAGCTAGCTACGTTTCGCAGGAGAAACCTTTCCTGAAGACATGCTGCGCAGGATGAACAAGAATGGTTGGCACCAAGGAAGTCCATGATATGCGTGTAGATGATATGTTCAAGGATTTCGCAGGGTACATTGGCTAATGAAATGGGGCGATAATGTAATGGGGAGTGTTTGTTGCCCGATTTGTGGACTGGAACGACATTTGCCTGTTGCCCATCAGGAGGCAGCATGCCTGTTGAAGCTGACTGTGAAAATAGTAGACATAGATAAGCTGCACAAGTATGTTTAGTCTTTTTTAGAATTATTGACGTAATGTCGTCCACACCAGCTGCCGATGAAAGTTTGATATTGTCTTTTAGGGTTGAAATGCCGGATGGAAAGAAAAATGTAATTGGTGGCATAGTACATTCAAGGTCCACAGGGCGAAAGAAATTGACAGTTCAGTTTTTTGAATAAGAACTGATGCAAAGGCGGCATTAAACACGTGATCACATTCAGCATCGGTTAGGGCATCACCTGACTCATTCGATAAAGTAATTGTGCGCGTGTCCTGTGGCTTTAGGACTTGCCAGAATATTTTTGGGTTGTTCTTAAGCTTGTTCGGCACATCAGAATAAAAGAATGAGCATTTGGCATGAAGTATGGCTACCAGATAGGCAGTTTCAGCGGCTTTGTACTTATTCCATGCATCAGGGGCGTTACGGGACCTAGCTGCGCGGAATATACATTTTTTCTCGTTTTCTAATCGTTTCAGTGCTTTGTTGAGCCAGGGTTGTGCTGAATTGGAATGAATGTTAATTTGGGGAATGTAGTTGCCAACCAGATCGTTTAGCTTCTGTTTGAAAATCAGCCAATTTTCGCCCATGTTATGACAAGGAAAGGCACTTGCAAAAGTGGGGTAAAATTGCGTCCGTTCATGATTAACTGCTTCATAATTGCCCTTATCATACAAACGAATAGCTTTTTAACAGTCGGGGTCAAAACGGGCTTAATTATGAAGTCGACATGAATTACTTTATGGTCACTGATTTCGGGAAGATACGTCATGGATGACACGCCCTCGGTATCATTTGTTAAGGCACGCTTTGTAATCAATGTCCAATCAATTGGAGGGATTACCAAGTTATTGCTGCATCTTTCAAGCTTACGACAGCTAAAGCCAAAGATGAGTATGATATGAATAAATTCACTTTTCTCTATAAATCTAAAAATACCTCTTTCTATTCTTATTTATTTCATTTTATTTCTTCCGTCCTTTCACCACGTGAATTGTCCGAATTATTGAAAAATATTGGAAAGAAACTAGAAAACAGATTCACTTCAATAGTTCGACCGTACGCATTGAAACCATTACCGCTAGAGGAATTTAGGGAACTCACATTACAAGAACTTGCAGATGTTGTTTGCTCTCTGCCTTCTTCAACGTGCAGATAGAGTTACCACAACCGTGATAAAAATTCTGCATGAATTATCCCCGCAAGAAATTTTGAATGTCGTAAATTACTCTGTAAAAAATGTCGCCATACCTTCTGAACGGAAAATTGCTAAGATAATTCCGATACTTAAAAAACAGGGAGGTGGATATAATTTAGATAATATTAGACCAATTTCTCTCATATCTAATTTGGTTAAGCTAATAGAAAGAATTTTGTATGGCCGAATGACGGCCTACATTTATGAAAACTTAATACTTAGCCCCAGTCAAGTTGGCTTTCGATCTGGCTGCTCGATATTGTGTGTGCACGTAGATTTAGAGAGTCGCTTACAAGTTGCTCGTCGCCGAAGAGAATATTGAGTATTAGTGGCCTAGATCTAACTAAAGCTTATGTTGAAAGAGCGTAGGTAAGGGCGTGTTGGTTCATAACTGAGGTTTTTTAGCGCACGAAAAGGGACGAAGGACAGTGGCAAGACGCGGACACAGCGACGCGGACAAAGCTTGTGATTCTGTGGAACATGGCATACTGATAAAGCAACTAGATAATTACACGTTTCCGAACTACATCACGCCATGTGTTTCAGAATTTTTAGGAGGAAGAGAATTGTACTTTTTTCGAAGCGGATGTTCATCAGCTAGGTACACGCAGAAACACGGAGTACCTCAAGGGTCAGTCTTATCTCCCGTTTTATTTAATATACATGTAAGTTCCATCCCCTTGTTCCAGGACATTCAGGTATATGTTTATGCAAATTGCATCGCTTTTTTTTGCATCGAATGATGATCTACATTTAGTTTATCAGTCGTTACAAAATTAGCTATGTAGTCTTGAAACTTATATTGAGAAGATACATATGTCTCTGAACGTCACTAAAACTGCACTTCTTCTCTTTCCTTTAGATGTTCCCGCTCACACTTCACTCGTGTATCGTCAAGAGTTCATTCCTCAGGTGGATTCTCTTGAATACCTTTGAAACACGTATGATGGGACACCAAACTGGAAGAGCCACACTGAAAAAGTCGCGTCTAAGGCAACTCGTGCCGTGGGATGGTTGCGTAAGATCAGTAACCAACGATATGGGTTGGGAAGACGTACAATATTTATGATATATAAAATGTTTCTCCGACCCGTCATAGTATTTGGGTGTGTCTTGTTTTCTGGCAGCCCAGCTTATATAATGCAGCCTCTGGTTTTATCAGAAAGGGATGCTTTCCGATTGTGCTTTTGACTTTCTAAGTTTCTTGCAAACACCTTTCTGTATATGGAAGCGTGAATACCATGTTTAAAAAGTAGATTCAGGATCCTTACAGTTCAAACATGTCTAAAAATTTACGATTCTCGTCAAACACAAGCAATGTGTATTTTCATTAACGAACCAAGTTTATTTTTTAGTAAACATTGGTCGCGACTACGCATACCTCAGACTATCCTCAGACTACGTTGAAGTTTTATCCGGTGTGCCTCAGGGCACAGTTTTAGCTCCCATTCTCTTGCTTTTTTTTATCAACGACATCGCAGATGGCATTGACGCAACGGTATGCATGTTCGCAGATGACTGCATTATTTATAAACCAATACAGACCAAGGATGATCAGGTTGTTCTGAATGACGCACTTAAAAATATAGCAAAATGGTGTCAAGACTGGCAGATGACGCTAAATGCAGAAAAAACTGTCTGCATGACAGTCACGAGAAACAAAGCACCACTAACCTTTCCATACGAAATTCAGCAAAGAGAACTACATAGGGTAGAAGAATACAAGCATTTAGGTATAATTATTTCTTCCGATCTAAAATGGAACAAACACGTGTCATACGTGGCAACAAAATCACTCTCAGCGCTTTTTTCCCTCAAACGGTCCCTCAGATACGCTTTACCGAACACCAAACTACTCGCGTACACGTCACTCATTCGCTCCGTTATAGAATACGGCGCCATATGCTGGTTTCCGTACACTAAATATGCCATAGAGAAGTTAGAGAACGTACAAAGAAAAGCAGTCAGATTCATTTATAATAAATACCGTCGTCATGATTCCCCAACTGAACTTCTACGCTTAGCCGGACTCCCAACAATTAGAGATCGTGCTAGATTTCTCCGACTAAAATTCCTGTTTATTCTCCAGAGTAATGCCCTAAAAATAGACAAAAAGAAGTTTTTAGTACACTCTAACGCTAGAATTTCAAGAACGAAACACAATAAACAATTATCTGAGTATAGGTTTCACAATGACACCTTCAGATATTCATACTTCCCACAAGCTATCAGAGCATGAAATATGTTACCACCAGAGGTTGTCGATTGTACAACCCTCGATTCTTTTTTGTCTAAGCTGTCTAACCATATCTTTGTTGCTACATGATGAAATGTGGTTTTTACATTATGTTCTATTGTCATTATGTTCTATTGTGTGTATGAATATAATTGTTGTTGCATGAATAGCTTGTTCTTAAACCAAGGCCTCTTGTAAACGATTATCGTTGAACCCTGTGTGAATGATGTATTTTCTTTTTTATGAATGTACTCTTTCCTGCCAAAGCCTTCGTTAAGGCTAGCAGTATGTACCAAATAAAAAAATAAATAAATAAAAGAAAGTATTCGTACAGGTAGAGCTGAAGCCATTGAATGTACAAATTCAACGTATTCAACCAACAGGTCAATTCAAGATAAGCCTTCAATATGCTTTGACGATATTTAAATGACCAATTACTAGATTACCTTTCTCGCCTGGAAACAAGCAATATTATAGCCACTGATACTTCAGTGTCCGAAGAGAAGGCTGCCGTAGGCAGTTTCTCTCCTTCTCTTTGTTGGCCCTTTTCTGTTCACCTTCCAGATTTCACGCCTACTTTCATAGCATAATCATTGGCTATTGTTGTTGCGCTGCGCAAGCTTCCCGCTAATCAATCGTCAATTATCGTAGTTACAGATTCTCTAGCAGTATGTGTGTCACTTTCCACAGCAACGAATAGAGCTATCTTCATTATGTTTCAAATTTTTGTCCCGGCACCTATGCAAAAAATTAATTTGCTGTGGGTTCCGGCCACCGCGGTTTATATGTAAACGATAATGGCAGATTTATTAGCCAGAACGTCTTTAAGTGGACCTCTGATTCCTGTTTTACCAACTGCAGCTTATATCACTGCATCGAGATAGAGAAAATTTTGTTTGCAAGATGATTTAAGGAAATTATCGCTGATACCATCTCCAGACATTCAGCATCTCGGCTTTTGCTGGAATTAACAGTGGTGTCCTCCTCGGCAGTGGGAAGTTACATACGCCAGACTATTCTGTCGCATCCCGCGATTGAATTTTTATTTACATTGAGCTGGTCAGACGCTGTCCCCTCCATTCCGCAGTAGTATAGAAACTGAATCAATAGATCACTGCTCTTTATCAAGCAGACAATATTCACACCAGAGAAGGGTATTACTCGAACTCCACTCTGCAGAATTGGATTAGCGTTAATGATCATCATTTGGGGCCTAGACACTAGACTATAGTGTCGTTTGTTCCACACTATTTGATTATTTAATTGGAACAAAACGATTGTCCTACTCATTATTGTATCTTCATTCAAGATAACAAATATACATTCACTTCACCTAAATTGATTTCTCTAACTTCTTTACTAAGATTAATTTATCCTTGATTATAGCCTCTTTTAACGTTCACATTTCAGTTAGTCTGACTGCACTCTTGCATACTGGTCTAGTTATTGCAATATCTTCTCTTTTGCATTTCTTTTACTTTGCGTGTATTGTCTTTAAAAAAAGAATTTCCTTTAGCTACCCTTCTGCCGCCCGATTTTTGGCCTATCACCCTTGGTGGGTGCGAGCCATTACAGAGGATCATCATCATCATCATCATAAGCCACATAGAAGTGGCAGTTCTTTCCTCAATGACGACAACGAAGGATTACCAACACAGTCTTGGCCAAGTTTATCTATTGTTGCGGATTTAATTACTGAGCTCGTCATTTCATCGTTATGCCTTTATGCCAGTGCACAACGAAACAGTCATGAAACAGAAGGTGAGCAACCGCACGTGCTGCAATGTGTCTAAGTGATGCAGGCATAACTTTCCGCGCTGTGCCGTACTCCCACAATCTTTGAAAGAGGACTTTCATCCTGACTACGAACGGAAATAGCCAGTCTAATGGATCTAAAAACCGTGCGGTTGTCTGGAGGACACATCTCTTGGAGTCGTCCTTTTTTCGAGAAGCTAAAACAACGATTCCATGTTTAGAATAAGCTTGTCTGCAGCTGTGTCTCACAGCACACCAAGAACCTTCGTAGAAGCCACTGCTGCAACTGAGTCTAATCTATTAGGTCATCATCGTTGGTGGACCATTTTTGCAGCTTCATGCCCGCTTTGTTCATGATGAGATTCCCTTCTTTTTAAGAAGGAACTCCTGTGGCGATATCGTCAAAGTAGAAATTCTCAACAAGTTGCGCTGCAGTTAACCTCAGCGCAGAATCGATGTGCTTGAAATGATACTGGAGCGTCGCTATCAAGTGGAATGGACTTGCTGTAGTTCCCAATGGAACTCGCGTCATCCTATAAACCATTATTTTAGGCACAGGTTCGCTTGGCATCGCCGTGCTGTCAAACCATAAAACCGCTGCATAACGTAGATTTGTGAACAGCCTGCGCATGCGTGTATGTGTGTCACAGCCCAAATTCAATCAGTTGGAAGTGCCGACCGTGTCGTCTTTATGTGTCTTCCTCTTGTGTGTGTTTTAACTTGCGGCAATGACTAGTCTTTTAGCAAGCACCAACTAGGCCAACAAGCAGTTCTGCTGCAACATGGCTCTTCTTCTCGTGAAGGTTTAGTGTAGAGGTGTAGGTTTCCGTAGCCTGTGTTGGTGAAAGACAAAACACAAGTACCTTCCGTCTTGCTAGATTCGTTGTGCAAAACTGAGGCGGTAGGCGTTGCACTGGGCCTCCTCTCGCGCCTTCCATCTTACGTATCGCGAACGCAGGACTCCCGTTGCCCGCTTTTCTCCGCGGCTTCGACCTCCAGCCGTAGGTAATCGAATGGCTGCCGTAGCTCCGTCACTGTCAGCTGGGTCTCGCCGGGCCTTTGTAGTAAGCTCTCTCGCATGTAGTGTTCCCACGCGATGTAAGTGGGAATCACTTTCATTAGAATCTGGACGAGCATTGCAGCGCCTGAGAGCTCCGATCGTCCAAAAGCCTTAAGACCTCTCACGTTAAAGTGTACGGTTTCCAGGAGATTCCTCATAACGGTCACGTCAGGAGAAAACCTCAACCGTCTGAGCCTTCGAACATTCTCCAAGTACTTCTGCTCAATGATCCTCATTTTCCAGAAGCGGTTGGTTACAATTCGATGGAATTTGCATATGATACGTCCGTCACTTGAATTCCCTCAAGCCACTGGTCCCGCCAAAAGAGCTTTCAATTAGTGGAAGCGGTCGAAGTTCGTTAAACTGGCATTTTCGTGCTTCGGAAGTCTAGAAACACCAACAACCGGTCTTGAGGTATCACCGAGGGCCAGATGTCCTAAAGTCGTACATGATGCTGAGGCGTCGTTGGATGTCGGCAGGTTGTGGTCGTTTGAAGCTGAAGCTGTTCGATGTGGTGACTAAGATGGACCAACGTTGCTGCCGCGTTGTCTTCGTAATCCGTGACAGAGATGTAGTCTTTGGATGCTGGCTCGTCCGTGAGGTATCTCTCCATTTATTCGTTGAGCACCCGCAGTCCGTCGTTGCAGTCCTTCAGTCTGGCATGCAGCAGTCGAAGCTCCGAAATGCTAAACTGACTCGATTCTATGAGTTTACTTGCCTCATTTCGGAGACGCGTGTACAAAATTTGTTGGGTCGCTCGTTTGCGCTTTATCCGCTCCATCTTCGTTACCGGCGAAGTCTTTCCGTGGTCGGGTCGCTTAGGTCACAGAGTCCCGGGTTTATAGGCACCCGAAAACATGAATCAAAGGATTCTTCGCAGTAGAAGGGCGAAAGAGAAGGCATTTATTACCCGGAAAACGGTAACAACGCATCCATACTGGCCGTTAGAATCGGGCAAGAAGCGCATGAACACGAGCGTGCAGCTCGTGTTCATGCGCTGAACGCGCTAGTCCCTGCCGTCGTCCTTTTCCTCTAGTATTTAACACCAGCCATCGCGTTCTTTCTTGACATTGTTCCGGTAATTCTAATGAACCATTGTTGAAAGTATGTGCCTCGCCTTCTATCCATCTCGTCTCAAGTTTCCGCGCTAACAGCTGGAAAGGATGGCACATCAGCTCTGTGGAATGCTGCTCTCAGATTTAAAGCGAAGCTCGAATTCTTTGCCTCTTCTTTCGACTTTCCCACTGCTGCTGCTGCTGCTGCTCTTGCTTCTGTTTTCTTGCACTCCGCGTAGAGGGGTGGTTCAGAACGTTTGTATACATGACAGGAGCGCTTCAGAGAGTAAAAGGCGACGCGAGGAACTCGTTTGGACCTTTGCACCGCGTCGAATGTGCACAATGCCCTCTGGAGCTCCCTGGGCGTCGCCCAGGGAGCTCCAGACAGCTGTAATTATCCGTGAGCCTTCCCCAAAAGCACGCTAGAAATTCCAGCACTCACCTTTCTACTAACGTGCAAGTCCAGAGGAAAGTTAGATAGAATGCTAGAGAGGGAGAGGAGGCAGAAACCAACTCAGTCGCGATACGAGTGAATAAAAGTGAAGGGGTAGAGGCGACGTGAGAAGGAAAGGAAACGCTACTACTATAGGCACGACAGCGGTTGCGGGCAAATAGGATAAATTTAAGTTAAAGGGACAGTACAGTACATTTCTGCTATTTCTGAACAATAAACACCATGCAAATCCGTCAAGAGGACAACCTATGCAGGGCGTGCAGAAGCAGAGACGCATCAAAGCACACCGTAGGGTTTAAGCGATACTACGGAAGCGGTCACGCGTCAAGTTAACCCTTCTGTACCCGCCGAGGTAGCTTTGCGGCATGGTATTGCTAGAGACCGCAGATTTGATCCCGACCACGGCAGCCACATTTCGACGGAGGCGAAATAGAGAACGCACGTGCACTTAGATTTTGCGACACGTTAAAAAAACATCACGGTGTCAAAGTTAATCCGCATTCTACGGCGTGCCTCATATTCTGATTGTGGTTTTGGCACGTACAGCCCCATAATCCAATTCGTGTTTAATACTTCTGCCACGATGCGATGTGCAATGTGAGGCAATGAATTTGCTCAACGCTCTCAGAGGTTATGAAGTATGAAGCACAACAACGTCTCAAGCAAACACCTCCCTCTATATGTGTTCTGTGTACTGCGCATACAAAGAGTAGTTGTGCACGCAAGGTAACGTTTAATGTCGACTCACCATTCCCACATTGGACTAAACGTTGAAGAAATTAAACATTCGCCGCGAACATCACCGCTAGTTATCGTCAATAAAAGCAAACCACACAATAAGCTTCGCTTACATCGATTCCCACAGTGTGTGGGATCTGCATAATTTTTTACTAAAAAGATTCCGAAACATCTTTGCGTACATAATTTTTTTCAATTAGTTCACGTCTGGGAAGATCCCTGAGCCCAAAATACGGGCGTTACTGAATACTCTTTACCGACTGGTTTGTGTGTGCTGATGTTTAAATGAGAACAGTTAGCAGGCACATCTACATTCCGTCTAAGCTAGGTTGTCGAGCGCTCAGACATTCGCCTCTAACCGTAAAATAATTTACACCCTTAAATGTGAATAAGGGTGTAAATCGGTCTAACTCACACCCTTGCTCCCTTTTTAGTGTACGGGGGTGAGCTGTAGACAGAGTTACTCCCTTATTCATGTTTAAAGGTGCAAATTATTTTACGGTGTGACTCCAGTCGACCGTTACTGCTGCCAAGACTACCACGCATCGGGACAACTCCTAACGGCTTCTACTGACACTGCGGGCGCGTATCAACGGTTTCGTTTTTCGTTTTTTTTTTTTCACAAGTGAGAGCCCACTCGGTTCAATTTTTTTTCTGGATAGACAGGCGTCAGACATCATATTGAGGACATAACAGGTGCTTATGCTTTCCTTGCACGAGGTGGTTTACTCGCTCCTATAAGAGTCGCGCGTCGGACTATCGGCCATTTCAATGCTGTCAGAAAATACCGCTCGTAAACGCCACTGCGTGAAAGCTAGGTACCAATCATAGGCCTTCGTTGTAATCCTGAGAATAGCTAGGTTCACTTGAGGTTCTCGCAGGCACCACAGGTGAGATGAAGGTTTCACTGCCGGTGTATAAGTAGTCAGTATAGATTCAGGAGTGATGAATTCTCGCGAAGATGCCTCTCTAGGTGTGTGTGCCTGCATGTTGCTGGCTCAAAAAGCTATTCGTGCACTAGTGCAGTTATTGAAATGAAGCGGCCTAGGAAACAGCATACAGTTCGTGATGCACCTCCCTTCATTTGCGCACTGCTCTCTCTATATATCACTTTCTCTTAGCGTAGGCGAAGGCAGTAAAACTTAGGGGCTCGATTTCTGGTAATCACGATGATTGTCTGTTTGTTCTATATGGTCCTGCAGGGTATGGTATCTCGTCTGGTGGGCGTCCCTGCCTTTCTCTTTCTCTCGCTCGGCTCAGACTTTGTTACTAAATAAAAAGAATTCGCAGCGAGAAAAAATACACAAAGTCAGATTATGTATTTGTTAATCTATTCGTTAACCAAGATGTGCTCCTTAACGTAATAGGAATAGTGCCTATAGAAATTAAGAACAGCGTCGTGTCACGAGGGGATAATGCCCCGCAATGAGTTACCAATGGTCACAAAGCGCGCCGCTCTTTTCATAAATTCTGACCTCACGTGACTCCCCGCGCTATGTACAATTTCTGCCCTATTTGGTATAACTGTGTACTTCTAGCGCTGGAAAACACATACCACTGGTTCTTTCTTTGTCTACCCCGTCCTTTTCTCCAATTTCTTATTTCCTTTGCCCGAACGCTCATGTTCACGTCCTAGCAAATGTCTTGTTGCGCCCACTGTCGCTGCCTATAGATTCCAGCACACTCACACTGAGTGCTTGTCATCCTTTGTATGCGTGTGCATATGTTCTTATTTACTCATTTCTTCGTGTTATTTCTGCATCTTTTCACACACTCAAATGTTATGCAGAGGCGGGAAACAGAAGACGCCAAATTTTTCAATATTACCCAATGAATCAAATCATATCAAGACTAGCATCACAACATGCGGTGCTTGAGCTACCTCTGCGAGCAAAATTCTTTTGCAGATTATTGTTATTGCCGCTAAATATACGCAAGGAGATGTCTTCAGAGAATGTTTAAAATTCGCAGACGTACTTCCGTGCTGTACGGAGCCGCTCGCTATAAGATTATTAGCATTTTGCAAGGTTCAATTATAAGATTTTCAAAGCTATTCCACATTATTTAACAACACCAGCGATATCTGCATCATATCTACACGAATCCTGCAAAGTTCCTTTGTCATGCGCCTTTTTGTTTTTATGTAGCAATGATTTGAATCTTGTCAATGTTCTCGCGTACACGATAGAGAAGAGGACGAGATATTCTCTCGCAAGAATACCGACAGAACTTTGCAATGTTAAAATAGTCGATGAGATCATACGTGTAGTCCTCCACAAATGCATACTAGGGAAATGTTGGCACCTTTGGCGGCTCAGTCAGCCAGGCTAACTCCACCTGTAGCAGCATAACCGCCAACTTCTTTTCCTACGAACGAAGGCAAATGAAATGTTTTCGCGATAACTTTACGACCACCTTTGGAAGCAAAGCTCTTTGCTATTTGTCATTTTAGAACGGCACACATTACCTTGTGCCAACAATAATCGAAAACTCACTACGTAGCTTAACGGAGAATTTCATTAGAGAATGAAGCCGCACACAAGTGTTGAGGGACGCAAGCCACCGATCACGAAGAGCCCACAATGGGGTTTGCTTAATGGCTGATGATTCCGGTGTTTTATAGTAAGCGAGGCGCCAGACACGAGCTGTAGTGACGTGCAGACAAGAGCGAGCAATATACGTGCACACCACCTGCGGTGTACACCTCTTGCCAGCGGTTTATTGCATTGGAACAACATCCTCCCCTCTTTATCTTTTTATCTACACTTTGCTTCATAGACGCGTGAGAAGCGGGTCGACTAAGAAGCGAACTAATGGTGCCTATAGGCGTGTGTCCCACTGAACTCACCCTGTGACTATTCATTTTATCCTCCTTCGCAACGCATTCACAATCACTTAATCCCATAATCGGTACGGCGAACAGCTTCATTACAACTTTCAGCATTCATTCTAGCGTTGAAATGTAGCAAGTTGAACCAGTCGGGCAGTAAGGTACAGCAATTATGGACACGGAGTTGGGCGCAGCTTGCATCGCATAACCTAAATCCATGTAATGGTTACCAGCGTCAATATGTCACTATCTGTGCTGAGACAAAACTGCGTCCAGGCCACTACGTTTGTTGATAGGCTCCTGTGTAGAGGCTTATACTCTACGCAAAACTGTTAAATTTATGTACGAATGATTGTCTTGCCTTGTCGTTTGCAGGGACAACATGGCCACAATTAGTAGATGACCGGGGTAGTTGGAGAAGTATTGGAGAGGCCTTTGCCCTGCAGTGGGCGTAACCAGGCTGCTGCTGCTGCTGCTGCTGCTGCTGCTGCTGCTGCTGCTGCTGCTGCTGCTGCTGCTGCTGCTGCTGCTGATGATGATGATGATGATTGTCTTAATAGACTGGGAGAGCTCTTTGTATGGGTTTTTGCGTGCCGCCTTTGTTGTCTGTGCTCACTTTCTACAGCATGCAATTTGCTTGCGCACTTTTTCTTCACATTTATTTCCTTTTTTATTTTTCATTATAATGAGCGGTATTTCTGCTTTTCTCTCACTCTCTATCCACTCCCTTGCGCATCTCTTCGTGCCTTCAGAGTGGTAACAGCGTCCAAAGTAGCATTATTACGCATGCCAGATCGGCATTTCTCTCGCATTGCAATAGCTTAGGAATTCGCCTGCTCACTTGTTTTGGGGCAACGGATAAAAGAACTGTCCAACACAAGCATAAATTCTTGACTTCAGACCTTACACTAGCGACGAGCTTGAGCTGCACTCCCCTAAATCACTGTGCAATGTTCCTGAAAGGGTATCTGCAGTCAGCCGGCAAAACGTTCCGGATGCAAATGCAAACAGCAAGGCCGTGGCTCACCTTGCGTGACTGCGTAGCATGATTCGCGAACCTGCCCGACAACATACGAGCCATTACGCATTCAACTCTCGTTTTACGCCACCTGCCCAATCGCGAAGCTATTGCAGCTACCTCTCCCGTCGCGACGTTGGCCTGCAGCTATTTCTTGCCTTCAGGAGTCGGTGCGCAAACACTGCGCCAGACATCTCGCGCAACATGTGACGCGGCTGTCGTCAGTTGTTCGAAAGACTACCAACCACAAGCTTATCGTGAAATGAAGACTTGTAAGGATGTTTAGCTTTAAAAGGAGGAGGAGGGAGATAAAACCAATGCAGACAAATCAACTGCCATAATACTCTTGAAGGGACGTAATTTTGTCACGCTAAAGTAATTGTCAGTATTGCGTCATTTGCTGTTCTTTACGCACTGGGACTCCGCTGCTTTCTTCAGAGGTATGCACGGTGCCCTAAAGCGCCCTACAGCTTTCCTGACAGGAAAGTGCTGGCGGACAACGTTAAGGAAAGAAGTGCGCACAAGACTGCTGGTGACGATCACTGTGCGAAAAATTTCACCATAAACGGTGCACCGCATCTATTAGTGTAGCGTTCCCAAAGTTATCCCTTGAAGTACGGCCGTCAGACAATTTTATTTATTGATATCTATTTTTTTCCTTCTTTAGTTTTTTCTTAAGGGAGCATGAACCGTTGAGACGTCCCTTTACACCACGTTTGAGCCGGACTACCGGGCTTTATTTATCAAGAGGCCCTTATTCGCACTCTTGATAAAGGCCAGTCCTACAGCCGGAACGTCGAGTAAAGAATCGTCTCAATGGATCATGCTCCCTTTCTTTAAACAAGTTGCGCAGCAAGCAGCAACCCGTTGACCTTTGACTGTATACACGTATATACGCATATGTAAGAAGACACTTGCAACTGTATCGTTATTTGAAGAAATCCACACTGGAAAAGATAACAAATCCATATATCGAACAAATTGTATACCATAGCGAACTTGTGTACCATAGCAAATAGAATTCCGGTGCTTTACGTGCCAAAACCATAACTTGATCTTAAGACACGCTGTAGTGGGGAATTCCGGATTAATTCGGACCACCATCTTTAACGTGCCCCCGATGCACGAGTCAAGGGTGTTTTTGCATTTCGTCCCTATCGACATGTGGCCGCCATGGCCGGGATTTGATCCCGTATAGCAGTGTGTGCGTGTAGGCCAGTTCGTGATTAACGATGTTTGGAAGTTAGCGCAACAAAACACGAGGCTTGAAGAAAGGAACAACACGAAACGGTGGTTATCAAACGCTTCGTGTTGTCCTTTTATACATATATATATATATATATATATATATACATACGTACAAACATACATACATACATACATACATACATACATACATACATACATGCATACATACATACATACATACATACATACATACATACATACATACATACATACATAGAACATGCCGAGTACTCACTGTCAATTCTTCTATTTGTTTTTGTTTCCTTGCTTTCTTCTTTTTTCGGGATTTAAGCGTCAAACCTTTCTATTGTGTTGGTCTTCCTAGCAGAAACTTTAGAAATTTTTGGACATAAGAAACGGCTAGAGATGTGTAAGAAAGTGTATTGTATAGTTTTCTTCTGTTATAGCAGGACACCAGGCGCTCACTATGTTAAGTTTTGCTTGGGTGGACCTTTTCTGTTTCATTCAAGACTGTTCGAGTGACGCTTCACGCAATTTCAGTTTCGGTTGCAAAGATAATCGAAGAAAGAAAGAAAGAAAGAAACTGCAGTAAAACACGTTGTGGGGCTAGTTGGTGCATAACTTACAATAGAATAAGCGCCAAAATTGACGACACACAAGAAGGAATACGGACAGGACAAGGCGCTCCTTGTCCTGTCCGTATTGTAGCGCCTTGTCCTGTCCGTATTCCTTCTTGTGTGTCGTCAATTTTGGCGCTTATTCTATTGAAAGAAAGAAAGCAAAGAAAATAAGAAAGAAAGAAAAAATAAAGAACGAAAGAGAAAGAAAGGAATAAGGAAGAAAGAAAGAAGCAAGCCATTTGTTATATGGCCCTCCGGTGCGGCCTAGTTGAGCCGTCTTTGCGTGTTATGTTGTGATACAGCGCAGATTCCCAAAAAATAAAGTACAGTAGAACACGAGGAAATAATTTATCAATAACGCTGCAAATTTCTTCGACGACTTCCAGGTTGAAAATGCACACTGCTATAAGATGAATTTTTTTTTCTGTGTTAAGTTAATTTTCTAAACATTTTAGGGTAACGACAGTAAAAATTGGTACGTTAAATTTGCTCATCTACCTCCATGTTATCTGGGCAGAAGTCAACTGCAGAACCGAGACATCTCCTAATGCTTTGCCATTAACCATGCCCTCCCTATTTACGTACATATTTTCTAAGCTCATCATTGGGTCCCGGTTATCTCTATATGCGTAACACTCCGTGTCTACCATTGCTGTACCTTATTGTTCGATTGGTTCACTTCGCCCCATTTCAGTGCTAGAATGAATGCTGAAAGCTGGAATGCAGCAGTTCACCGAACCGACTGCCGGTTTAAGTGACGGTGAGTGCGTTTCGAAGGAGGGTACAATGAATAGTTGTCGCAGGGTAGGGGTCAGCGGGACACACGCCTGTGCACCATTAGTCGACCCGCTTCTCACGCGTTCTCTGAAGCAAAGTGTAGATAAAAAGAAGGAGAGGGGAAGATGTTTTTCCAATGCAATAAACTGTTGGCAAGAGGCGTGTACCGCCGTTGGTGTGCACGTAGTGCTCGCTCTTGTCTGCATGTGAGTAGCTCCTGTCTGGCGCCACGCTTACCTAAAACACCAGAATCATCAGCCACTAAAGAAGGACATCGTGGGCGAGCATAAAAATAGTAATAAAGACAGAAAAGAGAAAGCAGCCAACAACAGCGCACTTGCAATGCCGTGCACACCGTAGGTTCGGGAGAAGACCCAACCCCGAGCGCTATAGGTGTGCATCATGTATGCTGGAACCCTACCCTTGCTACTCCCGTGAGGAAAGAATATCATGCAAAAAGTTCCCGCAGGACCACCATCTGCTGCTGCATGAACAGAAAGCGCGCGACTACCTTCTATGGCGCTCTGAGAAAGGTGAACATTGCACCTGAGATAGGACCCATGCGTACAATTCCTCAACCGTCAGCCTCTGTGTTCATCTCAAGTAGTAACGCTGGTCTTCCTGCCCGTTCTTTGGTATGTTGTTTAAAAACGAGACACTGTGTGACGGACGCAAACAAACCCGTCATGTACCGCTGTACAACAGTGTTGCACAACAGTTTTGGCACTGACGTCGGCATTAATGAGGGGAGTCGAAAAACATTATCAGCAGCTGCTCAGGCGGCGCTGCTATAGTGCGCTAGAGATCGTTCCGTCCTACTCGCCGAGGCTCCACTGTAGTTTCTTGTTTGCGTTGAAGGAAGCCTCTGTGCTGCACATCAGGTAGTTTTTCTTCTTTACAGCGAAGCTGTATATGGGGGCGAGGATTCCATCCATTTTTATTCTCCGTGAGCAAAAACTATTATGATCAATTGCTGATACCCTGGTAAGCATGCATGCTCCCGTAAGAAAGCAAAATATGCAATGGCTCATAGCTCCGTAAGGCAGAGGCTACAAACACTCAGCAAAGTGAAGCGAACAGTGTTTAAATTTCTTCTAATCATGCATACAACATACAGAACAGCATGTCGAAGAGAGATAGAATAAACGTTTTCATTGGGTGAATGCAGCTTTGGAGAGGTCTCCTCATTCCAGAATGCCTTGAGCTCGGGCCGCGTCCTGGGCCCTCGCGATGAGCCGTTGCTGATCCTCGAGGTCGCAGCTGGCCAAGGCTCTCTCCCAAAGCTCGTTGGTGGGGTAAGGGTTCGGAGGATTTAATGGTGCCGCTCTGCAACGCCCTACTATGTACCTGAAAGACCCGGGCTCTGCGCAGATGCCGCCTTGCGGAGAGAATTGTGTAGGCGCTAGGAGGTGATTTCTGGTTGGGTGGGGGAATGTATTAACCTGTAGAGCTCGGAGGACTCGCTCCTCCTCTCTAGGTAGTGACTTGTATGGGGTGCATATGTTCTGCGGGTTAGTTTGTGGTGTTGATTGTGTGATGTCTTGTTACGAGACTAGAGGGTGCATGCGCTTGGGTTCAGATTCCTCGGCGTCGGCTCGGTGGGTCAAATCTCGAGCCACGTGGTTGGCGACCTCGTTGCCAGGAATGCCGTGGTGAGCTGGCGCCCAGATGATCATGACTGATCTCGTTGGCGGCTTTTGATTGATGATCTGGAGCTTAGTGGTATGAATTCTGCCGCTAGCAAAGTTGCGGCACGCCTGGTGGGAGTCGATCACTATGACTTCAACCTCTGTTTGGGAGAGCGCGAGGGCTATGGCCGCTTCCTCGGCTTGGAGGGGATTGTTTCGTGTGAGCGAAATGCTGCTCCGATGTTCTTTGTTGACGACTACGGTGGTTGTTGTGGCTTCGCCTCTGGGGTAAGAACCCGCGTCCGTGCAGGCTGTAGAGGGTAAAGTCCCGTATCGCTTGTGTATGGCCAGGGCCGGGGCCTTCCTTCGCTCTGCGTGGTGCACTGGGTGCATGTTGCGAGCTAGAGGAAGTACGGTGATGTTGCTCCGGATGGCATGGGGTAAGCTCACAGTCCGAGGCGACGGATGGCTTAGAGGGGCAGAGAGCCCCAGACGTAAGAGGGTGGACCTCCCCGCTTCCGTAACCGCCAGCGTTGTCCGCTGACTGGATAAATGGGCCTCGATCAGCTAGCTCCTCGGTCGTGCTGTGCACACCTAGTCGTAGTAGGCGTCCTGTGGACGTACTGATCGGCAGGCGCATCGCCTGCTTATATATGCCTTTCCGATCATTGTGATGATTTTCTTGAGTTCCGTCGCGTTGAATTGTGCGTATGGAATCGCGTAAGTTATTCGAGACACGACGAAGGCTTGGACAAGCCGAAGCGTGTCCGCCTGCCCCGTGCCTCTTGTATTGGTTGTTATTCGCCGGATCATGTGGGTAACTTGGGCTGTTGTATTCTTAAGTTTGTGAATTAATATTGTATTGGTGCGATCTGACTGGAAAACCATGTCGAAAACTCTCGTCATCAATGGCTCATACCCCCGTGAACAATGGCTCATACCCCCTTAAGCAAGCAAAAAATGCAATGATTCATAGTCCTGTAAGGTTCATGGCTACTCACTTTGCGTGGATTAGCTGCGATGACACTACCCCTATTGTCGTTGTCGGTGATTTCAATGCGGATGTGTCGGTACCGAAAAGGGAGACGGCTACGCGTTCCGTGTTGCAGACATATCCCTTGTGATGCCGCACTGATCTGACCCAACCAACCACCCAGCGACATACGTGCATCGATTTGACGTTATCGAAGAATATCATAGCAGTTGCGAGTGAAATAGTGACCACCGATCAAAACAAGACAAGAAAAGAGTGTGCGTACCTTTCGTCACGATGACCACCCATCAAGACAATAAATGAGTTCGTACCTTTGTTCAAGAAAATGTGTCACTTCCGTGTTGTGTGCTAAACAGCATCGCGGGTCAACCACCTTCACAGAGTGGAATGGCTCATGATTTATTGCAGTTTGTTTGTTTGTTTGTTTGTTTTACAAAGGCCGTAAACACCTTTCAAAGTTATCGTGAAAGCCGACCAGGTGGTAAGATTGGATTCGTGATGGCGGAACCATAGGTTTGCCACGTTCGTCAAGTAAAAAATCACCTTAGTGATCTTGGTCCGGTCGTCCCACTCATTATAGGCGCTTACGGTGAAGGAGTTTGTAGTCTTTTTCATGTGATTTTCTGCTCTTTATTGAGCTTATTATGTGGGGGCGGAAACCTCCTTCGTCTAAGGCGGAAGTGGCGGGTCAGATCGTGAAATTAAATTAGGCTATCCTTGGACGCCTCGAGATCAGAGGTACTCACCGCCCGGCCGACCAAACTTTGGGCTGTCTGATGAGCGGCCTCGTTTCCAGGGTTGCGAGAATGTGCCAGCACCCGAATCAATTCAATGTCCCTATTTGGGGAAGGGATGTTACTAGGAGTATGAAGAGTAGATTCGGCAATGTTGTCCCAAGCAAAATTGTGTATGGCCGTCAAGGAATCACTGAAAGTAACATCTGCCTATTAGTTGGTAATGGCGAAAGCGATGGCCGCCTCCTCAGTCATTGCGGATGCGCGTGCATGGATGTGAGCGAAAAGGACTGTGGCACTTGTAGCCGTGATCCCTGCCACTGCGAATGCTCTATTCGGAGCTGGATATTCAGCCGCATCGACGTAGATGACACCCGGCTGGTGTTCATATGCCTTATTTCCGCCATCTGCTGCTGCATAAACAAATGCCCTCCTAACATCGTTGTGTATGAGATGCATATTTTTGCGAAGAGGTTTAGCGGTGAGCCGTTTCCTGATTGGTGTGGTTAGGTCTCGCTTAATCTCTTTGTAGTTCTATGTTTTCGTCTAGTTTGGTGAGGATACTTCTGCCTGTTTTAGTTTTCGTGAACCACACCATCTGTGTGGTGATGTGGGCCGCGCAGAGTTCTTTGTTTGTGTGTTTCAAGTGTGTTATAAATGCCGAGTTGGAGAAATTTTTCTGTATATGTATAGTGGGGTATCCCTAATGCCCCTTTGAATGCTTGTCTGATTGGGCACTCAAACTTCATCTTTTCTGCAGCATAGAGCTGTAAGTAGGGCACTGAGTAGGTGAAGGGGCTAAGAACAAAGGACTGCAGTAATCTGCACAGATCCTTTTCCTTATACCTTTTCTCCTGTTTGCAATCCATTTGATCAGACGGATTGTCTGATGGGTGGTGGCAGAAAGCTTGTTGATGGATTCGGTGTTCTTGTCATTGCTCTGGACGAATAGACCCAATACCCTAAGTGTCTGGACTTCTGGTATGGCATGATGTTTAGAAACAGCGCTACAGACGTACACCGGACAGCAGAATAGAAGATGGGACACACATGGCGCTGTGTGCATCTGTAGGTGTACGTTCGTAGCACCGTTTGTAAACACCATGGAAAACCACCAACTCGCCCAATCTGCCGTTCTTCTTCTGGTATGCGTGGCCGCTAACATTAACTGTGATAGGTATGGGATCTTGGTGTACCCGCCTACATCTGACATTACCTTGAATGACGAAGTCAGACTTAGGCAGCGAGCAGGTGAGACCTGCTTGTGCGGCGTAATTTGTGCGGCGTAACTGGAGAGTTGCTTCGATGTACCCCTCGTTGCCTTTATTGGTCCAGAGCGTGGTACCATTGGCGTAGAGGGTGGGATTGGGGCGGATATTGTGTTTCCTATTATTATGACGGCTATGCGTTTGAACATAAATGATCGCATATAATTGCAAGTTTTGCTGTCTGGCTAATATTATGAGATTTCCGAGGATTGTTCCGTGTGAGACGTGTCAGAGGCCTTATTTAAGTCAAGGCCCAGAACAGCTATGGTATGTTAGTTTTTGCTCTTTCGATGATGTCCCGTTTAAGACGGATCATGACATACTGGGTGGATAGGCTTGCCCTGAAACCGATCATTATGTCTGGGATGAGCCCTATGTCTTCAGCGCAGTTCTGATGCTTATTAAGGATAATATGCTCCATTAGCTTGCCCAGAAAAGAGGTTAGAAAGATGGGCGTCAAATTTTCTAGCGCTACCTTTTGCCAGACTTAAGGATGAAATTAATTTTGGCATGTTTTCAGCTTTGTGGTAGGGGGCCTGATTGCCATTGATGGTTGAGGAAATCCATAAGTGCGATAATTGATTTAGGGTCCAAATTTTGGAGAAGCTTATTAGTTTCTCCCTCCGCTCCAGGTGCCAGTTAGTCTATAGTGTTCCACACTTCTGCGTGCTCGATGTCCCTGTCTAGGTACGCATTGTCTAACACGGTGTAGTCCGGCAGCGATCCATTGTCTTTGGTGTTTACATATCGCTGTTGCAGTTCATTAATGAGTGCGTCGTGTGTACCCGGGTATATGCGTATAAGTCGAACTAATTGATATTTTTGGGCCGATTTAGTGGCACTAGTGTCTAGGAGATTCCTGCGTATAAGCCACGTCTTCGTGGTTCCCAATTGTCCAGTCATGTAATCGCAAATTCGGCCCCACTATTGTTTTTCCAATTCAAGTGTATACTGTTCGGGCAAGCAAACGCTTCTCGTCATCTTCTCGTCGTCTTCACCAACACCGTGCCTTCAGTTTGTTTGTTTGTTTTCAATGCCTGCAAGGCACAGTGGAGTACGCGCGAAAGAGTGGATCGACTGTAAACAGCACATGCTCTTTCCCTGGTCCATCCACTGATGTGTGTGGCCGAATCAGAAAGTATTTGCCCTTATTTTTTCTTAGCGAAAATAAGGTGCATACAGGTAATTTGCATACAGGCGAAAATAAGGTGCATACAGGCGAGAACGGGCCGGCGATACGGTTCTAATCATTCCCCGCAAAACCTCATCATCGGGAGCAACGGTAGCAATGGATCGTCGCTTCGGCAGCAAATTTCTTGTTCTCATCCTTTCCTTTGTCGCGTCGGTGTTTTTTTCCACTCGATCATAGTTAGACGCGTAAGCAACGAAGTTCGTCTGCAGTGCAGCATGCGGTTTAAAGTCATTTCGCTAAAGTTCGGAATGCCGTTTGCCGCTTATATTGTTTTCCGCTGCTTTACGGCGTTGCGCTAGCTGGGCAGTACGACTGCACGTGCGCATTGTGTTGTACGTTAAAGCTACGGAAGCTTGCAAGAACTGAAATTGTTGGTTTTATTTGGCCCGGTAAAACCTCGCACCAGCTGTCGCTCACTTTATGTTTTTACATCTATTTTATGCGTGGCCTCGCACATGTTTACCTGTTTCTAGTTTATTCATGCATAACTGTTGTTGATGTTTTAAGCTGCGAGGTTTTCACCCTGCTTGGTTTGTAAAGGGTAGAAAACACGCTGTGTGTTATCGGAATGATACCAAGCAAGTGCATCTTTAACAGCTTTATTCTTTTCGCCCGAGAGCATCTTAGATATTGTCGTTTTTGGGGAGATGTGTTTAGAAAATAGATAGTTCAGGGCGAGAATTGCTAATAGTTTCTGCATATGGTATTTTTGTTCCATTTTAGGCTGAAAAGTTCGCGCCACGTTTGGGAAGTCATCCCACCTAGACGCTGTCTGAGCAGATTAACACGCTGAGTGATTTGTTTGTTTCACAGCGTAGTCCCTTCTTGCATGTGAATTTTGTACTCAACTGAGTTCTTTATTATTATGCTTACGCCGCAGAGGACTAAACCCCGCCAGCGCTCATCTACTTTTACTGGCGCATGTTCCGCCTTTAAATATATTTTGTGGCACCTCGAGCTCTCTAGTAACATAAAAAAGTACTGAAAAGTTAGTAAGACTTTAGCTTTGTACGTTTACAAGCAGCTCCCTTGGGGAATTCAAAATTGCAAAAACGGCAGCGGGAGCGGCAGTTCATCGGCGTATGCAGCAGAATTGCATCGGCGGTACAGCGCTAACATGTGCTGTTATTAACTCGTGCGTTTGGTGACTTCGTTGACTAGTGTACGCGTTTCCATCAATAAATTCGCAATTACTCTTCTTGAGGCGACTTGACTGCACTTATCGGCGATGTCACATGTATTCATCGGCAGAAAAATCACAACGGCATATGCAGACATCGCACCGTGCGGATTTGTTTGATATAAGTCTGCACTAACGACGTGTACTTATTATTGAGGTACAGAAGAATTACGGCAAGGGTAGAAGTAAAAAAAAGCGATCGAGACATCGCATTACTCAACAAAATTTATCCGCTAGTTAACGAGTCCTCCACTTCATGTAAATGCATGGGCTCGTGGCATTTGTCTGCGGGACGTGCCTGGCACGTATGTGGACCATGTTGTCCCAAACACCGGTAACATCGTGTTCATACCCGCTCCCACAGAGGTCAGCGTCTTCCCTACAGCTGTCACCGCAGAAGAAACAGCCTGGCACCCGAACAAAGGAGAAATCGCAGCCGTGAACTTCAGCCATCCTTGCTACAAGGGGTCGTCGTCTGCTACTGCCCCCGCGCGTACTGTTGGAAGCGCCCGCTAGATGACTATTAGGGGCGTCTCTATAGGTGGTGCACGAGGCGTATACCTGGGCCGCTGTGTAGCCCGTGGTCGAATGCTTAACGCATCGGGCTGCTGCGCTGAGGTAAGTGGGTTCGAAGCCAACCATCGGGCCAACCTGGGTCACTGAGTGTGTGTCACTGTGTGGATACGTGCCTCTCTTGAACGAATATATTTCACACCGACAAGGGTCATTGAGATATGTGAGTGGGTAGGTACCACTGTTCGAAGAAACTCTTTGACGCCGACTTGGAGCACTGGGTATGGGCCACTCGGCTTATGCTGGTCTCAAATGAACATCTTTGATGCCAACGTGGGTCGCTGGGTATATGTGCTGGGTAGGTGTGTACATGGGGAGGTGTGTGCCGCTGTTCAGTTACCATATTCGACGTCGACTTGGGCATTTACAGGTATGTGCCACTGGGAATGTGCCGCACTGCAATGGCGAAAGAAATCCCCTTAATTTTTTCCGATAAGCGAACGACAATATTCAGCGAATCGAGACCGGCCATCAAAGCGTTCGAGAGAGAAGTCGTCTCCGACAAGGCGTTACGCATCCTCCGCGGCGCTGATCCGAGCACCCTACCCGCCGTGGTTGCTCAGTGGCTATGGTGTTGGGCTGCTGAGCACGAGGTCGCGGGATCGAATCCCGGCCACGGCGGCCGCATTTCGATGGGGGCAAAATGCGAAAACACCCGTGTGCTTAGATTTAGGTGCACGTTAAAGAACCCCAGGTGGTCAAAATTTCCGGAGTCCTCCACTACGGCGTGCCTCATAATCAGAAAGTGGTTTTGGCACGTAAAACCCCAAATATTATATTATCCGAGCACCCTCAAACACCACACCGTCATCTGGTTTCCCGCCCACCTGGGCCGGATCCCGGGCGCCCCGCCCAACCTCAACGAGACAGCCCACGATGCTGCGCGCGCGCTTGCCGAGCGCGCCGTCACCCCCGGGCAACCACGTCTCGATGAGTTGGAGGTGAACAGGGACGCCCCAGTAACCTACAATGAAATCACCAAACACTTTTACTTGGGATGACGCCTCTTTCCGCCCCCGCTCCCTAAACTAAACAGGCCGCAGGCGCTAACGCTACGCTTATTACAGACAGATACCTATCCAAACCCCGCCACCTTACACATCATCTACCCGGACGTCTACCCAGACGATGCGTGCCCCTCGTGCGGGGTCACGGCGACACTCGTACACGTGCTCTGGGAGTGCAGAAACGCTCCGCCCGATTCTACCTCCGACAAGTGGGAGAAGACCATACGAAGCCCGCTCCTACAAGACCAGCAATGGGCCGTCCAGCAGGCTTGCGCAGCGGTCGCCAGGTGCTTCCTGTCGGTCCCTGCGTGGGAGACGCCCATTGCGCGCTGACGTGCGTCCTGCAGGACTTTCATTAAAGTTTTTCCAATCCAATCCCTTAATTTTTCCTATGCTGTGCGGAATCAAACGCAGGTCACAAGAGTTCCTCAGAGGCAGCAAACCGACGCATTAGTAGGCTGCGTCACAAATACACTGTGCCGCTTTCAATGAACGCCTTTCAGGCCAACACTTTTGCGAGCTACACCGCGTGTTTGTCGCGTTTCACTGAACCTCTCGCCAACTTGGGTCACTGAGCATGCCTCATTCAGTGTGCGGCAAACGAGGGGAAAATTCTCAGCCTTCGTAGGCACCGGCGCGCTGTCCTTCCTGTCTCGAAGAGCACGCGCGGACGTCAAGGCAGTGCCACTAGATGGCGCAGCATGTCCAGCGAGAAGCACGAGAAAAGAGCCCGGTTGTCGCTTAACGCGTTTCTCAGCGTTCGCACGCACCGGTGCGCCATGCATTTCGGAGGCGCCGTGCAGGCTTCGCAGCGCCAGCGCCTGGGGGCACCTACTGTTCTTACGGAAGCGCGAAAGAGGAGTCCCGCTGCAGTACATGCCTCATACAAAGCTCGTTTCGACGGTTGCAATGCATTGTGTCGCTATATTGATTCACTGGCAACGCGCTACCGTCAACAATCATCGTGAGATGCTTTTTTTTCATACACGAAGTCAGGTGATACGATAAATAGCGTGTTAAAGAAAATTGGAGAACCCAATTACTATATAGAAACTTCGTCGATTGCCCGACGGGCGTACTGATAATTGACGCGCGCAGGTGTCTTGTCTTTATCGACTCTTCACTGTTAATTTTCACGCCATGACATCCAAAGTTTCTGAACGCGCCACTCTTCGCGCCGCTATTCAATATATTTGTCATTTCGTTGCTGATGGAGGACATGAAATAATATTTCAGTGGCTGCCGACAGATTGTGGTATCGTTGGTAACCACCTTACTGATGACACCACCCGATGTGCCGACGCTGGAGCACCGATATTCCTTATGCCGCTATTAAGAGCAGTCGCTGCAAGAGAGCTTCGCCATCTGACGCGTAACATAACCTTAAGGCATAAGCCTTAAGGCTACGCAGAATTCTAACTGTCGCTTTACAGCCTAAATCCATCATTATAACTGCAGTTACCACTTAATCTTTCACGACCTGACGCAACACTGCTGTGTCGACTGTGGGTCGGAGTAGCCTTCACTAACTCATATATTTCAGGGGTATGTTAGCAGCAATGTGCGGACACATATTGACAAAGAGGGAGGCCATTCGCCGCCATTCCATATCACCGATGAGACGCCAGCCACGCCCTCTACCTCAGAGAAACTAAGTGCCGCGGTTCCCGAGGCGAGAACTGCGTCCCCTTTGATTTACCAACGACGCCCGCAACGCCATTGAGGTATTCGCAGAAGGGCTTCCAATATTCGCACTGGTCGATATGGGCGCAGCGATCTCGGTGTTACCCGCACGACTTTGCCGACGGATAGAAAAAGTAACGACGTCACTTTCCGGACTGTGTTTTAGTACTGCGAGCACACAGCCTGTTGAATCTTTAGGAGCCTGTACTAAGTGTGTTGTCATCGAGGAGTCTCTTCCTGTGATTGAATTCATTGTACTGCCGTCGTGCTCGCACGATGTCATCCTAGGCTGGGATTTCCTTTCGTCCAACAATGTCATCATTCATTGTGCCCGCGACGAGGTGAGTTGTCTTTTCTTTCCGATGCATCATTTAACCAAGATCATGTGGCGTGTACAAAAATTCTTGTTGCCGAAGCTACTGATATCCCTCATCAGTCAGCCGCCGTCGTCTCCGCAATTGCGCCTCATCACATGACGCAACCGTGCTATTCACGCCATGTGACTTCGCCCATCGCCGTTCCCTTCCGTTGCCCTTTGCGGTCATCGCCCTCAGTGCTGGCCGTGGTGTCATGTGGGTGTGCAAAGTGCCTTTCCTGCCGATTGCTTTGTATCACGTAGAGTGCCTCGGTTACGCTCAAACAGGGGATTTCTCAATGCCCTTCCGTACTGCCGCCGACGCAGAGTGGACGTCCCTCCCCGTGCTCGACAGTGCGACTCGACCGCCGTTAGAGCGCTTCCATCCGGCAATCTCCGGTGATCTTACAACACGACGCGCGCAACCTGTCCGTCTGCTAGGCTAATTTCCGCCTCTTCCGACTGCCACCAACATTCTCTCGGTCGCACCACCAGTGTATCGCACGGCATCGACACCGGTTAGCACGCCCCACTCCCGCAGCGTCCTTACCGTGTCTCAGTTTCATAGCGCCGTGTCATCGACGAACGACTAAGCGATATGCTTCGGCGTGGCGTGATTCAGCCGTCCCATAGCCGGTGTGCTTCGCCAATAGTCCTCGTAAAGAAGGTGGTTCTATTCGCTTCTGCGCTGATTACAGACGTCTTAACAAAATTACGTCCGAAAACGTGTATCCCTTGCCGCGCGTAGACGATGCTCTTGAGTGTTTGCAAGGTGCCCAGTTCTTTTCATCTTTGTCTTTCAGGTCTCGATAGTGGCAAGTGCCCGTGGCCGAGGCTGGCCGCTAAAGAACTGTCTTCGTCACACCAGACGGATTATACGAATTTAATGCCATGGCATTCAGCCTATGTAATGCGCCGGCTACTTCGAGCGTATGATGGACCGTATCTTGCGCGGCCTCAAGTGGCATACGTGTTTGTGCTACCTAGATGATGTCGTTGTCTTCTCACCTGATTTGCCGACCCACCTCCCACGACTAAGATAGGTATTAAACTGTCTTACTAAGGCTGGCTCAGTTTAACATCAAAGAACGCTTTTTTGCTGCTTGTAAGCTTACCGTCTCAGGCAACGTCGTAACCAAAGAAGGCGTGCTTCCGGATCCGGCAAAACTCCGTGAAGTTGAGGAGTTCCCCATACCCACCCCCCTAAAGACACTACTCAGTTTCGTCGGCTTCTGCTCCTATTTTCGCCGTTTTGTGAAAAACTTCGCTATGATCATCGCTGCTTTGATTCAACTGCTGGCTGGAGACAACACCCTATCCGCCTGGTCGAAAGTATGCGACGACGCGTTCGCGACCCTACGCCGTCTGTTCACCTCTCCTCTTATTCTGCGACATTTTGACTCCGCTGCCCCAATTGAAGTCCATACATATGCTAGTGGAGTTAGCCTTAGGGTGGTTCTCGCCAAACGCAAACCTGGTCTTGAGGAAAACGTAGTTTCTTATGCTAGCCGCACGCTCACACATTCGGAGCTAAACTACTTTTTACAGAAACGGAGTGTTTAGCCATACTCTGAGCCCTTACGAAATTTCGAACTTATTTTTACGGCCGCCCATTTGATGTAGTGACAGACTACCATGCGCTGTGCTGACTCTCCTCAATTAAAGGCCCCTCTGGCCGCCTTGCACGCTGGGCGCTCCATTTGCAAGAGTCCAGCATCCGGCTCGTGTACCGCTCTGAACACAAGCACACCGATGTCGACGCTCTAACCTGCTCGACAAATTCATCTTACGTGCACAGTCTTTGCCCACTCAACATTGTCCTGTCAGAACTTGCCATCGATGGCATACGCTCTGAGCAGAGCAACGTCCCGTGGATTTCTTCGCTTTTAGAGTTTCTAGGTAATCCTGCCACTGTTCCGGCAGCTAGGACTCGACGTCTGCAGGCGCGTCACCTTGTTATCCGCGACCAACTCCTCCACCGTCGCAACTATCTTCCTGATGGTCGGCAATTGCACCCAGTCATACCGTGTCATCTTCAGGCTGATTTATGCACATGGTTTTACACTGATCCCCAATGTGCACACAGTGGCGTGATAAAGACCTACACCCGCCTTCAGCTCCGGTATTACTGGCCTGGCATGTACAAGTTTGTTCGCCAGTGCGTCCGCTGCTGCCTCGACTACCAGCGCCGAAAGTCGGTCCTTAATTCCACTGCCGCACCTTTAAGCCGCTTCCTTGTCCATTCCGTCCTTTTTAACGGGTCGGAATCGACCCTTACGTTCCGCTTCCTTGTACCGGTGCTGTTAACCGCTGGATTATCGTTGCAGTCAATCATCTCACAGGATATCTGCAGAAACCACTGCGCTCTAGCTCATCTGCAACAGCCCAAGACGTTGCATCATTCATACTGCGGCATTTTTTTCTTCGTGACGGAGCCCCTCGGGAACTTCTTAGTGATGGAGGCCGGGCTTTTCTATCTGAAGTCATGACGTCGCTTCTAAAGGTGCATTCACACGACCGGACGGAGGAGGAATTTTCGCAGCGGATGGCGCATCACATGACGCGCGCGTCATCAAAATTTCCCATCCTCGCCTTGTCCGGCCTCCTCCGCTCGCGGTCTGGATTGAAAATGCTCGCCGGTATTTCCATCCGTCCGTTTGGCGGTCGTCTGGCCTCAATTTAACGTAGTCAGCGTCAAATCTGCCAACATTGGATGGGTTGGCGTGGCTACGATGGCGTGTTGTCGGCTTGATGCATCCGTGGCTTGATGCCACGCGTGTTTTTGTTGTGCAGGAGTGACCGCATGTGCTTTTGTTGTAGTGCAGCGGGAAAGGGGAGTCGTGATTGCGCGCGCATTTCTATTTAGACCGCGCAGCCTGCGTGACCTCAACATGAGTGAGGTGCACAAGAAAATGCTAAGTGACGAAGCAACCGGCACTTTTTTTGCTCTTGTTGATGGATTCGCCGCGCTATTGAATATACAGCACGCCGATTATGCTAGCGCGCAGCTGCGTAACAGGCTATGGCAAGAGATCGCTCTCGAAATGGCTCAGCGCCATGCAGAATCAGCGCCTTACTCTGTCGATGTGTATTATTTGCTATAACTTCGTTTTTGGGATAATGACGTGCTGCGTAACCAAAAAATAAAGAAAGAGAGAGGGCAGGGCGTTATGTCATTTCTGCGCTCAGCCCTGTCTCTCTTTTTTTTCTTTTGTGGTCAGCAGCCTGTTACCAGTTCAATATGAACCATGTAGCCGAAACATTTACATCATTTTTGGGAATGCTCTTCTAGATTTGTACCATTATGTTTTCTTCATCTGATTGAACCTCTGCAGAGTTTCTAAAAACGTTTTCGCGAACAAACGCCGCACCTTCAGGAATTTTCACCCAGAGGAAAAGCATCATCTCCTACAATAACCGGGGGCATTTGAAGATCCGCGAACTTGCCACTTTTACGGTTTTGGGCAGTCCCGCATTTTATTTCATCAATTGCTTTTCGCAGAGGTGTTGACTGGCAAATTCCGCCATCACCTTGTTAACCAGGGGCGCCAATGTCCAAATAGCGAGACCTATAGTTCGCATCAACAAGCGTAAATAGCACTATGCTGAAGGTTTTATTGTAGTTGAAATACAAAGAGCCTGAATCTTTAGCTTGATGCACACATGCTTTCCATCTATCGCACCAATACAATTAGGGAACTGCCACTTTTCTTTGATGTCTCACATGGCTCTAGACCACTCTCCGTCAGTCTTGGGAGTCTTCAAGAATTCGTCTTTCAGCTCCAGGTAGATTGCCACACATGTCTCTTTTATGAGCTGGTTGACAGTTGAGTGTCCTCCCTGAACTGTCAGCTTAAGGAGTAGTGCGTTTCTCCTATGAAAAAAAGAAAAACAAGAAATTGTTGGTTACACTAAAAATTAACAAAGAAAGACAGAACTCCACATTCGAATAAAATATGCACATCTGATATTCACACTGGAATCTGTGTAAAGCGAATCTCTTATAAAGCGGCTATTTTCATGCTATGAAACTAAATTCCATACACACAGTTGTCTTTATTTCACCATATTTCGAACATTCTTATGCAACATGTTTATACGATGTTCATGCGCCGTGCCGGTCAAAACAATTTAGTACTATAATGTTGATGTGCCGTAGCATTCGCTATATCTACGCCGATATACACGAAGTGTTCATTGCGAGAGGTAAGGGCAGTCATGTCACAACGATGATGTGTTTGTCATTGTACACACTGCACGGAGATGTAGGACGCTAAAGAGTGGTTTCGTTCTTTTATTTTCCGTTTCATTCCTGCGTCCACGGGCTAACGGAAATAAGTGCATGCGGACATTACACGCGGCGTGAAGCGCGCACTTCCCAAGAGAGCGGCAGCAGTCGCAGTCGAGAAAGCTGGGGGTTGCCTTCGATTTAAATGTCAGCGCGCCTCATGAAAAGTAACACTTGATACTTCAAATTGAAGCAAACGCTAGTGCTTACCTGCGGCGAGAAAGCGAAGAGTGATTTGAAGCCGTGTCTTCGCTGGCGCAGATGGTCTCACGATGGTTTCTTGCCGCTCGATTGTATGTTGAACGCGTGCCAGAAGTTCGAAAAACTGCGAGCTGCTGACGCGCAGTAGGCGCTTGTATTCGTCCGGATCACACTCGAGTAGATCTTCACAAAGCAAGCTCTGAACACAAAGCGTATTCTTCGACATCCGTGGTTTCTTCCAGCATAATCGTTTTCTTTTTACGCCCTACACCTAGTCGTCTTCACTCACTTCGAGTAGAACAGCCAACGCGGACAAACGCCGCCTCCGATAGCTGTCTATCTTGGAATGCGCACTCGTACCCAGCAATTTGGCAACGTGCGTGGCGTTGGCGTCGAGAGTAAGCACGCGGATTCCGCAAACGGCGCTCCGGCTGTGGGAATGCGACCTAACTCGGCTGCGCCGGATTCAAGTGATGACGTCACTGTTTTGTCCGCGGAGCAGGCGGGATTTTGCCCTCGCGTGTGTATCCACCTTAAAGGAGTGTCACATCGTCCGTCGGACCACTAGCGCATACCATCCGCAGACGAACGGGTTGACGGAGCGTTTCAACCTCTTGCCGGCATGCTGGCCATGTACGTCGTGTCCGGCCATTCTAACTGGGACGCTATGCTTCCGTTGGTCCCGTTCGCCTATAATAATGCCACTCAAGCCACCACTAGGTTTCCTCCGTTTTTCTTGCTGTACGGCCGCGAACCTTTCTGCACCATTGATAGAATTCTACCCAACCAGCCCGATTCATCGGAATGTGTTCCTGTATCTCAAGCTCCGCAGCGTATACTCAAGGATGCAGGCAACTCGCCCGCTGTGTTACCACCGCAGATCAGACACACCAGATGCATGTCGTGGTGGCTCTGACCCCGCAAGCTTCCCCTCCGATTCTTCGCTTTGACTGTGGCTCCAAACTTTGGCTTTCGGCCTTTCCTTTAATTTGCTCCCAAAATATCATGGCCCTTACTGTGATTTCAGAAACTTCTCCCGTGAACTAAGTCGTAGAGCCTGTGTCGCCTTCTGATCAGCGTCGCCGCAGTCGCCAAACTGTTCACGTAGATTGGCTCAAGCCCTTCTACGATCCATCTGTGTTACTGTATGCTTAAATCGCTCGGATGGCGTCTTTTTATCCGGGGGACAAATGTAACGAAGAAGTGCCGGTCTGTCAGGCGCATCACCAGTGATTACAAGGATCTAAATCTATATCTACAGCTTTACGCACGGGGCCAGTTCTGACTGCCGCACCGAATTGGAGCTCTCGCTCCTTGCGTACCCTGTCACTAAACACCTTGACGCACCGAGCTTACGTTTGGGCGAAATTAAATTGATATCACGAGTCATAAGCGCACAACGTTAAAATGTGTGCTTTAATTACAGGCAATTTACATTCTTAATGCCACTGCTAAAAAAAACTGCGTCGCTAGAAATTTAGCTCTGTATCTGCAAGGTCGCGCAAGTTTGTTGTCATTTATCTCTTTTAGTTTCCCCTTCATTTATAAACAATATGACGATTACCGTAAAATTTACCACTTATCGCTGATTAATTCGACAGTTCAATCCAAATACATCATTATGTTTCAATCTCAATGCGTTCCTGAGCCCCATTGCCTGTTAACTACGTGCGTAGTGGGACCGATGCAGGACGTTGTGCGCTCGCACAAGGTCCTGCATCGGCCTGCAACTAGAGTGCATTCCAAGTATGGCTGCCGTGGCAGAGAGTGGTTCGGTACGCACGCAGACACTGTTGCCGTTTACACATAGCCAAAGAGGCGGCGCGCGGCCAACACATAACGCCGCCGCTGTGACCTGTGTAGCGCTGATCTAGCAGTCTAGTCCGGCAGTGCGATCATCGCGAGTAGCGTTTCGACGCCGTGTT
Organism: Dermacentor variabilis; assembly: GCF_050947875.1. Lineage (NCBI taxonomy): Eukaryota > Metazoa > Arthropoda > Arachnida > Ixodida > Ixodidae > Dermacentor > Dermacentor variabilis. Next base: position 12,521,623 of record NC_134571.1, read on the forward strand.
GCACGCACAGGCGAACAGGCAGCTCCGCGCACAGGTGCGGCGCGCTATATTGACGTTGCCGACTGGCACGCGGTGGTGGCAGCGACGGCGCTCCGAAATATGGATGAGGCAGCCGAGTCGGACTCGCCACGCCCGCACGCTGCCGTGCGGCTCCGTCTGCAGGGCGCTCCCTGTCGTGCGGCAACGACTTCGTGCCGCTCGATCCAAACGAGGTACTCTGTTCCCCAACGTCCCGACTCTCGCACTACAAACCACGCGGTGCGGGAAACGTGAACACGCCAAGCGTCGCTCTTCGATAGCAGGCTCTCTTCTTTGAGCGCATGGGGGTGGTCGGCCTATACGTCATGGCTCCGAGAGTGCCGCACCGAGACCGCATAGTGTTAGGGTTGGCGTCTGACACCACGTGGCGAGAGGTCATTCACCCTACACCTGAGCCGGAGCCCACGAGCGACCTCATCCCCGTCGCCTCTCATGGTCGTGGCATCGCGTGTGCTGACCTCATCCCCGTCGCCTCTCATGGTCGTGGCATCGCGTGTGCTGACCTCATCCCCGTCGCCTCTTATGGTCGTGGCATCGCGCGTGCTGACCTCATCCCCGTCGCGTCTCATGGTCATGGCATCGTGTGTGCTTACCTCATCTCCTTCCCCCCCCTGAGCCGGAGCCCACGGGGGCCCTCTCTCCGTGCCTGTCACGTGTCATTCGACGGAAGCAAGATCCCGCCCAAAACTTGTAGAGAGCCTATTTAAGGGGCTCCGAAATGTACTTTGGGAGACTTCATACTTGAGACTTCATACTTGAGACTTCATACTTCATGCTTTTCTTATTTTCTTTCAACTTCCTTTGAATAAACAGTGCAAGTTTCGCACTAGCAAATCGTCTCGCCCCTGCTTGGTCGCCATGATCTACCGGATGCCTGCAGCCCGCCGACAACGCCACGCTACCCAATGAGTAATGTCGGTCGAGCTTCGATAGGCAGGCGTCGCTACTTCTCGGCAGCAGTACGGCACGCTACCCAGGAGTACGCAACAACAGATGCTGAAAGCATCAACATCGTCGCATGTGTTTCGAGCCTAATCGTTACGGCGCCGTTAACGGAGTTTCGTGAGCTCCGGCGTAAACAGAGCGCTTGCCTTCCAGGTCACACATCACACAGCTTTTTTTTTCTTCCAGGCCCCTTTTCTGCTTGAAGCTTCCATTGCAGTGTTTCGAACCTCTTTGAGCCAGCACATAGCGTATATAAAAATTGGACACTGATTGGGAAGATCACCTAAGTTCATTCCTATATATAGTAAAAAGATGTAGCACGACCAGACAAAATAAAAGAAGGGGGTGGGCTGCAGCAATATTAAGTGTTAAATTGTGCTTTATCCTTTCCCTTCAGTTTTCTGTTTTCGTGCTTTTTATGGATCCTCCGCAGTAACCACGCGAATGCCGAACTTGAGCTTGTTGGTTTCAAGTCTCATGGTTGTTACTGACAGAACAGTGTGATAAACGAACAAGAGCTTGGAGGCATCCGTTCGCCTTGCTTGCCACATGGTGCTGCTTCATAAACACCGTGAGCATCCAGGCTAACTAGGAAGGGACGTTTGTTGCAATCGCTTTTGAACTGTATTGCCACCAAACCAACAGTGCTCTCAATGACAGCTTTTGGACAGTAGAATGCTTGCACCCAGCAAAGTCGTAAGGAAGCATTCAGGATGTGCAAAGTGGGCTTTTGAAGCTGGCAGCATTACTGAAGGGGCTTTGCCCATCTGCCCTCTTTATGGATACACAAAGATGATTTCCTCTTTAAGAGGGATTGTTTCATAGGTCGTTACATGGCAACAGTGTTGGGTGTTTAGTAGCTTGTCTTTGCCCACTGTTAATAATCTGTTCCTTCTCCAGTGCCCCTGTGAAGTGCCTACTTTTTGGACACAATGTGTTCTCCATGCATGCATGCATGCATTTTTAGCTTTTAAAGACGTCTATTACCCCTTGCCTCAAGCTGGTCCTTGCTGATGTCACCCAAGAAGGCATTGGGGAGTACGGCAATGTACACTTACAAAACACTGTTGATACCAGTGAAACCAAATTAATGGAGCTGCTGTTCTTTTTTTGTCCACTCCATCCTGGTTAGTTACAATAAGCAATGTCCGAGTAGAAGGCATATGTAGTTGGTCGTGCATAGCCTGCGCACTAAGACTTGTTGGTATGTTATGACCTTAGCACAGTGTTTATATGTAAAAACCTTCTGATCTGTTGATGACTTCCTTCTTTTTATCATACTTTGCCTGATGGAGCCAGCAAGTTGGTCAACCAGATGTTAACAGGCTTCCCACTAGTTTTCCCAGAGTCTCCTTTACAAGGGTGCTGCTCATAGACATCGGTTTTCTTGACCTTGCCCTCCACTTCAATTATGGCCACACCTACTAAACCTATAGCATGCGATCACGAAATGCTCTACATCATGTTGCTCCAAACTCGTGACATATGCTACAAGGCCTTGAGGAACACCCTCATTTATTTACGCCCTCATCATACTGTACGAAGCTTCGCATGATAAGTGCAGTGATTAACATCTGCTGGTTTTTCAGTGTTATTCCTGTCCAGTTTGCTGAAAGCTATGCCGAGTGTTTCAAATGCAAAAGACTGCTGCCGGACAAGTGCATAAAACAGGGGTCGCTATAACCACATATGTCACACAAAATGAAAGAAGGGCACTGAGTGTACAGGCGGTTTACTTCATATCCAACAAGCTTGGTTCTCCCTCTGCAAGTGGGTCAACTCAACTTGCCCCAAAGACATGGCCTGTGACAAACTGTGTGCCAGATGCTGTGTCCCCTGCAAAGCTGAAGATGTGTACAAGATCCTGACACCCTGCAGCAGCTTCTACACTTGGCAAACAGGTCACTATAAAAACGACTGCCTTTACTAACATGCTAATAACATGAAAACAGGCAGAAATTTGGCTATTCATTGGCCCCAACTGCACGTGCAAGCTACTTTACCACCACGTGTGTGTTGTTCACAAGAACTGGAGCTATACAAATGCGGATAATAACAATAATGTTTGAAAGTAGTAGAGCTGCACTATATTCTCCACAGGCAGTGCTACCTGCATCGCTGGTACCTCATAGCCACAATTTATAAAGAATACATTGTTGCGCCAAAAAAGGAAAATAAAGACTTGGGAAGGAAGAGTACGAAAAGACAGATTGAGCGCCAACTCGCCCAGCAATAAGTTCTACTCGGCCACAATTTATGACTGCACCACCGTGCAAAGGCACTATTCTTGAATTAACTTCTATTTATTATATTTATGGTGGTCATATACTGCAAATGTCACATGTGTCATGCCACCAGCAGTGGGTAGCAATCTTTCAAGCTTGGGTGACAGAGGCAAAACAGCAAAATGCTACAATCACACTCAAATGTAAAACAGCATTGGACACAAAAAACCTACATCATATTGTACAGAATGAAAGGGCAGGACTCCATATAAGAACAGTCTATGGCACCACATACTTGACATGGTGTAAATAATGTTGACATGCCCTACCCATAAAGAAAAAGCAACAAACACAGAAAACACGCCTTAAAATGCAACGTGCAGAGTCTGAAACCAAGAAAAAACAACCCGAAAAAAGTTTCGCTAAGTCTTTCAACGATTAAAATTGTAAAACTGTCTCATCACTTCTTAATGAACCTGCACAGCTGAAAAGGAAGGAAGGAAAGCCCAATAGCAGGGCCACAGAAAATGTCGCCAAATAAATATACTTTGCTTACCAAGGACACCTGTGGTTTAGTTGTGGCCTGTGTATAAATTAATTGTGCATAAACTGTTCTTGTTTAGAATGGTTTAGCGGATAGGGAAAAAATGACCATAAGAGCACCAGGTGTACGCATATTCTACGCACAAAAAGCCGCTGCTTTCTTACTTTCATTTTTTTCTCTCTACTACTATTCATGAGTATTTAAGTGCCTTAATAGCACTCCTAACATCCTACTGCAAAACACAAAATTGGGCAAGTTGGGCAAGAAAATTGCAGTTTCACTCAATGTGAAACAATGATGCAGTAGCTGGTGAAATTTGCGCAGGCAGTGCTTGTTGAAGTGAACACTTGCCTATGCAAGTCGGTAATCTCCTTAAAAAAGTCAAATAAGTAAGAGTCGTATTTATTTGTGGGAGTTGTGCCTCCCGTGGGAGTTGTGCCTCCCAGTGTTGAAGTGGAAAGACTCGTCTTTTCTTCCTCCACTTTCATATCTGGACTTGGCCACTGGTCTACACCAAAACAACCCTATAGCTTCTTACTGCTGAATTCGTTTTGGTTTTCTCAAATCTATATTTGGGCTACCCATTGCTAGGTCTTGCGCTTAATCAAAGAATGAATCAATGAAATGAATCAATTCTCAAAGAGCATGTGCAGTCCAGCCAAAAGCAGGGGCAAGAATCCGCATTGTGCTCCTGCATTGAAGGTGAATAATGTTACAAAATGGCGAATGTGCTTCAGTAAGCTTCCCTGCAATATGAATTTGTAATGTACAAAGAATTGTCAATGAAGCTTACCATGAGCACAGATGCACTTGAAAATTATGTCACAATTGAAAATAATGAGCACAGTGTAAACCTATGTGCCCTTTCCACTCTTAGTATGCTTTACTGCACGATACTTATTTACACTCCTCTATTGCGGTGTAGGAAGCTGCAAAAGAAACGTTGCATATTTAGGCTCCTTACGATTATCTTTCGCGCAGCACACTAATATTTCGCGGTGAAGCCTAAGCAATGTACTGCAGTGAAGCATACTAAAAGTGAAAAGGGGCCACTGTCACTGGACATAATAAGAGTACTTTAATTATACACTCGCGCACCCGCCGCCTCTCAGGTCGCCTAAGTGGACATACTATGCTGGCTGATAGCGGCCCCTTCCCACTTTTAGTATGCCTCACCGCGTAACTAAAATGTATTGCAGCGATGAAGCCGTACATTTGTATTCAGTGAATAAACAAATGGTTTTTACAACAGTACAGAAATAAACGCGCACCATGCATCAGTCTACCACACGGAAGAGCGTCGCAACATACGGTAGCTGATTCACACAGGCCGTGTAGCCCACTTATCAGTCGTAAAGGGTATTATGGGTAATTCGAAATTTCAGACACACATATGTGTTTATGTTTACGTTTGCACTCCTTGCGTAATAAGACTCCCAGAACTTCCACAATAGAACGTCATTTACAACACACAAACGCAAAGAACACGGACATATGTCTCGTTTTCAACTCGGCCGTCATGCAAATGACATATAGCGCGGAAAAACGTGAACATGCTGTGTGTTAGCATCGTAAACTTCATACTAGGCAAGGAGCTAGCACACCACAATCCCGCGACAGCCGCTAATGAGACCAAGACGGGAGCACATCTCTGTGAACGCGCAAACGGAGCCCCTAAGCCATTGTGCTCCTCCGCCAGCCCCGCTGCACGGCTGCACCACTCGTTTCAAGCACAGCACACCAAACGCACATTCAGCGCTGAACAGTGGGCGGTCGACACAGTTGCATTGACATGACTTATAGCGAGCAGCACTTCCCTCGATGTCCGTTAAGCAAAGTCGGACACGGCGACGCCATATAGCGGTTCGCAGAACTTCGCTGCCGAGGCGCTAGGCCACGTCGATATTTCAGTTGTCACCACCGCCGGGTTCTCAAGAAAGCACGGGTCACACAACGCAGATTCTGTACTGCCAGAGCTCACCGAGGCCAAAGCCGCACTGCCGCATCGCCACTACTCACGGCTTTCCACCAAGTAACACAGAACCTACAACCAACACACAAGCAACGCACGTACAATCACATGAGCAATGTTGAACAACGCGCGGTCCAGTGAAGGATCACGCCGAGAACGAACACGCCACGGCGTCGCTCGGCGCCAGCATCGCGCCTTCTCAAAAATCCCTAAACGATGCTGTCCCTAGGCACCTAGGATCACGTCACGTGATAGATTTTTGTGCGACAAATAGACGCACGCCATCGTGTGACAAATGACACGATACGAAGCTAATGATGATGATGGTAATTTAATGGCATCCGATTTCAAACGGGATGGTGACAAACAGTCGCCTAGCCCGCTCGATTTAATCAGGTATGCTATACGTATTTTTGATTCTGTTATTTTTGTATACATCTCCTTATTCTTCCTGAAACCTTCTCTGTCTAACTTGCACAACTACCTAGGCAACTGCTACGTGGCGTGCCACCTGGTGTAATAATATGTAACTGCAATGCAAAGGGCGCTCGCTAGACGCTACGCGGCGCGCATCTCACATCAAGTGCAACGGCAAGTGCAAGGGCTTTATTTTTCTTTCAATCATAACTATACATATGTCTGGACCGATAGCCAGGGAAGGCTAGCTTTCGATCCAGTGTCAAATTATAACATACAGGTCAGGTGCCGATTTTAACAGCAGAGTATTCGTCCTGAACGTCTACAGCAGCCGGTCCAAAAAGGGCCTAACACACAATCTCGAAGATTTAATTAATGAAACTATGACAATCGCGGGCGACAACAGGCTCGTCATCGGAGGTGACTTCAACGCTCTACACACGCAGTGGGGATATGGACATTCGTCCAAGAAGGGAAAAGATCTGGCCGACCTCATAGAAAAGGCCGGCTTAACTCTTCTCAATGAACCGGCCTCATACACCAGAGTGGGTGCGGGCCCCCATAGGGACACCACACCAGACCTAACGATATGCAGGAGAGCCGGGAGAATCACCTGAGAGAACACCTTCGAGGACCTGGGGAGCGATCACAGGATACTCAGTTTAGCCCTAGGAGAGGCCCGCGTCACGAAGAGAATAAAACAGTTCCGGCTAGTAGACTGGAACAAATTCCCCAAAGTCAGAGATGAAAAACAACAGGGACCCATAAGAAACATAGAAGAATGGAACGGAGAGCTGCTACGAGACGTAGAAAAGGCCACGACCGAGATGGAGTGGGATGACTGGGGGGCTCGACGCGAACACGAAGACGACGAAACGGTGGTGGTCACTCTCCGCGGATGGACAGCAGGCTCGCGCACCTCGTACAAGGCAAAAAATCCATTCAGAAACTTCTGCAAGGGCAAAAACACAATAGAAATCTAAGGCCCAAAATCGCGGGACTAAACAAGAACCTCGAAACACACTGCGCCCAGTTATGCAATCAGGATTGGACGAGGTATGCGACGCCATGGGCGGCAACATCAACACGGGCAAGACGTGGAAAATCCTCAAGCACCTGCTCGACCCGTCGGGAACGAAGACAGCGGCGAAAGCGGAAATGACCAAGCTCAGACACAGGTACAAAGGAAACATCCGTGAAATGGGTGATGAAATCGTCAAGCTGTACCTTGAGAGACCTCCAGCCGTTGAACATCTGAACTACTCGGGCTCTCCTAACGAGGACCTCGACAGAGACAGAGAGATAAGAAAATGCCGCATGAAAACGATTCTCAAAAATCACGGCGCGCTGGAGGGGGTGCTCTTCGTAGATGCCGCACGGTACCCCCGAAACCGGGACGAAAATGGTGGTGTCGGCGCTTACAAAGGTAACTCCCTCTTCGCAATGGCGGTCGTATGCACGAAAGGAAAAACCGTGACTGCGGGTTCCGTAAGGACCAGATCGTCGGAGGCAGCGGAAGAAACGGCAATCGCATTGGCTGTAATCACTGGTCAGCAATACAGAACAATAATCAGCGACTCCAAGACGGCTATTAGCAACTTCACAAAGGGCTGGGTCTCCACCGAGGCGGCCAAAATTCTGAACCACAGAGCAGAGGACTTTAGGAACGGCAAAATCACACCCAAATACCTCAAATGGATCCCGGCACATATGGGAGAAGTAACAACGAATGCCCCTCTAAACCTCAACTAGAAGGCCCACCGAGCCGCGCGAAAACTAACCCACCGCGGCACGGACAGTGACGGCCCAACACCCCGCAACCCCCGGGGAAGGGGGAAGGACTGCGGCGGAGGCGATGGAGAACACGGAGGAGGCGACAACAACGAAGTAGCGATAAAAGACGAGAGGGACATACTGACACACTATACGAAACAAAGAGAAGCATACCCACAACCCCACAAACAACTCGACAGATCTCAAGAAACAGATTGGAGAAGGTTGCACACCCAGAACGTTCCCAAACCCAATACAGTTAAACAAAGTAAATTGAACACAATACCCAGACGCGAGCTGCAAGCTCTCCGAGCACGAACACGCAAACATGGCACACATCTTATGGAAATGCACAGAGATCAGCTCAATATAAGTAGAGGACCACATAGAACCGGACCTTCTCGTGAAGCGATGGCTAAGCGCTCTGACTAGCTCGGAACTAGACGACCAACTATGGGCTATCCAGCGGGCCCGGGCAGTGGTGGAAAGGCTATGGCTCACCGCACATAATGCCCAGGTGGCCTGAGCCCGGGCTGGCAACCTCGCAGGTCCTTTTCCCATTAAAGTTTTTTCCGTCCGTCCGAAACGCGTCATGATTTATAAGAGACAAGAAACGCTCTGAAAATACTCCTATATAATGAATTCAAGTAAGTTACACATGCTGGTTATAGAAAAAAGAATTTGCGACATTGCTTGAAATTACGTGCGGTTTCAACCTCTAGAGGTAAAATATTCCAGATTTTTGTGCCACTGAATCCAATCCACCTTTTGCCGTATATATTTTAAAGCTTTTGTAGGTTGAGGTTACGTTTTAAAGCATGTCTATTACTGCGAGTTGGAAAAGAAAAGGCGTTTCGAGGAATAGGAAAGTTAGTGCACAAAATATTACTCACTGAAATTGAGATCTTCTGATTACATGGAGCCTTAACCGATAAGGCATGTTGTGTTTGGAAAATATCATTAAGTGTATCGTTGGTATAATTTGAAGCGCTGATTACTTCCAGGGCCCTTTTCTGTAGTTTTTGTAAAGGTTGTAAGTATGTCATGTAAGTCACGCCCCATGATTCTAAACAATAAAATTATGGGGTTTTACGTGCCAAAAACACTTTCTGATTATGAGGCACGCCGTAGTGAAGGACTCCGGAAATTTTGACCACCTTGGTTTCTTTAACGTGCACCTAAATCTAAGTACACGGGTGTTTTCGCATTTCGCCCCCATCGAAATGCGGCTGACCGGGCCGGGATTCGATTCCGCGACCTCGTGCTCAGCAGCCTAACACCACAGCCAGATTCTAAACAATAACTAATGTGGCTATGGCAACACGCATAGTAAAGGGATTTGAGTACTTCGCGAGGGATGTATTGTTTTGCGTCAAATGGGGAGTAACAACCGTATTCGACCTTCTTGCATGCATTATGAATCTGTGCTTCCCAATGTATATGCTGGTCAATTATGACGCCCAGATATTTAAACGAATCAACTTCTTGGATGGGGCTATTATTTAATGAAATATTTATTGGGCTGGTGTCAACATTGTTTCCCCTCGATCGAAAAACTACATATGTTGTCTTAGTGCTATTTAAGGTAATTTGTTTTCCAAAAATCATGACGAAATTCTTCATAACTCGGCCATCACATGAGTTTGCAGTGCAGATTGTGACTCCTGTAAATAATAAAGCTGTGTCATCTGCATGTATTAGAACGTTTGAGTTTTGAAGAGCATTATCGAGTGACGAGTGGCACGCTACGATGCTAACGATGATGATGATGAGAAGTAGGAGGAGGATATATTGGCATACCCATTGAAACAAAGAGGTGACAGTCACCTAGCCTGCTTGATTTAGTCAGGTATGCCATATGTATTTTTCATTGCAGCAATATTTATACATCTCCATAGGCTTCTTTTTCTTCCTCGAGAATTCTCTATCTACCGTGTACCGCTATATTTGCAACTGCTGCATGGCATACCACCTGGTGTGACATGTAACTGCACTGCAAAGGGCGCTCGTTAGACACTACGCGCAGGCCCCGCACACTCTCAAGTTCAACAAATGGCCACAGAGGGCGAAAAATCAATCGAGGCGCGTTACAGCGTAAGCGCGCAAGTAGAGCTACTGTAATTTGGTCGCATACTTTAATTTGTGCTTTCTCCGCCAGGGGCGCTGAACGTGCTGAATTTTTTTACTTTACGCAAACGATTGACATAAACAATCGAGGTGTCTAAGGATGTTTTGTTTTTTTTTACCTCAGGCAAATAGGCAGTTGATTTTTGAAAATTTTGATTGTTGAAGCTGCTTTTTAGTCATAGCGTCAAGGTTTTTGTACTTTATTAACCACCGACAGCCGGCAGCCTATTGGTATCGATGTGTTTCCTGGCCGCTGGCGTTCGAATACTACGGCGGTAAAACATTTTCGAAAAGCATGCTGGTTTCGTCTGCGAGTCATTACATGGACTTGCTACAAAGAGGTCTACTCTTGGCAAAAAATAGTGCCTCATTTTATTTAGGCGTTGATTATCATAATGAATGCGGCGGAGGTTGCGGGAGTACGCTTGAAGGTACGCTTTTATGCCGTTGATCTCCATAACACCGTCAGTACGCAAACCGATGTCACAGAACACCCGATGCATCATTGTGGGTTCTCCGTCATCGCTTGTTTGCTGTACGCCTACTAATTCTTCATGTCTTCTTCAAGTGTTGTATCCTCCATTTGTCCTTGTTCTCTTGTGTTTCACTTACAGTATGTCGTTCCGTCAGCTGTAATGCGCATTTGCAAAACCAATACATGTTTGATAAGACGCAGTGGTTATCATAATTTCACTACACATGTATTAAGCTGGCACATATGGTTCAGATACAGATACCTGTATGCGGACTTGCACGACGTTGATCCGGAGATTAGGCTAATTTGACACCCGTAAAGAAGAGGCAGAGAGAGTAAAACATCTTTATTAATATTATTTGAATGGCGAGAGCAGTGTCGGAGGAACCCTCAGTCCAGGGTCTCTAAGATGATTCCGGTGATGTTTCGAGCCCGTTGTATCACAGCTCGGAGGACCTCGGGAGGTCCGTCGCGGAGGGCATCGTCCCACAGCTCTTTGTTGCGTAGGGGGTAAAGGAGAGTTGGCAAGGGAGGAAAGAGGTTTGCAGTGCACTAAATCGTGACGTGGAAGATTGTGGGCGAGCTGCCACAGCCAGGGCAACGATCTGCATAACAGTGTGGGTAGAATTTATTGAGAGAGACAAGATTTGGAAAAGTTGCCGTTTGTAACTGGCGTAATGCCACTGCTTCCTCCCGCGAGAAGGACGGCGGTGGTGCGGCGTGGGTGCGACGAATGCGTGTATAATGACGGAGTATGTCTTTGTAACGGAGCAAGGGATCCCCCCACTCTGAACTACTCGCCTCACCACGACGAGTCGCCCGGAGGGAAATTTCTCGGGCAACCGCATGTGCGCGTTCGTTACCAGGCAGCGAGGTATGACCAGGAGTCCAGAGTAAGTGGATTCGGGGAGGTGTGGTTGGTGTATTTTGCGGGATCTGTTTGAGAATTTGGTGCGCCGCTCTCGGGATGCCATGTCCTGATAGGAACGCCCGGCATGCCTGTTGCGAGTCCGTCAATATATACACTTCCGCAGGAACACGGATGGCGTATCGAATTGCAAGAGCAACACCGAGAATTTCTCCGTAAGCGGCATTTGTTCCGGGCATTGCAGCAGAGTCTCTCAGGGATTAGGTGCCATCCAAAACTACCGAGGTATAGCCCTCTTGAGTGCGTGATGTGTCCGTGTATAAAGTATGTGTTTCCGGGATGCTTGCAAGCATGCGGCCAATGTATCGTACACGGGCTTTGCGCCGCCCTTTCTCATGGTCAGGGTGCATATTACGTGGCAATGGATGAATACTTAGTCCTTGGCGTATCGCTGACGACATGATCGTTGGACGGGTTTCAGACTCAAGGTGTGGGACAGACTATCCTAGCCGTGTGAGAAGATGGCGGCCAGTAGGAGTGAGTAGGAGGCGCTGGCGATGGCTGACCCTATGTGCCTCTAGCAGCTCGCCTAGTGTGTTATGTGTCCCTAAGTTAAGGAGACGGTGTGTGGAAGTATATTTCGGGAGGCCATGGGCCAGCTTCGTCGCTTTGCGAATCATTGCGTCTATGCGAAGTTGTTGCGCTTGGGTCAACCGCTGAAATGGGAGATGGCATGTAAAGCGGCTGATCACGCATGCCTCCACCAAGCGCAGCAGGTCCTCTTCTCGAAGACCCGAGCGCCTGTTGGAGACCCTCCGGATCATGGCCAGAATTTGCTCAATCTGTCTGGATAGAAGGGAACCAGTGTAATTTGACCTGCCATCCGCTTGGACGTGTAGGCCGAGGATACGAGAACGATTAACCTGTGGTATCGGTGTGCCATCCACGCGCACAGTGATAGGGGGAGTAGAGGAACGGCTCCGGGGGCGAATGATTATGAGCTCCGACTTTTCCGGAGCACATCTTAAGCCGCATTTTCTCGCGTACTCGGACACTGTATCGACTGCTTGCTGCAGTCGGTCCTGGCTGGCTCCGTCGGAACCCCGTGTCGACCAGATAGTAATGTCGTCCGCATAAATAGCGTGGGCGACATCAGGGATCTGGTCGAGTAGCCAGGGGAGCCCTGCGAGTGCGATATTTATTAGAGCAGGGGAAAGAACTGAGCCCTGGGGGGTTCCACGTCCTACAAGGCGAATCGTACCGGATCGATGCGGTCCCATTCCTACGGTAGCTGTGCGATCTCGAAGAAATGCGCGGATATAGTTGTACATACGAATTCCAGAGTGTGAATGTGCAACATTGCGAAGGATGAGGTCATGTTCAACATTATCGAATGCCCCTTTTAGGTCTAAGGCGATGAGTGCTCTCGTTTGGGCGGACGACGGAGGTCCTACGACTTCCTCCCGCAATTGTAAAAGCACATCTTTGGCAGGCAGATGAGCCCGATATCCGAATTGAGAGTAAGAAAAGAATGATTTTTCTTCGAGGAAGGGCTGCACACGCCGCAAGAGTACATGCTCCATGAGCTTACCAATGCAGGATGTTAGGGAGATGGGTCGTAAGTTTTCGACTTTAACAGGCTTGCCCGGTTTGGGGATCAGTGTGATGTCGGCGTGTCGCCATGCTTGGGGAAGCATGCCCTTGCGCCAGCAATCATTGAAGATATGGGTGAGGTGGTTAATATCCGCGTCACTGAGGTTACGAAGGGTGGTGAATCGCATGTGGTCGGCTCCCGGTGCCGTGTTGCAGCGCAGGTCTTGTAGGACCACCCGCCCCTCGTCAGATGTGATGTCTGCATCGAGCAATTCGTTCGCCTCGCCTACATAAGGATAGTCAGGGTACGGCGGCGGCGGGCCTGTGGGTATGAAATGCTTCTCTAGCTCTCTGAGGAGTGTCGAGACATCGTCCCTGTACTCATGCGTTAGGATGTGCAGGTGTTGAAATGTTTTTCCCTTTGTTGTGGTGGGATCTGTGAGTGATCGAAGAATCGGCCACGTTTTTGCTGTGCTCAATGTGCCTGAGAGGTGATCGCAAAATCCTCGCCAGTTATTCCTCGTAAGGATCTCTGCATACTCCTGAGATTCCCGTGTAATTTGATCTATACGTTTCCTAAGTTTGCGGTTGAGGCGTTGTCGTTTCCATCGTCGTGTCAACCCTCTGTGGGCGTTCCAAAGATGAAGTAAATGCGGGTCTATGTCTGATGTCTCGGTTGTGGGGCGCAGTGTGCTCGTGGTGGCCTCTAGATCTTGTGCGAGAGAGTCAAGCCAGCGTTCGTACCCTTGGCGCTCAGGTGGGTCCTGGCGACATTCCCTGAATTTCGCCCAATCCGTTATATGCACATTTCTCTCGGGCCTGCACGCACCCCGTAATGACAAGGTGGTCGCTACAATGTAGTGGTCACTACCAAGGTGCTCCTCTAAAGGCCCGTGCGCAACGACTGGGCCAGTATTGCGCACGAAGGTAAGGTCAGGGCAGATGTCACAAGATACGCTATTGCCCATACGAGTGGGGTGCTCTGGGTCGGTAAGCAGTGCGTATCTCATGTTACAGATGGCATTCCATAAGCGGGTCCCTTTATCCTGCGATTTAACGTAACCCCATGCAGTATGCGGAGCGTTAAAGTCGCCGGCCACCACACAAACCCGTCCAAACCTACCAAATTCGGTTAGTAGGTGCTGAAAACAGTGCGTTCGCGAACGGTGGGAACTGTATGCATTGAGTATAAACAGACTCTCGCTGTGTTTACCTTGCGTAATTATTTCCAATATTTGGTGAGGAATGTCAATGTTAGTGGTATGCATGCAACATGTAACATGTATCGAAACTAAGGCTCCCACAAGAGGAGAGATACCCGAGAGCGTGCTGTAGCCGGATAAAGAAGGGGTGCAATTGACTTCCTGTAAGAGGATGACATCGGATGGGTTCGAGGATGTGGCGATATACTGCTGTAGGGAACCTCGTTTTCGGCGGAATCCCCTACAATTCCACTGCCACACCACTAGTTGCTCCGCGTTACGCGGCGCCATCATCATCGCGAGAGGAAGCAGGCGGTCGTGCATAGGGATGCGGGCGCCGGGTGCCCACATTTGAAGGTTGCGGCCGAGAGCCTTGGTCGGAAAGCGCGCTTTCATTGTTACCGCTAAGCTCAGGAACTTGCATGCGGGCGAAAGTGCACTCTATACATGATGTCACTTGCTCCGTAATCCCTATTTGAAGGGCCTCCATTTGGCGTTCTATCCTGTCCAGAGCCGCCTGCATACTAGTGCTCATGTCTGCCACCAGCGCGTCCATTTGTTTTTGCAGGCGCTCACAGCGCGCCTCCATGTCACGACGTAGGCGGGCTATTTCTATTAGAGGATCGGGATTTGGTAACGAATTGGTAATAGGGGAACGGGTAGGGAGAGATTTACGGGGCGGAGCGAGCTGTGGGGGACCCTCCGCCCAACCTACCTCCCGAGGCGCCTCCATTGCTGTTTTCTTCTCCGGGGTCCGTGGCACCCCTGAAGGGACCAGGGTCACCTTGGCTGGGGCGTTGGTCTGCAGGGCCTTCTTGTAGGGTTGTTGGGAAGATGGGGAAGGAGGGCGCTTCTCTGGGAGGCGCACCGATGCCTCGCGGGATCGCGACCGAGACTTGAACTTGCGACGGGATCTCGAACGGGTCTCCGACCGGACTTTTCTGGTCTCCTTGGTTTGGCGCGCGGCGTTCGGGTCACCGCCGTATCTCTGGTAGGGGTCGGGTCGCTGGAGGGTTGGAGTTCACGCTGCTCTTTCTCGAGAGCTTTCCGTACCCAAGCTTTGTTCAGTGTCTGCCGCTGACGGCCGTAAGCTGTTGTGTTCTTTCCGCCAAACTACCTGGCCTGGTAGTGCTGTAAAGATGCTGTATAAAAGTGACACGCGGTGACAGGGAAATTATTATACTTAGCAGCCGACCGTACGTTTTGTAGCTTAGGTCTTCTTTCTTGTGCGTTTGTGCTACCCTTATTAATGAGCCATTTCTTAACTATGTTCTTGACTATGTAACCGCGTTTGTGTGGATGCGTAGACGTGTTCTTTTTGTTGTACTTGTAAAATGCAAATAAAATATTTTCAGGCTTACTCAATCTTTGGTGTCGTGTGCGTTTATTCCAGTCGAGGCCATCGTGCTACCTGGAAACCGCATTCTGTCAGTAGCCGTACACGAAATGCAACAGCTGGAGCGCGGCGGCACAACTCGGGGCAAGGGCGGCGTAATAAACGAGAAACCGCTCAGGATGCCCTTAAAAGTCAGTCCAGAGTGTGCCTTAACTCGATATGACTCAGCGCTACATATATTTATTTATGTAGGCGCTACGTTTGCCACACAGCAACCAAACTGGCGGGAGCACGATCGAGGCGCAGCAGCCAGAAACACAGTAAAGCCACAGAACACCTGCGGCCATACTGTGCACAACCCCGCTTCCGTTTCCTGTTGTACAGCGCCATCTGTGGTCGCATACTTTAGTTCATGACGCCACCGCTACGCTTATTTCCGTTGCACTGAGGAAGGTACAGTTTCCCTTCTCTAAGTCTGTATAGGTGTTCTGTGCTACGCGGTGCGCATGTCACATCACGTGTCTCCTCGCACGCTAGGACGCGCTTATAGGGCATTTTTCCCGCTGCGAGCTAGCAAGCTCTGTAATAAATATCATGAAGGAACGAAAAATAAGCACTGGCGTGGCTCAGTGGTGGAGTAGCTGACTCCAACGCAGCGGCCCTGGTTCCATCTCAGCGGGCGATAGCTGCGACGGACACCGAACACCGGCGGCGGCCGATATCATCGCCAACCGAAACGGCTATAGGAATAAGTTCATAACTGTTTACGCTGTAAAACGTACAGAGAACAAAAGCATGATGAGAGCGAACGTGAGCGATAATGAAAGCACACGCGCATCCCCCGCTCTCATCCGCGCTTTACAGGGCACCACCGGCCAAGCCCGGTTTCTCTTAAGAGAAAGCTTTATTTAAGGAGCATCATATCTTAATATATGGGAACGGAGATATTGGCATGCACTTGACTAATGTTGATGACCTTTGTTGCATATTTAAAAAATTGTAAAACCCAGCGACGAATAGGAGCAATTTTCTTTTAGGTCATCATGTTTCTTTATACAAAATTTGCCCATGTTCGACAAATGTTTTACAATGTGTTCAACTCCAACAGCTTCCCATTGAAGAGCTTACAGGGCCAGGCACTGCGCACCTGCCTGGAACTACCTCCAAGTGCTCCAACTTCTGCAACAGTCGGGCTCGTTGATATGTTACTGAAGTACTAAAGCTCCAAACAGACGACACAAGAAGAGACACGGCCGAGCGCTTGCACCAACTAGCCCAACAAAAGATTCTGCTGGAATATCGTTGACATGTCACTGCAGTGACAACATGTCTTGCTGTTGTTACTCAGGGTGCACACTCGACATCTTTCCTGCATTCTGGATCACCATTTCGCACTCTGGCCCTCACAAAAATCTCGCGTTACATTCTCACAACTTATCACCACTCATCAATACAGTATTCAATCAGAATATATACCAGGAGCGAGACCTCCACCTCCCTTCTAGTGTCTCCACCAGCCACAGGTGCGCCTTACTTTTTCGGCAATAACTGATAAGGCCGATCTAAGAATATTTTAAAACAAACGACACTCTTATTTAACGAGACACGTATGGGGACCAGATGCGCATCTATGTTAGAGGGTCGCTCTCATCCACGGACATCCTGAACAAGTGCTGTTTTCATTCCGGCTACGCTAGACAAAACTAAGTTTCAATTGTCCCATTTAACGACATCTACGACGGTAGAGCTTGCTGACCTGCGTCCTGTTATGGAACACATGCTGCAAGAGCGACCACGCAAGTGCGTCATATTTTGCATCTCAAAGGCAGCCCTTCAGAGTTTGCAGTTTGCCCTGAGCCAGAGGACTGATGAGCAAGTCGTATTGGACATAAGAAATGATCAGCATTAAGCTATTGAGAAAGGACAAGACATATTTCAGTGTCTGCCAGGACATGCCGGTATTACTGGTACTGACTTCGCCGGCGGGGCGGCCTGGTCCGCCCATGGAGGAACGCGAGCGGTTCCGATCCCGCCTGTCAAGAACCGGCGCAGCAAAATTCCAGACTCGGACTGTCACGCACGCTTATTAGTATTCCTTCAGTTTCTCTAAGTGTCGCACACATGAAATTGATAATCCTTGGATGCTGCAACTGCCATCCCGAACTTCCCGCTTCAATATAACGTTGTTACGCTACCTCTGGATCGCGCTGGCATTCAATAAAACTTACCCGTTCCGCACTGGAATGGCTGACACACGCACGTGTGGCTCCTGCGGTACCAAAGAAACTACTAAACACGTTATGTGCTTTTGTTGCCCGTTATGGCGCCTAGCGCTGCCCTCTATGGACAGCATGAAACCGGCTCGACTCAAGACCAAGGTCCTCGGATCATGGCCGTCATGGCTGACGTAGAAAGCAACAAGGCCGTTGCTCTAGTGCTTGAAGTAGGCAGGCCTCAGCGACTGTTTATAAACATGGTGCGAGCGCCTTCAAGCGTTCGCGCAACTAGTGCCCTCTGTCTTCCCTTCTTTATATCTTTTCATTCCTTTATTTTCTCTCCCTGAGTGCAGGGCAGCAGAATGGAAGTGCGTCTGCATGGTTAACCTCCCTGCCTTTTCTTTCTTTATTTTTCTCTACCTACTGATAATTGTTATGATCGACCTGTCAAGTGCGAGAAACGTTCAGGCGTGCGTTCCCCATGACGAGATAATTGCCCTCTTTCCCGAAAAAGCGTCACCTCTTTACGCCCTGAGCAGACAAAAAGGGAACGACGAAGAGAAGAAAACCCGTAGGGCAGGAGCTCGTCGACTGCAGAAACTGACGCATGCATCGATACTTCCACAGGCTCCCCAAGTTTTCCAAGAAGACATCGATTACCACTAGACCAGAAGGGGTTATTTAAGGCAGTCTCAGCCCCCGTGTTAATCAAAACCGCTCGAGCTAGAATAGAGTCACAACCATATAAAAACGAAGTGAATGCATTCTTTTATACTTTTTTTCATCATCACGATGTGCGTCTTCGTCGTCGTTTCCTTCTTCTTGCGGTGAAGACCCACCTCACCCTGTCGAGATGGTATCATAATGGAAACTTTTCGAAAAGATAAAGCACCACGTTCGCTGCAGTCTAATCGACCAATTAAAACAGATATCAGAACGATGTGCACTATAGCTACCTAACCTATCAAACAGAAGAAATGAATATACGATGAAACCCCTAGTTTGTGAGGGCCACTGTTGCATAACGCGCGGGAACTATGTAACAATATCGCGCGAACAGAAAACTAATACATCACATTTGTCAAATTTAGATGATTCAACAGATACAGAATCGTGGTGTCTGATTCGGTACACCGTTACGGAGTTGTAAACTTGATGGTATGGTATGATGAAGTTTATTTAATGCCCTGAAGATCAACTCTTAGGTTGACGCAGGCGGCTCCCACGTCGGGACAGTAAGGTTTAACCTTACCGCCATATCATGGGCCTTCTGGACGGCCTGTACTTGATCGAAAAAAACTCCACTATGTAGGACTTGCCGCCACCAGTCTCTCTCCTTGTCACAGTTTGTGAAAGCCACAGGACACTGCCAAAGCATGTGATCCAGAGTAATGATGCCATTACACTTCTCGCAATTGATTGGTATCTCTCTTTCAGGATATATCATGTTAATAAAGTTTGGACTTGGATAACTTCTTGTTTGCAACAATCTCAAAGTCACCGCTTGAGCTCTATTGAGCTTAGCGTGTGGCACTGGGAATTCCCTTCTGTTCATGTAGTAATGCCTCGTGATTTCATTATATGTAAGTAATTGGTCCCTGTTCTCCTCCTGTATATTATTAAGGTCCTGATCGCGTAGTGCACGGATAGTAAGTCCTCGTGCAGCTGCGTTAGCCATCTCGTTTAAATTCTTCCGAGATGGATCGACAGACCCTATGTGCGCAGGAAACCAGCGGATTTCGATCTCTTGGCTGTCCAACTCACCGATCAGCTGGCCAGCCCTTTTGGTTACAAAGCCATTGGTAAAGTGTCTAATAGCCATCTTAGAGTCACTGTAAATCTTCGTCCACTTATTATTCCTTAAAGCCAATGCTATTGCTACTTGTTCCGCGACTGCCGTGTCTTTAGTCATGATTGTAATAGCATCCCGAGTGAGTCCATCTGCATCTACTACTACTGCCGTAAAGGCTTTCTTTCCTCTGACCCATGCAGCATCTACAAATGCCGCATGTTCTCTGTCGTGTTCTGTCTCTTGCAGGAGAGCTTTGGCCCTTGCCTTTCGTCTTTCCAGGTTGTGCACCGGGTGCATATTTCTGGAGAAAGGAGTCGTCTTGATTATCTCTCTTATGCAATCTTTTAGTTCTACTGTGCCTTCACCTGAAATTTTGGATTCGGTTGGGCACCATCCTACCTCTTCTAGTATTGCTCTACCTGGCCTTGTTCCAGAGAGCCTCTCTCTGTGGGTAATTTGCTGAGCTTCAATTATTTCGGCTATTGTGTTGTGGAGCCCCAGTTTCATTAATTTGTTATCCGTCGTGTTAATCGGTAACCCCACTGTTGTTTTGACTAGCCTTTTAATTAATCTGTTCAACTTGTTTAGCTCTGTCTGTGTCCAACTGAGCATCCCAGCTACATATGAGAAGTGACACAAGGCGAAAACGTGGACCACTCTCATGGCGCTCTCCTCTCCCAGCCCTCTGTGTCTGTTAGTGATTCTCCTTAGCAGTCTTATTACCTCCACAGTCTTGCTTGTGATGTGTCGTATTGTTCTTCCATTTGCCCCGTTTGCCTTCAGGAATAACCCTAAGACTCTAATGGATTCTACTTGCTTAATAGATTCACCTGCCTTCGTGGTTAGTACTAACCTGGGTTCTTCCTCGGGAACGTATCCCCTCGGTTTTCTGCCCCTTCTTCTGTCCTTGAGTACGAGGAGTTCAGACTTATTAGCAGAGCATTTGAGTCCCATGTCTTCTAAAATAGACTCTACCTAATAAATGCTCTTCTGAAGTCTGCTTTCCGCATGTCCCATACTTCCTTCAGCGGTCCGTATAGTCACATCGTCTGCATAAATGGTAAAGTGAATGCCCTCTATCCCTTTTAGTCCCTTTGCCACTTTCGACATGGCCAGGTTGAAAAGCATAGGTGACAAGACCGACCCTTGTGGCGTCCCTCTGTCACCGAGATCCATCTTCTTTGATTTAATATCCCCGAATCTAAGGTGAGCTGAACGATTGCCAAGAAAGGTTTTGACCACTTCATAGAGTTTTCTCCCCAATCCCAGTTCGGCTATCACTTCAAGTATTGCTCAATGCTTAATTCTGTCAAAAGCTTTTTCGACATCCAACCCCAAGAGAGCTCGAGTGTTTTTTGGTTTAGCTAATAGCAGTTTATGTTTGATTAACAACATGGAATCTTGTGTGGACAAGCCTGATCTAAAACCAATCAGATTGTACGGTAGGATGTCATTGTCCTCCACATATTTCGTTAACCTGTTCAATATGACATGCTCCATTGTCTTCCCTAGACATGTTGTTAACGAAATTGGCCTCAGATTATCCAAGTTGAGTTGCTTGCCCGGCTTTGGTATTAAGATAGTACTGGCCGTCCTCGATTCTTCTGGATATACCCCATCTTTCCATAGGTCATTAATGTATGTGGTCAGATATTTTATTGATTCGTCGTCCAAATTCTTAAGCGATCTGTTAGAGATGTCATCCGGGCCAGCTGCTGAACTACTATTCAGATCATACAGTGCCGTACGTACCTCACTTTCGGTGAATTCCTGATCCATATATTTGCATTCTATCCCTAAGTAATCGGCATAACTCACATCCTGATCTTCTTTCCTGAGAGGCAAGTATTTCGTAGCCAATCGCTCCATTATGCTCTCTGCGCTTGCAGTCTGACTTTCCTGGTGTACCAGTTTCGCCACTGCCGTACGTCTATTCGATTTAGTGCCTTTTTCGTTGAGCAGACGCCTGAGCAGACTCCAATTGCCTCCACATTTTATCCTTCCGTCTACACATTTACACACCTCATCCCATTTTTGTTTCTGCAGATATCGTGCGTGTTCCTCTATATTCTTACTGAGCTGAGCAATTCGTTTCCTTAGTCTCCTGTTTAAGCGTTGTGATTTCCATCTTTGTAAAATCGATTGCTTGGCTTCGATCAAATGCGCCAATCTACTATCAATTTGTTCGACCTCTTCCTCTGTCTCTATAGCCTTAGTTGCTGCTTTCAAGTCGTCCCTAAGCTGAGCCACCCACTCTTGTAGTCTGATGCGCCCATTTCTATCCGTGTCTGCTTTGTCTTTTCTGATTTTTCTAAAGTGATCCCAGTCTACGTAAGTGAAATGCTTTACCTCCCCCCCCGTCGTTTCCACCATTATGTGTAGTATATAATGGTCGCTTCCTATGTCCGTACCAGAGTTGATTCAGTCTGCCCTGGGTAAGTTATAAGTGAACGATAAGTCCGGGGTAGTGTCCCTAAACGTGGAACTGACACACCTGGTAGGAAAGGCTGGGTCCGTGATAAGAGAAAGGCCTAAATCCGTGGCGAGATGCCAGATTCCTTCCCCTTTCTTACTACTCCAGCGGTAAACCCAAGATTGTTGTGGTGCGTTGAAGTCCCCTCCTATTATGAGTGGCGCAGTTCTGGCTACCCTCATGGCCTTATTAAAAATTGCTCTGAAGCTCTGTCTCATCTCTCTGGGACTGCTATATATGTTGAGGCAGAACAAGTTTTGCGCTTTACCTCTGTGCCTTTTTTGGACCATTTCTATCAATATGTATTCAATTTTACTCGCCCCTAATTTTAGATCGTGCTCTATGTAGGGAATTTTCTTGTCAATTAGGGTGGCAATTCCTCTGCCTGGTTCTTTGCCTTTGCAGACCGAGTTGAAGCCGGACAGCCCGATCTCCTCCGCTAGAGTTTCCTGCAACATTATTAATTTTGGTCTATTTTCAACCGTATTGATTATCTGTGCTAGTGAAGCTCTTTTTTGCTGAAATCCTCTGCAGTTCCTCTGCCACAGGCTAAGTCTATTTCTGTTATCCATTATTATTGTCGTTGCCCCCTGACTTGCTACCCCCTGTCACTGTTCACTTGACTGTACCACCTACAGCTCCTGGGGGTGTTCTAGCGCTTTCGGCCTCCAAGGGCATATATTCTTCATCCTCTACTTGGGCCTCTAGCTTTTTCAACCTTTTCTCCGCTATTAACTTCCACTTCCATGTTTTAACCACCTTAAGGTTAACGCTGTCTACCGTGTCCTTTAGGTCCGTAATCGCATTCCTAATCTCCTCCAGAACCGAGCACATCGATTCTGCCTCCGGAACTACGGCTCTCTTTTTGGGCACCGGTGTGTCTTCTTCCTGGCTGTTACTTCTACACACCGGCTTAGCTATTGCCACACAGCCGCTTTCTGTCCTCAATCATTTTTTCATTTCCTGAATCTGCTGCTTAAGTTCTTCATTTGCTTTCTTTAGTGATATAACCTCTCTGATCAGCTGTTCTACTCTGGCATCATTGCTTTGTTTCTGCGAGGCTAGCGCACCTGTGACTTTCACAGTACCTTTGACTTTCTCGGCCCAGGTCCCTCCTGGCTCCTTTTTCTTGTTTGTCTTCAGCTCCAGCTAGTCGAAGCGCACCTGCGCCTCCCGAGACCTGGAACGGTTTCTTCCCCTCGATGTTGAGCGCTGTCTTGATCTTGTTGTGCTTCTCGAGCGTCAGCGCCTTCCGGCGCCTGGAGGGGTTTCCTTTGTCGGTTGGGCCGATTCCATCTCGGTCTCCACTTTGGAGCGTTGTCTTCTTCTTACTCTTACTACATATGGTATTTGGTACCGCTGCTTGCAAGCCCTGTCACCTGTGGGGTGATCTTCACCGCAGAACTTGCATTTGGGAGAGCAGATATGAGCCTCCCCTGGGTCTTGCATACCACATCCCCTGCACTGGACAAACGTGTGATCTGTGTCCGATTCTTCCACATGCGTAACATACGTCAAATTGCTTCCTGTACAGATAGCACCTCACAAGGGTTGACCCATATTTGATGAAGTTGGGCACCCTGAATCCGTCGAAAAGCACAATAACCGATCCCGTAGCTTTGATACGTTGTGCAGCCAACGCCGTTGGGTTGTATTCATGCACAATCTTTTCCGTGATCACACTCTGACTGTCATTGAGGTTCACTCTTCTAATAACCCCCTTGCACGTAGAGTGGGGTGGGGGGGGGGCTGTTTCATAAGCGCTCACTTCATATTCTGCTCCATGATCGTAATGGACTTGATTCTCACATACCTTCCAGCATGAGAGGAGTCCGGTGTACTAACCACCACAATATTCTGTGTGAAGTTGGGGCAGACGATGTCTTCCTTCGCTTGGTCTGCTGTAAGTCCGGCTGCCTCGACGATCGCTTCTCCAATAGCTGTGCTGACCTTGTTCAGGTTGAGGCCTCTCCGAGGCTAACGATAATTTTCCTGTGCTCCTCCGGCAGTTGCGGCATTCTTGACGCCTTCACAATCCGGCGCTTGAGCTTGTCGGCCCCGGCAGCACCTTTGTTGGCGATCTCCTTTCCTTGTGATTCTGGGATCAAATTGGCGGTTCCACCAGCTCCCCAGGTCTTTTTCGCAGATCGCGATCTTCGGTTGGTGACCACCTGCCAACCCATTCTTTCCTCGCCGTCTTCCGTCTCCGAGGAGAGTTCGTCGTCCATGCGTATATCGGCCATGCCGGCTTGGCGGGCTCGCTAGACCTACGTGGCGTTAGGCCCAGCGTGGCGCCCACGTGCGATGCACAAAAAAGAGGCTATAGAAGTCCAAAAAATGTTGGCCCACCTTGTCCAAAGGTATCCACCGATTCGGGTTAACCTCACGAATCCGATGATGAGCTTCAATGCGTGGTCCTGGCAAAAGTGCCTGCAGAATCATTCAAAAAGACGGAGCCGATGCGAGGCGCGTCCGCTTTCTTCTGCTTCTTCTTCTTCCCCCCCACGCCCCCTTGTAAACTTGATGCTTCAAATTTATTTAGGGGTACCAAGTTTCGCTAATTTTTCTTCTTGTAAACTTGATGCTTCAAATTTATTTAGGGGTACCAACTTTTGCTAATTTTGGGGGAAAATAACGCATTAAATCTTGCAAAGTCTGCATGGGAGAATCGGTGGGGTGTAGCTTTCTCTTTTAAATGCAAAAAAAATTAATTCAGCGGGTCCAGCTGTTGTCTGATGAGAGCATTGCTTCCCTCCACCACAAAGAACATATTGCACAAAGGTACGCAAACAAGTGGAAGGAGCACAGGCACATGAATCGATCAATAGCGAGGTAGTACTGAGCCAAGAGTCATTTCGACAGGCCGACTTCTCTTCGCCCTGTCAAGGGTAATCCCCTTGTCAAAATAGCTCCGGTCTAATGCGTTCCCTGTTCGTCCATTGTTTATCACAAAGGTACACAGTTATATATTAAAAAGCACTATGCGGGTACCACGGTCGTCTGTATTAAAAGATAAAGTAAGACCACAATTTTAGGCCGAAGAGCTGTCGTTGACGCCTGGAGGGCACTATAAAGTAGTTCTGCTGTTGGCTGACCCAGCGCCACGTGTTTGTTTTTCTTCTCTTCTTACCTTACGTCTGTTGAGCCGTTCTGCTGCGACTATGGGAGTGATGTTTGCTTAGTCAAACATTTTGTTCATTATTGTATGTACTAACATATATTTGTCTTATGTTATATGTGCAACATTATTGCAAGACGTTGTTATAGGCCGACTGCATCTCATATCCAGGTTTAGCAAGAATGTACACACACTGTCATTATCATTCTCGTGAGGCTTATCGCGTTATTATAGGTTAGTTCGTTATCCTGGGGCTTACTTAGTTATGACAAACATACAAACCGTACCGGCGAAATGCAAGCCGTTCATTACTGTTCGTATTTCCGATTGAACCGCACCCTCTCTTCCACTAAATCCTGCAAGCGAGAAAATGTTGCGATGTTTTCGTCCGTCATTCTTCCTTCTTTGTTTCAGCTGTCAAATCCGAATCGATGACTCGTTTCTCAAGTTCGAGTCGATCGCGCTTCGCTTATTCTTTGCGTGTCTCTCGACACAGTGGCCACGGGCTGGCTCGGAAATCAGGTGAGGCACCACAAGAACCTTGCCCAAGCTTGATGAAGAGCGCAGGAGCAGAGATGGAAGAGCAGGGCGTGTGTGCCGCAGCGCACGTGGAATGCCGTGGACGGAGTCGGAGGCCGCATTACGGGCCACGTAATCGAAATCGTTAATGACCTTGTGGCGAAGGAGTGCTCCAGGCTGAGCATTGTTAGGGTCATTCTGGGGCCGCTCGGAGCAAAAGAAAAAAAAGAAGTGAGACGCGCTGTCGATGAACTAAAGAATCGGGTAGGAAAGTTTGTAAAAGAAGAAATAGACGGCGCGGAGGTTCGTAAAGACGAAGGCATTATCAGCATGGCCTTTCACCTGGTGTGTCTCGTGTGCCTTGTCCAGCACTCTAAACTTCATGCAAGAAATAGAAAATGGCGAGAGAGAGAGAGAGAGAGAGAGAGAGAGAGAGAGAGAGAGATGAAACTCCTCATTTGTGCATTTATTATGAGATAGCGATGGCCCTTCTGCTTTCCCGTATTACGAGATACAAAGAATACAAGCGCAGGGGAACGAACTTGTTCGCTGGGGTAGTAGTTGCGGAGCTTCTGTCTCAGCGGTCAAGTGACGGACGGAAAGGAGCCAATCACAAGCACGCGTGCTGGCGCGCCGGTGCGCGTTCATTCCTCTCGGGCGGAGGCAGTCGCAGCGTGCACGTCGTTAGAGCAGTTCTCGTTGCAAGGCTCTGCCGGCTCACTGGCCGTTTACTTGTATTTAACCTTTTCTTTTTTTCTACTGTGCTCGTCTGTGCGTACTCGTAGCTATATACACGCGCACACGTTATGTTTGTGAAGAAACATCACTGCCGGTGGTGAGTCCACTGGAAGAGAAACTGTATAAATAGCGCTCATTCACCAAGTCGGTATTCACTCAGAGGCTAAGAATGCTTTGCTAGATATATATCGAGAATAAAACATAAGGTCACACAAACGCTGAACAAGTGCGCATATATTCAACATTTCTTACGCTCGGAGTTCTAGTGAGTTTAGCGGACCATAAGTGCCTCGGATGAGTGCATAAAACCCGCAGTTGGGACTTCCGCGCGTTACTATTCATCTTGTAACGCAAGACACGCTTCGTGGCTCGAGCGTAGTGTGCATTTTGTGGACAGGCACACGGAAAGGAAATGGTTGGCAGCTGCGAAGCCTTCTCGAAGATGACACCTTGCGCGCAGTGGTATGGTCGACTGACCAGCCCTGAAACGGAAGCTGTTCGCGCGAGCAATAGAGCGGTGGTGCGGTAAATTCAACGGCAAGGCTCTGTGCATCGCTTAGAGAACAGGGCTAAACACGCCGATCCTTTTGTGCGCTTCAACAGGAAGCTGGCTGCGCTAGGGTTAGCTGCCGCCAACCGACGCTTAAACAGCGGTTGGCGGAAGTTGCTCGCGCCGTCTTGTTAAACGCGAAATGTTTTCAGCTGAACCGCCATCGGAAGCCAATTATCCGCGCGGGACATTCGTTTCGCGCACGCTGGCGCGAGAGCGTCGGCTGTCTTATCGCGCTTTGGCGAAAGGCGTGAGTGGAAAAAGAATACTTATTATTCGATGAAGTCCCCGGCATGTTCATCGTTAAGTAACACGCCAACAACTATTTATGCGTCAATGCCCAGAAGAGGAGAAAAAATCTAGTGTTTGTACGGTTGTTTGATAGGTAGTTCAGTAATTATACGACCGCGGTAACCTTGTAATATTGCTTTCCGTTTTTTGTTTGTTTGTTTGTTTGTTTGTTTGTTTGTCTGTTTGTTTGTCTGTTTGTTTGTTTGTTTGTTTGTTTGTTTGTTTGTTTGTTTGCTTGCTTGTTTGTTTGTTTGTTTGTTTGTTTGTTTGTTTGTTTGTTTGTTTGTTTGTTTGTTTGTTTGTTTGTTTGTTTGTTTGTTTGTTTGTTTGTTTGTTTAGCTTGTCACCAGTGCTGTAGCATTCTCAATTTCGCGAAATATGCACTCGAGGTATGAGATTGGTATTGCTTCGTCAGTATTATGGGCAACTTCTAGCAAGACGTTGTTTTGCAGATGTAGGCGATGCGAGCACCACATACTCGAGTTTGTATAATGACCGCCCATTCACTGAGAAAGGATGATAATGCATTACAACACGGCAGTACTGTAGGCCGCACTAATTAGACCCAAGGGTCACATACCACGCCTGACTTTACTTCGGCTTGCGCCAACAGCTAAGAGGCCTTAAAAACAGCGCACCCATGCGTAAAATCGTGCACGTTAGTCTGTGCGGTGCATTGGGCGCACGTTAAAGAACTACAGGTAGTCAAAATCAGCCCAGAGTCCCCCACTACAACGTGCCTCATAATCAGATTGGGGTTTTGGCTCGTAAAACGCTGGAATATAATTTTCTTTTTTTTTAATATAGTGCATGTTGGCTTATACATATGGACATGTATATTATACATTATACGTCGCGCCATCTTTCTGCGCCACCGCGACTGAACGGCAAACAGATCTCGCGAGCAACATTAGCTAACAAAACTGGCTCGCAGTTGTACACGCCAGAGATACACCGGGGCATTCGAGTGGTCCATTCAGGGGTATGCAACACAGCCCGTTGATTCTCAGAACATTTGCGTTTTTTTACAACGAAGCCTGTGACAGACTCTCCCAGGCTCTACTAAATGTTGTGGCCACTTTGCGGGTGCACCGAAAGTTTGAAGACTTTCGGTTAATCATGTGCTTTGAATATAATTAAGGAATACTCGTGTTCTTCCAATTCCTTATACGTTATGCGAAGCATGTATAGTTGCTTCTCCTCGGTCTCCTCGGTGCACTGTACGAGGCATGATGCTTATATTTCAGTGAAGCAGGAATTATGTTGTGAGTGGCGAAGGATAACTGTTTAACCTGTGTAGGTTAATGACAGTCTTTGTGTAAAGTTACTTATTCGAGAGTTCCAGGTGTGTTATACCGCTGTGATTCTCAACGTTTTCCAGAGCCCTAATACAACTGTACACTATACGAACTCCGAATTCAGCGCAAAAAGAGGAAATGCAAAGTTTAATGTGTGGCAGAAATTTCGCGTTGCTGGCTTATTTAGAAGCGTGTGAAAATAATTGCTGAACCGCCATTTCTCTCTTTCTTTATGTGTTATACGAGGTTCGTAGTTGCTTTCCGCCGTGTCCTCGGTGAACTAATTGCGGCATTAGCAGTAAGTTACGTATGCATGCCATCCGCGGTATTGTAAGTGAGTTTTACGAACAACGCAAAATTGAACCCGCTGCCCTGGCAGAACTGCGAACGCAACCGAGATAAAATGTAGCGAGAAAAAAAAAGTTGGAGGGGGGGACTTATGGTCAATGTTCCGGCTAAGTAACGTGCGTGTGGACTTCCTGTATATATATATATATATATATATATATATATATATATATACACACAGTAGAATCTCGACAAACGGAAATCGGTTAAACGGAATCAACGCTTAAACGGAACAAACGCCTCGCAGTTGGTTGGTTTTGTATTAAGGCAATGTAAAAAAAATCCCGTTAATCGGAACTTATCACCGTATAAACGGAACCCAAAATAGACTCGAAACCGCAACTTGACGTTCACGCAGAGCCCCGTCGCGGTACGCATCACTGTCTCCCCACTACTTCTTGGTTTCTGTCTTTGGACGTTTCCGGTTTTCTCGCACACTGTAACATGTCCGGAAAACACCGTGGAGAGCATTGTAGCTGATGTCTGTCCCCCCGATGAAAGCGAAGACGAGGATGAAGAAGTCGAACACGAGACTGCCGACTCTGATCCTGTGGTGACACCTGCGCAGGCGGAATCGGCAGTCCAAATGCTGAAGAGTTTCTTCCAACGAGAAGAAGGTTCTGAGCTGTTTTTGAGCAGCCTGTCTAGTATGAGTGGTGCCATTCAAAGAAAACGGTTGCGAGAGCTCAAACAAGCGAACATAAAGTCCTTTTTCACAAGTCAATAAATCGCAGTTCCCACTAATTTCCGCGGAATAAGTGGACTATTGCGTTTTTTTTTTAATTTTAGTAGTGCTCTGAAAAAAAAAGTTCATTGCTTACCGCTTTTGTGCAATAAAGTCCGTGCCCATAGCGTACCGTCCTCTTTAATACCTAGATTTTGCATCTGAGATCCGCTTCAGCGAAGACTGCCAATTGCGCGCACGCCTGCCTCGTCGGGACCAAGCAGTCTGGAACGGATTGCGAAATCCTGAACCTTCTCTCTCTAAACGAAACTCCTGATAAACGGAACATATTTTCCCGGTCCCTTGAGGTTCCCTTTAACGAGAACGAGAGTCCACTTTATATATATATATATATATATATATATATATATAAAGTGTTCAATGCGACCAAGGTTTCAAACGGAGGAGTAATACCTGGGCACAATTTTAAAGCAACGGATCTAATTAGAGGCAATTGAAATTCTTATTGCGACTGCTAAAAAGAGACAGCTTTACTGGAAATATGGTTTTGAGTATGGAAGGTCGGTCGCACAAGACTGTTGCGCTATTTTTATTCTTCAAAAGAATCAGCCGT
Source organism: Dermacentor variabilis (assembly GCF_050947875.1). NCBI lineage: Eukaryota > Metazoa > Arthropoda > Arachnida > Ixodida > Ixodidae > Dermacentor > Dermacentor variabilis. The sequence goes on from NC_134571.1 coordinate 12,551,780, forward strand.
AGACGACTTAATGATGTCATGCTGTTGTCTCTTGACTATTAAAGTAGTACACTCAGTATTCGAAAAAAACATTTTAGCACAAAACTTTCATACCACAAACGGTATGGATTTTCTTCTTCCTTGCCGTAGCCTCGAAATACAAGCAGTTTCGCCCGAAGAAGGCAGGACCGAAAGTGGTGAGAAGGCGTAGCGTTGCGCTGAAGCTCCTCGGACGGCACTGCGCGAGGCGAGACACGTTCGCGCCGCTCAGCAGCAGAGACAGCGGCCCGGCCGAGGCAGCGCTGGCGTCACGAGCCGCCAGCGACATTGCAGGCCTCGATGGCGCTCGACGTCAGACCGATAATTGTCCGTCTACGCGAAAAGCAGAACGTTCGGAGCCACGTTCCGCGTTATATACCGGAGACGTCCTTGCTCGGCACGGCGCCATTGTCGCTCTTCCAACCCTTTTGGGGTGAGTTCGGGGGAATTATAGCACTTCTTACGGGAAATTTCAACATCCAACACAAGTTTTCTTTCTCTTTCTTTTTTAGTTGATAAGCGATAAAGGGTGAGCGAAGCGAACGCCAAGGCGATTGGCGATGCTTCTAGAAGGCTATTTGCTTTATTAAAATACTGCGCTTAAACGCGTCAATTTCTTGCAGTGAGGAAATCCAGGTAGCATTTCTTATTTCCTTTCGTGATTCCTTTGAGAACACAGCTAGCAACCAACACATATATAGCGGTGGTGTAGGTGGCTATACCTGTACGCCTATTCATCATATGAGCGCTGTCTCCAGCGGCGAGAGAGAGAGTTATTACGGAGAGGAAAAGGTGCTATTTTCGGCAACCCTTTTGGGAGCACCTCTGAGCGCCTCGGGGAAAGGGAGACGAGCGTGAAGAGGAAAGAAAAGAGAGCAATAAGATCGTCGTAGTCGCAGCACATAGCTGGCAGCGGCAGACAGACGGCGCATTTACAGCTTACAAATCAGTCCCGTGTCTTCCGGGAAGCAGGTGCTTGAAGGTGAGAGTTGGGCACGAGTCGCGGAACAGACGTTGCGACTGCAGGATGTCCCAAGCGATGTGAAGAGAGAAGCCCTCTCCTTGGCATAGGCGGAACAGATGCAGAGCAGACCTGCTCAATGGTCGCTACCGCGCCGCACGCAATACAGCCCGGGCATGAAATCGGGCCTTTACGGAAAACGACTGCCATCCTGCTCTCTCGCATCCGCCACAGGGGGAGTTCTAGAAGTTGTCGGAACAGTGCGGCAGGAGAAGGGATGTCCTTCTCCAACGCTATATGCCACACCACGTAAACCTTCAAACGTCCCGCAGCTGCGGCGTCACAGCGCATGCGTCTTAGAAGCGCTTCCCCTCCCCTCCCTCCCCCCGCAACTAGGTTGCGCGAGAGCAGGCGCCATTTGCATCGGCGCTTTTCCATTGAAGTCCGACCATCATGAAAACGGGCGATACAGCCAAAAAGCGTTATCCGCTCTCAAACCTTCGGTGTTCTCCGTTGTGTGCACAGCCCTGCGGTATATAATACCACGGCCGCTCGATGAAAAGACGCACGCAGGCGTTCGTTATCCGCGAGTGGCTGTGGGTGTACACACGCTGCTGCTCGGTAAGAACGTTCGCTTTTGAGCGCACAACGCTCGTGCCAGCATCTGACGACTGAATGCTGTCCCGTTTGTGCAGAGCCGCTTGAGTGCAGCGCGACGGTGCGTTCTCTTGACTTCCACGACGTAAGCGTCAACCGAGTGAACGCACCTCGAGTGTCCGTATAATTGAGAAAAAAGCAATCGCATCTGAGATTTTCACTTATGGCACTCTTGTTAAAGACGCGAAGAGCAAGTAAAAAATTCACGCAGAAGCTCCTCTGGTAATTGTCTAAGTATGCGTAAGCATTCTGCCACTTGCTCATCTCCACGCAACCCGGTGTCATTATCAATGTTGTGGAACTTGATCCGACCAGTATAAACCCTTATCAACCCTTATCGGTCGTTCGCTTATCGTGTTCGAAAGCGACCATATTAACGCTTGTAGCATCTGCCTAACGTGGGTATGAGCCATTGCTTAAGGGGGTATGAGCCATTCATTGTCTTGCTTGACGAACAAATCTCTGTTTGGGTAGGCATAGAAATGCTTACGCATTTAAAAAAACAAAACTTTTCGTTTGCAGCAACGTTTCCAATATATTTTGTTGTTCTCGTTTTTATCTGTAAATCAGCCCTGATGACTCATACTTTCTCTCTACAGCCACTTTTTCTGGCGAATTCATTTTTTAAACTTAGGGCTTACGGGTTGCACGTGAGTACGAGCCCAAGTTCTCATCGTACCCCTCTCGGTACCTGCGACTTGTAACCACTTACTTAGGGTAGTTTCGCCGGTTTGTGTTGTAGTATTGTTACGTTTAAAGATGCACGGTGATGACCATGTAGAGGTATATTTACAAGCGCATATGCATGTAGCTCTGCCAAGAACGAGCATTCCGTGCAAGGTTATAATATCGCCGTCCTCATCCTCTCTTCAATCATGGTAGGCCTACTCTCGGTAAATGGCACAACTGTTCCATACCGTTACCCCGGCGGCAGGAGCGCCGTCCCAAAGCTCTACAGGGAGTCATCGGAAGCACAATAGATCTTGAGCCTTGAGACGTGCACGACTTCACTGGACGGCAGGAGAGACGACGAGGCGGAAATGACAGGGGCGATGTCGTGCAGGTAACAGGTGTCACCTGGCACAGCACACGGTACGGTTCCGTGTACCGGGAAAGAAGCTTTTTGGAGAGGACCACACAGCGAGAAGGGGACCAAAGAAGCACATGCGCACCAGGAGAAAAAGTCGCTTAGCGGGGCGAAGCATGATAGCGATGTCGCTTTGTGACGCCGTAGGTCGAGCAAAGGGCAAGCTGACGGGCGTGGTCAGCCTGCACGATGGCAGCACGTGCGTACTCGCTAGCGGAGACGGCAGATGGTGAGAGCACAGTGTCGAGAGGTAAAGTCGGTTCTCGTCCGTGCAATCGATAGAAAGGCGAAAATCCAGGTGTATCATGACGAGAGGAATTGTACGCAAAAGTTGCTTAGTTAAGATCAAAGTCCCAATCACGGTGGTCCGGCAAAACGTAGATAACGAGCATCTCTGTGAGAGTGCGTTTCAAGCGTTCGGTGAGGCCGTTTGTCTGGGAATGGTAAGAAGTTGTCAGTTTGTGTCGAGTCGGACAGGAGCGCAGTATGTCGGCAATGACTTGAGAGAGAAAGCAACGGCCACGGTCAGTGAGCAATTGTCTCGCGGCGCCGCGAAGTAATATAACGTCACGTAACAATATAGACACAGAGAAGCACCATCCACATTTCCGTGAACAAATGTTGCGATCAAAGTGAAAATGCCGTCGGGCACTGGAAGAGGCTGCGTCATCAATGACCGCTCCAGCTGTTTATCCGCTGCCCTACATGTACGACAAGACCGGCTAAGGCCGATGAAACATCTTATTCCGGTCGAATAGAAACAATAAGGGAAGCCGAGCTTCCATTAGATGATTACTTCAGCGCGCCCGCTCGTTTCAAAGCACACGCGCAGAACACTATGCAAATATTTCCTTTTTTTCCGCGTCATATGTTAATGTTGCAGACGTTTTGTTGCTCCTGATATTTATCTGCACCTCGCTGTTGCCAGGATTTGCGGCTTTACAGAGGTAAACATTATTCATCGTAAGAAATTATGTTATGCCTGTTACTCGCTGCGGGAATATTAGATTTATCAATGATAGCAGGCTCTCCTTTCCCCTCATGTTCCTTCGTCGATATGTTCGAAGTATTGCAGGCGTCGCACCTCGATGGCGCTCGATATCAGACCGAAACCACGGACGATAATTGTCAGTGCAAGGGAAAAGCAGGACGTTCGCAGCCACGTTTCGCATTATATACCGGAGGCGCTCTTGCATCAGCACGGCGCCACTGTCGCTCTTCCAACCCTTTTGGGGTGAAAACGCGTTTGGGGGGAGGGTTTTTATATCACTTATCAGGGGAAATTTCAAAATCCAACCCAACTTTTTTATAGGTTGATAAGCGATAAAGGGTGAGCGAAGCGAACGCTAAGGCGATTGGTGATGCTTCTGGAAGGCTATTTTCTTTATTAAAATGCTGTACTTAAACGCGTCAATTTCTTGCAGCGCACCTGCTCGTTTCAAAGGAAGCACGCAGAACACGATACAAATACTTCCTTTTTCCGCGTCATAAATGTTTTAACGTTGCAGACATCTTGTTGTTCCTGATATTTGTGTGCACTTCGCTGTAGCACTTGGGAATATCGATTTTACCTGTCATTAGCATCGGTGTAGACCGATAAGCACGTATCGTAAGAGCTCTGCGGTGTTGCGCATTCACTGGCAGGGCAAGGGTTTGTCGGCCACCCTCTCCTCCCCGTTATGTTATTTACACAATAACGGAAAGATTCGTACCTCTTCCTAGCACATACCTAGGTCAGACTGAATGCTGACTGGGCCTCCAGGGCCCAAAGTGTTCTAAAACGTTGCAGTGGCTGTAATGCCGTTACAAACTGTCTTACGAATCAATTTTGAACCTGTCACATGCCATCAACCATAAAAGCCTTTCAAAATGAATTGCTCCGTTCTCGAACTACCACTCTGTAAGGTAAAGTTTCATGCTCCCTTTCTTGCGGATCCCTTAGGACTTTTTATGGGTTATTTCAGCCATTTTTAATACAGTTGCGTCAGCAACACGAACGGGAGAAAGGGAGCAGACAGAAAGCTTTCTTCTACCAATAAGTTTTGCTCGACGTTCTGTCCTCGCACAGACGTCAGTGTCACGTCTATCACGGTATTTGCGCGGTCAGACAGGGGCCTTCAGGTTGAACAGAGAATATTGTTCAGTGACGCGCCCACAGCATGGGCACTTCGAGAAACGCAGCGCAGATATAGCGCGCTTTCTGGAATCGCTGCTGCAAGGCTGCATCCGGTGAAGGATATCCTCGGCCCTTCCAAACAGCGTTCTGGATTGCGAGAAATCTTAAGTAAGATTGAAGACTCAGATAGCTTACAGAACAAGCCCACGGGATACGGATAGCGCAAATTCAAAGCGATACAAAGAGAACTACAGTCGCACTTTTGGCACGTGTTGTTTCGGTTGTATCATGCATTGTCATTTTCCGGGACTGCATGCGTATGTGCTTTTGTTGGCTTGGAATGCTCTACACACTTGCCAAATATCCCTCTTTACTCGCCAAGGCGTGCATTCTTCAATTTCCTTTTTTTTTGCAGGAATGTGGCAAACAAGACGAAACTTGTCGCATCCCGCTATAGCTACTTATGGAATGTCATACGAAGTGTGCTTACTAGTCCCACTGTGCGATGATACTACTGTATCTGAATAAGTTATGCGTTCAGTGACTCACCTTCCTCACCTATGTATTCGACATGTTCAGCTACGAACAACTAAAGGGCATGCCTTTGTATGTATGTATGTATGTATGTATGTATGTATGTATGTATGTATGTATGTATGTATGTATGTATGTATGTATGTATGTATGTATGTATGTGCACTGAAATTCGTATGTGAATCTTGCGAGACAAAAAGAAAGAAAGGAGTCAACCTTACTTTGCGAGAAATGATGTAACTGAATAAAAAAGTTGGTACTGGTTCATTCTATCACGCTCCTATCACATATATAGGTACCCCACCCTGACGTCTCATATCCCATTTGTCCCTTCCGGTCAAGAGCGGAAGTATCCATTAAAAAACATCGTACAGACGATTTCAAACAGAACAGCGGCTGGCTGCTGAAGTAACACAAACATGAAAGGAAAGCAAGGACGACAGGAGCGCTCATGTCTGGGCCTTCCTTTCCTGTCTGTTGCCTTCCTGACGCAACCCACAGAATAAACTATAGGCGGAAACGTGTTCTCGTGATTTGCAAATGTTCCAACTACGGAGACTACTCACGAAAAAAAAAAAACAAGGAAGAAGAAGTATCGGGTAGATGCAACCCCAGGTGTTATGTCAAACGTCTTGTATGGTGAAAAGAAAATAATAATAATAATAATAAAAAGTGCGGCATGCGCAACAGAAGCACCGTAATTGACATTATTAAATCCAAGCCATTTGAGTATGGTCAGTGTAGGCAAATACAGTTCACTTCAAATCGAGACATGCGCTGAGGAAATCTCGTGAGGAGAAGGCATAACATGCGTATAATGGCCGGCTTTTTTTAAGTCCGTTTTTTCGATATACAGTCGTGTTGTGCGGTGAAACATACCAAGAGCAAAAAAGAAAAAGAAACAGCGCTGACGAAACATATTACGCGTTCCTTAATTATACGCGCACGAACACGTCGTCCCCTTCGGTCGCAGCACGAGCACCGAGACGTATAAAAGTTGTAATACCAGCCATTCAGAGCTGTTTCTCACATTGCTGTGATCCAGAAAAAATTGCGATTTTTTTTTCTATTCTGGTTGGTCAATGGGTCCGTGTAAGAGGTAGACAGATTCAAATTGCCTGAAGTACAGATTTGGCAAGCAGCAGTCCTAAATAGACAGGGACGAAGAAAACAGGATCACAACACAAGCGAACCAGTAGCACCACTTGCACAAATAAGTAATTGGACAACCATTCTCAAAAGAAACCCCCCCCCCCAAAAAAAAATTAAACTATGGTTGGTTCCTTGTTAAAGTATTTGTTACGTATTCTCTTCTTTTGAAGCTGTTGCTTTCAATATCATTTTTTTTTACTCTTGACCCGTACTGACGATTGCCTTAATAATAATATTTGGGGTTTTACGTGCCAAAACCACTTTCTGATTATGAGGCACGCCGTAGTGGAGGACTCCGGAAATTTTGACCACCTGGGGTTCTTTAACGTGCGCCTAAATCTAAGCACACGGGTGTTTTCGCATTTCGCCCCCATCGAAATGCGGCCGCCGTGGCCGGGATTCGATCCCGCGACCTCGTGCTCAGCAGCCCAACACCATAGCCACTGAGCAACCACGGCGGGTGACGATTGCCTTGCGTTGTGATTCTCGGCGCTTGTGTTATCTTGTTTTCTTCGTCCCCATCTTTTTAGCGCTGCTGTTTGTCAAATATTAACTTCCACCAACTCGCCCAAGTTTACATACTATCACCTGAAATACGCGAAGAGTGCTAATGCATTAAAACGAAGATACTGTGACCGGCGACATTTCTGTGGCATCTTCTCGTCGATTTTCGTTCAGCTTATGCTAGCTAAGTTGTCTTATTTTTTAATAATGCATAAGAACACAACTTAACTCCAGCAACAGGCTTGCCTCAATTAAGAGAGCGCAAGGTTGAAGGTTCGATAACTGGTTGCAGCAACCATATTTCTATGGGCGTGGAATGTAAACATGCTATAATGCACGGCGCAAATAACTTCAGGAACATTGCAACCTCAAGGTCCTCCCAGTGCCGCATTCTGTTTCACTTAGAGGTGTACTCAAGATTGAGCTCGGAAAAGATATCAGGCGTATAGTTGGCGAATGTGTAGCAGTGCGACTTCCGTAATAAAGTGACGCACATAGAAAAAGAACAGCCAAGCCCATTGTTTGCCGCTTCAGGCAGGAGGGCTTATCAGTGAGAGTTCCATCGCACCTGCCTGCACGTGCGGCACGCAGATTAGGGGCTTCGACTCGGCGAGGTTGTGATTGCACTTACCCGCCTCTCTGCGCAGCCCCTTGCTTTGTTTGATTTTTCCTTTCCTCGCGCTTGACTTGTGGCGCTGGCGAATGAAGTTGAAGCGTCAGTTGAACAATGCGCGAAACCGTCCGCCTGAGATCTTTTGTCGCGGCGCGCAGATTATAAATCTGGATTTAAACGCTCCTGCACAATGGTGGTATTTTGCGGGTCACTTCACACCAGTGAAAGCTGACAGCGGACTCTCGTGGGTGGGCTGAAATCGATCGTCCTGGTTGGAGGAGACAGCTACGTAGGTTTCTCTTTGGATGGGCCACCACTACCTGGTACCTACGTAGCCTGAGCACGCTAGTAATTTTTAACGGATGAGCGAGCATGCTAGCACAGAGGCATCAACCAATCATTATTATTATAATCCGTAGCTTTGCGTGTACTTTTGTATTCATGAGAAAACTACTGCTCAAGTGATACATTTATCTATAGGACATTGAGATGTGCTTAGAACGACAGAAAGCTGAGCTAGTTGGTGAGGATTCATTATGCAAGAAAAGGTGAGGCGTGCAGACAGGACGAAGAGAAGTGGACAACACGAACGCCGACTATCAATTGAGATGTGCATTCAGTAGAATTATGAAATGGCAAAAAATGTAATATTAGTCATTTCCGTCGATTACGGTTAGGGTATCAGGAATATAAAAACAATTCTACGACGCGGTCGTGTATGTTGCTTCTTTAAAAGACTCGTCCAACAGAAGCTTAAATGACAATAGTTGCTGCACGAATTCCCTGTTGTACATTTCATGCGCCAATTTTGAACTTTATTAACTGTGCGTTAACGCTTTCGGACCTATATTTGCATATTATGTTGATGTTTTATCTCTTTCTTTTGTCTGTTTTAGCCCGTCTACCTTTGTTACGTACTGCCTCCGTCTTTTTTACTGTATGCCTAAGAAAGGAGGAGTCCAAGGCATCACCCGTGAGGCCAACCTCTCCAGCGCACATATTTAAAAAAAGAAGAAACCAATCAGTTGTGCTGCTCTGTGAGACATAGGGGGCGAAGCAGTTATCTACAATCACACAGCGTGTTTTCTCAATGCGAAGCTTTCTTGGCGAACCCTCCCTTACTTCTGTGACCGTGGGTGGGTGCTGCTGCCTTGCCGCATAACTCATATTTAGGAAAAAATGAATTGGGTGCCCGCTGGTGCGCACCGAACCGAACCTTGGTTCACCAGTGCAGTAGCCGTCACGTCACAGTCGCACGCATTCTTTTCTTTCGTCGTGTGGACGCCAGCTATAGCTCGTTTTGAAACGATCGCCCCGTAGGGTCACGTGCGCAGCACGTAGAAGTTACCTTCGCCTCGAAAAAGCGGGAATGAAACGGACAGATTTGTAGCATTTGATTAACCGCGTCACGAAAGATCCTGTTAACATGAGTTCCAAGATGTGCATTGGATCCCCATAATTTTATAGCGGAGCTGTGTATAATTAGCGTACCATAGAATTTTTGTGTCCGCACACAAAAGCTATCATCATCAATGGCTCATACCCTTGTAAGCAACCAAAATATGCAATGGTTAAAGCCCCGTAAAGTTCCAGGCTGCTCACTTTGCGTGGGTTAATTGCGATGACGCTACCCCTGTGGTCGTTGCCGGTGATTTCAATTTTATGTGTCGGGACAGAAAAGGGATTTGTTTACGCGTTTCGTGTTGCAGACATACCGCTTGCAATGTCACACCGATCCGGTCCAACCGACCACCCAGCGGCGTAAGTACATCGATTTGACATTATCAAAGAATGTGATTGCAGGCGAGTATACCGATCAGTGTGTATTATTACGTAGTAGTGACGGTAAAGAACATAGTAGAAATGCTGTGAATGAGGAAACTAACTTTTATTGGGCGAACCTGTGCCTACAAAAGCACGCTACATTCAAAGCACAACGATAGCTCCGAACACAGTCGGCGATCGCGGAAAATCTGATGTGCCGGTCAAGCCCGTCAGCTTTTATACGCGAGCCATCGAACGTTCCACAGAAATCGCTGGTACCCGCGTGTCTTCCAGAAAGTTCTACACCATTCGCGTCACGCACACATGCAATCGGATTACACAAGGTTCGGTCACAGACAGCGGATAAAACCATGGATAACATCCCAGAAACTTCCGATACACGAAGGCGCATCCCGCGCTGAGCGATAACATTTGTTAGACGGTGGGAAGCGCTCACCCGAAAAAGACAAACAAATCCAAGTGTCAATGCCCCCCTCTCAAAAAAAGAATTATGGGGTTTTACGTGCCAAAACCACTTTGTGATTACGAGGCACGCCGTAGTGCAGTACTCCGGAAATTGCGCCCACCTGGGGTTCTTTAACGTGCGCCTACATCTAAGTACACGGGTGTTTTTGCATTTCGCCCCCACCGAAATGCGGCCGCCGTTGCCGGGATTCGATCCCGCGGCCTAGTGCTCAGCAGCCCACCACCATAGCCACGGAGCAACCACAGCGGGTCCCCCCTCTGAAGAAGCATCGTCCCGATGCTTTTTGAAGGCATTGTGACAAAGTCATTGTGACCGTCATTACTAAGTGACAATGAGTGATGCAAAAAGTATTTACCACAATTATTCATACAACGATACTTACAGCTCCGCTGGTCATCTACCTTCGCAGAGCGGAATGGCCTCGAATTTCTTTTTTCTTTTTTTTTAGTATATACATATTTCCTACAAAAAGGTCATGAGCTTAGCGAACATGGCATTATTGCAGAGGAGTTTCTAGGCGAGACGGACATACATTAGCACTAATAACGTCAGTTTCAGAATATTAATTAAGAAAAGCTTGTCAATCAAATTTTCATTATAGCTTTGGGGATAGTTGTTTGTATGGCAAACTTGGAGGAAGACACATTCTAAATGCTCCTCCCCTTTCTTTTTATTGTGAAAATGGCACTTAAGTCGACATATTCTCACCGATTGTCGAAGCTCAATACAGGCGATATCAAATTTATTGGCGCTCTTTGGCCACCGTTCGTTTTTGCGCCACAAAACCGCCACATCTCATCAGCTGAGCGCGCCGGGAGCGCGAGAGAGGCCGCTTCGCTGTGATATCAGACGGAAACACCCCGTGGCGAAAATCGCGACGAAATTGAAAACTGAACGTCGCAGCCAGTCGCGACAGGTACTGATACCTCAGAGCGGTCGTACCGACAGGTACGAGGTCTCTCGTGCCCAGCTCTGCGTTCGCTCGTTTACGCCGACGCTGGCCGCAGGAACGGGCGCCTAATTTGAGCCGCGCTCCAAGAAGAAATGGAGATGCATTCAAACGTGGCTGCCTCCAGATCTGTGATCTAAACAATGTTCTTTAAGGCTGTCAGAAAATAAATTTTTAACAAGATTTTATTCGTCTTCTGAAAGTCACGTTAATAGCGGCAGAGTAGCCCGTCTCACCTAAGAACTTCCCTGTAACAACGCCACCTTCGGCACGTTAATAGTCGTCTTATTTAAAAGAAAACGACGTGTAGTCTAAAAGAACATTTATATACAAATACTGTCCGTGACATACAAATATGTGTCTTTATATATTTGAAATAAACGATGTCCTGAACTGCAAGTAGGAGAAATCAGAAATGTCTTCGCAGAGCACAGGTAATTAAGCATATATAACGACGTGATAGAAGTTAAAACAACGCCGTTAAACTTGCGTAAAATAATTAGGCATAAAGCCTTGCAATTGGCTGTCTTCCCTATTCTTTCTTTTTATTTTACGAAGCGTGTGGCGGCAGCTTTCACTGACGTTCCGCATCGACAATATGAAAAGGCACGTGTAGATTACGCGCATAAATATGACAACCATTCCACTCTGTGAAGGTGGAATGCAGCGAAAGCTGACGACAGTCAAAGCTCTCAGACGAAAAGCAAAGTGCTTTCGCTGCCATTCCATCTTCACAGAGTGGAATGGTTGCCATTTTTTGCGTTGCGAGCCTGGCGTCGTTGCTCGTTAGAAGGTGCCCGGGCTCGCGATTTTCGTTTTCGATCAGTATCGCGGGAACGTTCTTCGTCGGTGGTCGTTTAGCGCCGGCGCCGTTTACATTCTCTCCGGTGCTCCTCGTACGCATGTTCTCCTTGAACTATACATGCCCGCCCCATCGATAACGCAGCTGTTTTTAGAGCCGATACTTCTCCTGCTTATACACTGCGATAACGTTGACGTCACGCTATTGCTCACGGCGAGCGTTCTAATCTGTTCCGCATTTTGACATCTGCGCCGCCGCACTGCACCTGTGTGGGCTTGTTAGAAATCGCCAAGTCTGTTTCTGTTGCCGGAAGCCGAAAAAACTACGGAAGGTTAGTCATATGCAGCTTTCGCTGTAATAAATTCAGGAACAGACAGAAAATTACCGACTGAAAGCGTCGGTGTCTTCCGGTTTCTGCACTGGTTCCAAAAAAAAAGAAAAAAAAAAGAAAGCAGTGACTTTGTTTGTCGAACATGTATGGAGCCAAAAAAGTTCGGCAGAACTTATCCCTTGATGAGTGTCTGCGTTAATGCGAATAACAATGAAGCAATACAGCGATAAACACCATTGCTGAACACGCCTTTATTTACAATCTGTAATGGGAGAGGGGCAACTAGGCTAAGAATGTTAATCGCTTTAATGCATGGGTGCGAGGGAAAACGTGCGCGAGTGAGCCGACTAGGACGATGCTCGATGCGAGCCGTGCCAGTGTTCGAGGTCCCGTGATCAAACGCGCGCTGCTGGCTTGGACCACGCGTCCCATCTCGGAGGCAAGCGTTCGCTGCCCGAGGCAGCCATTTCATCACGCCGGCGTTGTGACGGCAGCTGTTCGCGGTCATCTAGTGAGAGCTGCCCATGTCTGCCTGTGCGCGCGTGACACCGCGCTGGTTAATTTAATTAGTAAGCGAATGTTTTACTGCAGTCTGTACACCCATCGTCAGAGCTGGGCGCGAGCTAAAGTTTCAGCTTTAGCTCGGGCCCAACTCCGACGCGGCCTATTCAAATACATATAAAACGCAAAAACGCTCTTCTGAAATAACCCCTGGATCAATTTTAATGAAATTTGTTGTATTTGAGAAAGGATGTTAAATTCTAGTGACTGTTGGAAGCGGTATTTCGATTTAGGGCTTGAAGTTTGTTGGAAACATTTTCAAATATTCGACCGTTTGAAAAAAATAGAAGTACGAAGTTCACAAATTCATAGCTCTGCATCAAAAACAGATATCGTGGTTGTGTAAACGGCATCCATGAGATCGTTCAAAGCGGACAAATTCGATATGTCATTTTACATCTTACGTGAATTTGTTATGTTGGTTACAGGGGTTCTGCAAAAGCTGTATTTCCATATTACTATTTTTTTTTTCTATTAATATGTAATATATCAATTTTGTCCGCTTTGGATGTACTATTAGCTGAAATTCACAGAATTGTATTATCATTTTTCGTTGTTGAGCTCCAGAGTTGTAAACTTGATAGTTCCGTTCTTCGAAAATGTTCGACTTTTGCCAATTTTTAATTAAGAATTGACAACCTAACTCAAAAATTCGAAACCAACAGTCGCTAGATTGTAAGTTTTTCTTCTAAATGCAATAAACATCGTCAAATTCGGTGCAGTGGTTGCCGAGAAAAACGAATTCTCCTTTTACGTGTATTTAGATAGGAACACCCGAGCTAGGGCTCTCAGAAATTTTCCGTGGTGCCAAGTGATCAACAACTCAGTCGCGTGTACCTTCATGTGTTTCTTTTTGGATATATATGTATATCGCTTAGATTAAATTCTGGGTCTTACGTGCCAAAACCACGATCTGATTATGAGGCGCGCTGTAGTGGGGAACTCCGGATTAATTTTGACCGCCAGGTTTGCTTTAACCTGCCCCCAATGATACGGGGTATACTGGCGTTTCTACATTTTGCCCCATCGAAATGCGGCCGCCGCGGCCGGGACAATATATATAGTCGAGTGCGAATAGACGTGAACATCTATTATCGCTTCATTGCTTTGTTTCACCTCCAGCGAGTTATCTTGGGCTGAATAATAAAATGACATTCTAAAATGCCGTGATCCTGTTGTGTACATATATATAGAAGAGTGAGACATTAGGGGCGTGGCGTTACTTTGTGTTATGGGTTCGTGCATCATTCTTTGTTCAAATGGTTCCTGATACATGCCGGCAGAACCTCGTACATTTATAGCGTATTCCGCTGGGTAAACTTCCGAAAAGAAAGAAGAGTGGTCTCTGGTGGTCGCCGCCGCCGCTAAGCGAGAACCGACAAGTTTTGCCGAGGACGCGCCGAATAAAGAATGCTTCTGGGCAGCCTGCACACGTGCACTCATACTGGCCCCAGTTCTGTGGACGCAGGCTCGCCGAACTCGTTGGCGTCCACCTCCAACCAGCCTCCCGTCGCCGTGACGCTCCACCCAAGCCGACCACGAGGCTCTCATCATTAGAAGCATGGGCTACAACGGCCGGTGCCCACTGGACTCCATTAAGAAATTAGAGATCGACATTCATGCTTCACTCAGACACTCTGCGTCATGGTGAACTGGCGTGAAATAAATGAAATGCCGGACGAGTACACCGAGTGCGTGATGGCTGCTTTTTACGAATGCAATGGTACATGTGCGCCGCAAGCTAAAAGAAAAGCCGAGACTCTCTTGGGCGAATGTGCAATAAGCATGCCCGGTCGTTACGGGCTGCGACAAACTGCGTGCCATGATATGAAATCTCTTTATGAAAAAAAGAAAGTGCTGCCTGCTCACATCTTGGCCGGGATAAATTACGAGCAAAAGACCGCGGAAAGGGTGGGCTGCAGTGTGACCGTGAAGGTGCTCGTGAACTGTTCGTTTTCTTTTTTTTCTTCCGTCGATTTGCTGGACAGCGTGGAGCAGCTAAACCGCCCGAGCGCACATTGTCTGTGTCGTGGCGCAAATACAATGGGAGGCATGGAACCCAGTCGCATATACCGCAGGCTCGTCAGGTATGCACTCACAGCCCTACTAACGAGCCTTTGTACACGAGCCTATTGTGAATTTGGCGATGGCTCCACCATGTGTAAGAACAGGTGACAACAAAAATATAAACGACAATACTGACACGAATTTCAGATATCAGTGAGCGCTGCACCACCGCATTAATCAAATACTTGTCTGAAAATATCAACTGCATGGTCGTTACTCTTAAATATCTCCAAACAAACGTCGCAGACGCTTTGAGAACGCAATGAGACGACAAAACTCACCTCTTATGGGTTGAGCGAGCGCCGTCACAGTTGAAGCCGCCACTCGAGAACCCGGAAACGTCTCGATGCTCCAAGCCGAGGTCATCTATTTCCGAAAGCAACGCGAGAGATGGAACTGGAGTACCGAAGAATTTGAAATGAGTAGTTGCCGAGGCCGCTAAAACAAAACGTGGAGTCTATGGTCTAATCTGCCTTTATGCCCGATTCATTGGGCCATTACCTGTTGGGACGGAAAAGCAAGTTGGCAGAATTTACAGGCTATTGTGCTTGCGCGGGAAGTTGTGCGTCGTCGGTCGTCTGCGCCTCGTGAAAAAAAAAATCGCGAGCCCTTCCACTCTGCGAAGGTGGAGGACCAGCGAAGCTGTGCGGCAAACGACAAAGAGGCGGCACAGAATTGTGAACGAAGGTACGAACGCATTTATTGTTTTGATCGGCAGTCATCGTGGCGAAAGGTACGCGCACACATTTATTTTTATACCTCCGCGTTCATACGTGTTACACATTTGTTATGCACATTCGTGTTTTCATTTCGCAATATGTTGAGACAAATAATTTGAGACCGTAATCACCGCACCGACTGGCAGTGGGCCGTCAGCGCAGAGTGAGGGGCAGCGTGGGAACGCTTGCATGGCGAGCGGCAACGGAGTCGGCTGCAGAAGAACGCGTGGCAAGCGGCACGAGCCATTGCTGATGATGATGATAGTCTTTGCTCACAAAGATTTGTTGGCGTACGCGAAAAACGCACGGAACCCTAGCCATAATTACACCGCTATAATTAAACCATCGAAACAAATTCAATGATTTTGCGCGGAGTAGACAAACGGGAGTGTCGTGGCTTTTCCGCGTATTTTGTTTTCTTCTTCAACTCCAAGCGAGAAATTAAGAAAAGAATAATTTCGATTTTGCTAAAATTTAATGCCAAACGGGTCACGTCTCCGATGCGTCTCGATGGTCGCGGGGTGCGCCTTCCGTTGAGGCGTTCCTTCACCGACTGAAAGGCCTCTGATCTCTGAGGGCTCATGTGCTTCACGTCGCGCAACGTGGATAGATAAGCAGTCAATGAGTTGGTAAGGATGATACGGAGTGGTGAGGCATTATATGCTTCTTATCACGATTGTTAATGGTTCGACGCGGACAGATAAAGTGTTAAACAGCGATAATGGCATATATTGGCCGGAGCAATTCTGATAACGTTAATAAGCACCGCTAATGGTTGATAATGATTGGATCAAGTCCGGTGAGGTTGGCACGGAGCGATAAGAGCTGATAAGGGTCGGAGCATGTCTGATAAGGTATATAAGGACAGGTAAGGGTTGATAAGGATCCAATAGATTACAATAAAGTTTATACCAACCGATGAGGGTTGATAAAGCCCGATAAGGTTTATAACAACCGATAAGGGTTAGTAAGAGTCGTATCTAGTCCGATAAGATTGATAACCACCGATAGCCACCGACGTACTTCCGTGTTAGCGAAGACTATTCCCCGAACACACGCCTTGCGCTGAAAAAGCTATCCGAATTCGCAAGAGCTCAGGGCAAGCCATTTAGACTACGTCACCACAGATTAATGATCGATGAAACCACATATGTGTGCGATCACTTTTCACAAAAAGTCGTTTCTTCTCCGCATTACCCATCACCCTGTCGTCCTGTCTGCGCCCAGTTAAAACCCCACCCCTATTTCCGTCATCTATAGAAACGTCAGGAGCATCATATCCAAGCGCGACCAAGTTAAAAGTATCATTGAACCTACTGAATGTAAACTTGCACTTCTTACTGAAACGTGGCTAAATTCTACAGTTCCTGACATTCAACTCTCGTCCTATATTCCCGAGTTCGACGTATTCCGCAGGGACCGCAATGACAGGCGTGGTACGTGGCGGTGTGCTCATAGCTGCCCACAGGTATTGACGCTGCTCTGTTATGAATATTCAGTCACCACTTTAGGTATTGCTTGTATTGTGCGGGTCACTTCAACCTCCCACGCTTGTCGGCGTCTGCTACCGGCCTCCCGACGCAACTGCGCATTCCAATTTTCCCATCGTATGAATACCATTTCTTACACTCACCCTAATGCGCAAATCAGTATTTCCGGGGATTTCCATTTCCCTAATATTTTCTGGACTGATTTAGCATTAACTATGTCTAAGTCCGATGAGGAAGCTTATTTCGTTGACGCGTGCCTAACATTTGGACTAACGCAGTTTTTTTCAGTGCCTAAAATAATATTTGGGGTTTTACGTGCCAAAACCACTTTCTGATTATGAGGCACGCCGTAGTGGAGGACTCCGGAAATTTTGACCACCTGGGGCTCTTTAACGTGCACCTAAATCTAAGCACACGGGTGTTTTCGCATTTCGCCCCTATCGAAATGCAGCCGCCGTGGCCCCGATTCGATCCCACGACCTCGTGCTCAGCAGCCCAACACCATAGCCACTGAGCAACCACGGCGGGTTTTCAGTGCCTAAAAGAGTGAGCGAACATTCGTCAAACATCCGTCACCTACTTACATCCAACCCTGATAGTTTATTGTCCCTTTCATTCCTTACAGGTTTAATTGATCATGTTGTAATGGATGCCTAATTTATTTTATTATGCTACCCAGAACTACAAAGGAAAAGAAAACACTAATGCTTTACCACAAAGAAAATTACGAAGCTATCAATGACCAGCTTTCTACTTTTTCTGACTGGTTCTTGCTTGATTTTTCTCAGCGCAGTGTTCAAGCTAACTGGTGTCTCTCCAAACACAAGATACACGACCTAATCAAAGCCCATATTCCTACCATACCCATCACAGAACGATCTCGTTCCCCGTGTTTTATTACAACATTAAAACGACTCATGAACAAAAAGAAACGTCACTTCCCGCACGCAAAACTGGTGGACACAACACGCGCTTGGGAAGCTTATCTCGACACCGAAAAGCTCTTCCCCTCACTCACCGCTGATGCTCAAAAAATATTTTTTACTTCGTCTTTACCTGAAATATGATACGAAATAACCCAAAGAAGCTCTGGAATTTCATGAAACCCAGCCCCTCTAGCACTTTAACTGTGCGTGACGAGCAAGGTCGTGAAACTCCTGCGCAGAATGTTGCGCACGTACTTAATACCGCTTTCTGTTCAGTATTCACCCACGAACCATCGGACACCTTGCTTCCCCTGCCCCTAGCAGATCACCCACTGATGCGAGAAATCAAGTTCGACGCTCCTGGGGGCATTTCTAAAATAATTGATTCTCTAAATCTAACATCATTCCCTGGGGTCGATGGCATCAACTCGAAAATATTGAAAAGTACTAAGCACGTTTCAAGCATTATCTTGTCATACATATTTGAGCAGTCCCTCTCCTCTGGCGTAGTC
The DNA here is from genome assembly GCF_050947875.1 of Dermacentor variabilis. Lineage (NCBI taxonomy): Eukaryota > Metazoa > Arthropoda > Arachnida > Ixodida > Ixodidae > Dermacentor > Dermacentor variabilis. Next base: position 12,570,030 of record NC_134571.1, read on the forward strand.
CCATTGGATTGGAAAGTGGGCAAGATCATTCCAGTTCTGAAGAAAGGTAACCCATCATCACCTAAAGATTACCGCCCAATATCTCTGACAAGTGTTTGTTCCAAACTGATGGAACACGTTCTTTATTCTCAAATTGTAAATTTTCTCCTTGCAGTAAACTTTTTTCACCCTAACCAGCCTGGTTTCCAAAAACGTATCTCGTGCGACACCCAACTTGCACTCTTTATTAACGATATTATTTCTAGACTTGACACTAACGCTCCCGTTGATGCGTTGTTCCTTGACTTCGAGAAGGCTTTCGATAAAGTACCTCACTACCTATTATTTCAAAAACTTTCCATTCTAAATCTTAACCCCCATGCATTTGATTGCATACGTAGCTTTTTAACTAACCGACAACAATTTGTATCTGCTAATGGTCACTCTTCTGCTCTTTCCCCTGTAGATTCTGGCGTTCCGTAGGGAACTGCACTTGGCCCCCTACTTTTCTTTATATATATTAACGACCTACCGACTAACATTTTATCAGAAATACGCTTATTTGCTGATGATTGCGTGCTCAATCGGCATATTAATAATAATCACGACGTACTAGCTCTTCAAGCTGATCTTTCTCTCATCTAAACTTGGTGCAAAAAATGGTTAATGAGCTTGCATACTACAAGTCATCTGTTTTATCTTTCCACTGCAGGCCCTCCTATATCGTCCGTGAATATATAAACAATGGATCCGTTATTTCCTCAGTTAGCACTTACAAATACCTTGGTATCAGTCTTCGCTCCGATATCTCACGGTTCACACACATTAATAAGATAACGACTGCATGGTTGGCTACTTGCGCCGTAACCTCTGACTTGCTCCCGCCCCTGTCAAAGATCTAGCATATTGTACTTTCATCAGACCTAAAGTCGAATATGCATGTGTTATATGAGACCCTTACCAAGCTAGCCATATTAACACGTTAGGAGGAATTCAACATCGCGTGGCGCGGTTTATTTTCTCTGATTATTCTTTCACTTCCAGTACTATACAGAACAGGTCACGGGCTAATCATGCCTAACCTTGTACTTTGCCGGAAAGCTTCCCGTCTCTCGCTATTCCACAAGTTCTTCCTATGCATCTCCGCGGTCCTACAACCAGTTCGCGGCCATTCCATCCGGACTAACCATTACAAAGCCGTGTATGCTCCTCTAGCCCGAACCACCACTCATCTTCATTTTTTGTTCGTACCTCAAGAGACTGGAATGACCTTCCCGCTTCAGCTGTTCTTCCTGAGAACCCTCTTCATTTTAAAGGCATCATCGAAGAACTAACTTATGTTAAATAAAATGTACGTGCCCACCCCTCATGTACAACCCCTTCGGGGGCCTTTGAGGTATCGGAATAAATAAGAATTTATAAGGGTTTATACTGGTCGGGTCAAGCTTCATAACACTGATAATGACAGCGGGCTGCGTGGAGATGAGCAAGTGGCACAATGCTTACGCATGCTTAGGGAACTCCCAAAGGGATTTTTCGAGTGAATATTTTTGTTCACGCCCTACGCACACTGTTACAACCTGTCTTTAAAAGACCGCCCGTTCGTTAGGGTAATGCGAATAAATAAGCAAACACGTTGGGCACGCTGTGGCAATTGTCAAGGGCGCCGCCCGCCGCATTCCTCCTATCTGCCACTGTACGGCAGCGTCGCGCTTTAATTAAACGCGTCCGCAGCGTGTCCGCTCGTGCGACAGCAGTAAAGCAAATCGCGCGTATTCAGAGAAGCGTAACATTGCGCCCCCTCCGGACTGCGCCGTTGTAATTGATTTCGCTAACTTCTGCGTCCACCTCCGAACAGGTGCAAGGCACCACTTCGACGACTGACTCTCGGGAGGGGCCGCGCCCGCCTTTTGTCAACGCGCCGAAGCTGCAGCAGACCTTACATGCTGATGAGTGCGCATCGTTCATTTATTTCTGCAAACAGCGACCGGAAACTTTGTTGCGCAAGTAAAAGGTTTTTGCAAAACAATAAGAAGGACCGCCGGATAAGTTTCTTTGATGTGTGCAACTTATTGAGATTGCCGCGCCACGCATGACGGAAAGAGCCACACATAACAGGCATGACTAGCAAGTCACATTTAATGTAAACATCCACGCATTGTCTGTTCTAGTACCGTCACGGAACGTGCACTTCAGATTATCTCTTACCTCTAATGATCCTCTCACGGTTCCAGATTATGGTCTGTACATATAGACGTGTGCTTTTGTTAAAGTTAAGTTGCGAGCTGGCGCGTGTGCCACGTGGCCTTCTCGTCCTTTGTTGGTTGTCACAGTGCGCTACAATAAGGGTGAATGTCAATAGATTTACCCAATTATCAACATATTTGAGACACGCTTGCTCATTTGTCTGGTGGCCGAATGGTACGGCATCTCCTTTGTAGTGCATTTCTATTTTTCTAGAATGATATTTAACGCGAAGAGTTCTCCGAGTC